>NW_023601433.1:27677293-27907276 GCF_014898055.3 Talpa occidentalis
AAAAAAACGGGGTACACATTTTTCTCAGCACACATGGATCATTCTCCAGATCGATCAATACTGGGGCACAAGACAAACATCAACGATACACCAAGATTGAAATCATACACACCATCTTTTCTGACCATGAAGGCATCAAAGTAGAAATAAACCATAAAAAGAAGGCAAGGAACTATCCTACCTCATGGAGATTAAAAACCACACTACTGGAAGACCACTGGACTAGAGGGAGATCAAAGAGAAATTAAAAAATTCTTTGAATTGAATGACAATGAGGACACCATATCCTAAATATATGGGATGCAGCAAAAGCAGTAATAAGAGGAAAATATATAGCAATAGAAGCTCACACAAAAAACAAGAAAGAACTCAAAGAACAACCTAATCTCGAAGCTCAGGATCTAGAAAAAGAACAACAAAAAACCCCAAAACCAGTGGAAGAAAAGAAATAATAAAAAACAAAGCAGAAATAATGAAATTGAAACTAAAAAACAATCCAAAAGATCATGAAACCAAGAGCTGGTTCTTTAAAAAATCAATAAAATAGACAAACCCCTAGCCAGGCTCACAAAGGAAAAAAGGAGAAAGCACAAATAAACAGGATCATAAATGAAAGAGGAGAATCCAATGGACACAGCAGAAATCAAAAAAATAATCAGTAACTACTATGAACAGTTATATGGAAACAGTTCAACATCTAGAGGAGATGGACAAATTCCTACAACTCTACAATCACCCAAGCTAGATAAAGAAGAAATAGAACCCTAAAAGACGCAATTACAAGCAGCGAAATTGAAATGGTAATCAAAACCTCCCCAAAAACAAAAGCCCAGGACCTGATGGATTTACAAATGAATTCTACCAAACTTTCAGAGACGAATTAGTGCCTATCCTTCACAAACTCTTCCAAAAAATTGAGAAGGAAGGGACAATACCAAACACGTTCTATGAAGCCAATATTACACTAATACCAAAACCGAATAAGGACAACACAAAAAGGAAACTATAGGCAAATCTCCCTAATGAACACTGATGCAAATCCTCAATAAATGTTTAGCTATCAGAATCCAACAATGTATCCATAAGATAATTCACCACGACCAAGTTGGATTCATTCCAGGGGCACAAGGATGGTTTAACATCCGAAAATCAATCAACGTATCCAACACATCAACAAAAAAGAAATATAAAACCATATGATAATATCAATAGATGCTGAGAAAGCTTTCGAAAAGTGCAACACCCTTTCATGATAAAAGCCCTTGAAATTCTGGGATACAAGGAACATACCTCACATCATAAAGGCCATCTATGACAAGCCAACAGCCAGTATCATTCTCAATGGTGAAAAGCTGAAAGCAATTCCATTAAGATCTGGAACAAGACAAGGATGTCCACTCTCACCACTGCTTTTCAATATAATACTGGAAGTCCTAGCCAGAGCAATAAGACAAGAGAAAGACATCCAGAATCCAAATAGGAAAAGAAGAAGTCAAACTATCACTATTTGCAGATGATATGATATATACATAGAGAACCCCAAAATCTCCACAGAAAAACTAATTCAACTCATCGGTCAGTTCAGTAAAGTGGCAGGATACAAAATCAACATGCAAAAGTCAGTAGCCTTCCTATACACAAACAATAAATCTGAAGAAGAAGAAATCAAAAAAACCACCCCTTTTATTATTGAAACAAAAAAAATCAAATATTTGGGAATAAATCTAACAAAAGAGGTAAAGGACCTATACAAAGAAAACTATAAAACACTGTTAAAAGAAATGGAAGAAGACACAAAGAAATGGAAAGACATCCCCTGCTCATGGATTGGAAGAATAAACATTATTAAAATGGCCATCCTACCAAAAGCAATATACAGATTCAATGCTATTCCAATCAAAATCTCAATGGCATTCTTCAAAGAAATAGAACAATTATTGATGAAATTCATATGGAATCACCAAAAACCCCGAATAGCCAAAGCTCTACTGAAAAAAAAAAGAAGGAAATGGAGGCATCAAACTCCCAGACTTCAAACTATACTACAAAGCCATAATCATCAAAACTGCATGGTATTGGAACAAGAACAGACATACAGACCAATGGAATCGAATAGAAAATCCAGAAATAAACCCACAGATTTATGGTCAACTAATCTTTGACAAAGGAGCAAAGACTATGCATTGGAGCAAAGAAAGTTTGTTCAATAAATGGTGCTGGGAAAACTGGGTCGCTACATGCAAAAGAATGAAGCTTGACCACTACCTCACACCATACACAAAAATCAACTCAAAATGGATTAAAGAACTAGACATAAGACCTGAAACCATAAAATACATAGAAGGAAATATAGGCGAAACACTACGGGATTTGCACATCAAAGACATCTTTACAGACACATCACCCAAAGCAGTGATAGTGAAGGCAAAGATAAACAGCTGGGACTACATCAAATTAAAGAGCTTCTGCACAGCAAAAGAGACAATAACAAAAACAAAGAGAAACCCCACCAACTGGGAGAACATTTTTGCACCCAACACTAATGATAAAGGACTGATCACAAAATCTGCAAAGAGCTGATGAGACTCAGCAACAACAAAGAAAATAATCCAGTCAAAAAATGGGCAGAAGAGCTAAAAAGAAACTTCTCTGAAGAGGAAATGCAAATGGCCAACAGACATATGAAAAAATGTTCAACATCACTTGCAATCAGGGAAATGCAAATCAAAACTACCATGAGATACCATCTCACACCAGTGAGAATGGCACATATTAAAAAAACTAGCAACAACAAATGTTGGCGAGGATGTGGAGAAAAAGGAACTCTCTGCACTGTTGGTGGGAGTGCAAACTGGTCCAACCACTATGGAGAGCTGTGTGGAGATTTCTGGACCTACTAAACATAGAGCTTCCATATGATCCAGCAATTCCACTCCTAGGTATTTAGCCAAAGGACACAGAAACATCAATTCCAAAGAGCACCTGCACCCTATGTTTATAGCAGCACTATTTACAATAGCTAAGCTTTGTAAACAGCCCAAATGCCCAAAAGTAGATGACTGGATCAAGAAGATGTGGTACATATATACCATGGAATATTACTCAGCATTCAAAAAAGATAAACACATGCAATTTGCAGCAACATGGATGGCGCTGGAAGGGATCATGCTCAGCGAAATAAGCCAAAAAGAAAAAGAAAAATACCGGATGGTCTCACTCATAGCAGGAATCTAGAAAACTTAAATAAGGTACCAGGAAAATGAATATAAGAAAGTGAAAATCAAAATCAACAAAAAACTATGAACCAGAGACACTTTTTGGGGGGTGGGGGGCGGGAGGGGAAGGATTTGGGTCAGAATGGGGCGTTTGCAATTGTATGGGGGAATATAAAAATAAAATTTAAGATTAAAAAAAAAAAAACAAACCAAAGCACTGTTTGACGGGATCTCACCAGTTTTGTGTGTGGTGATGGAATCCGGCCTCTCACACAGCATGTCCACAGTCCCCCCAGCTCTGGCTTCAATCCCAGCCCAGCTCGAATGTGTTCTCCTCACTAGAGAGAGAAACCAAGGGCACAAAATGAAGTGTGTGTAGGTGTGTGTGCACGCGCGCTGTGTACAGAGGAAGCACTATCTCAGAAGCCACAATCTTAGAATCTCAGCACAGGTAATGCAACAGGGGTTCATTTCACAGTCTCCTATAAGCTGATTTCTTTTCTGATCTCCAGAGAGCCCCTAGCAGGCCACAGGAAGGAAGTGATTTGCATGCCACCCAAGGATAAGAGAGACCCTGAGCTCCCATCCCAACTGCAGGCTCAGAAGCAGATCCTGGGACAGCTACACCGTGGCTTGGAGTCCTCTCCTGCTCCCTCTCTTCATTGTCTACACAGGTGCTGGCCCCCAGTGATGAGCCCATAAAGAAATCAGGGTGCAGCCTGGGCCTGGCCTTTAGGTCAGCACAGGGGATGCAGCACGAGCTATGCCCTCTGGGAATGACCCTCATCCTCACACTCACCTCTCTTCTCCTCTCCTCTTGCGGTTCAGTGGTCACTGCTGAGCTGAGTCAACCACAGTCAGTCTCGGTGGTCTTGGGACAGACGGCCACGATCACCTGCCAAGGAGGAAATCTTTTTTTAGCTGGCACTAGCAGAAGGCAGGCCAGACCCCTGTGTGGATCATAGATGATAGCACCCGGCGCCCAAGGGTCCCTGCCCGATTCAGTCTCCAGATATGGGAGCAAGGACACCCTGACCATCAGCAGGGCAGGGCTGAGGATGAGGTGTTCTATTACTGTCAGTCACTAGACCGCAATCGTTCTAGTCCCACAGTGACACAGATCCATGGGGAAGTGTCACAAACCCCTTCCTCATCTGGGTCACACTCTCCTCCAGCCCCAGGGGGATGGAGACACAGTCATGTACAGCTCTGACCGGGTCCCAGATCTGAGGCCCCAGACTCCCCCTCTGCCAGCTTCCGGCAGCATCAGCACTGGGCAGATCAGGAGCGGTGAGACCACAGGACGAGGCTGTCCTGTGCCTTCTTGACCACAGTAGTGTGGGCATTGAGGGCCCAGGTGGAAGGACAGAGTGGACAGAGAAGAGTGAGTGCTGGACTGAGATTCCCAAGAGCACTGGGGAGCGCAGGGGTGTGGGATGAACAGGATGTGCTGGAGGAATGACTGCCCTGAGACAAGAGGGAGCTGTCTGCATCACACACACACACACGCACACACGCACACATGCACACATGGTCTCTCTGTCACAAACATATTGAACTATGTCCAGTAATTTACAGAATAAAGCCTTCTTAAAATGCTTAGAAATGAACACAAAGCTCCAGTACCACACAAGGAACCATTGACAATATCTGGCATAAATCATAACTATCCTCTAAAGAATTAAGAAACTAAGAGCCCACATTATCAAAAAAAAAAAATCAATGATCCCAAATTGGTCTTGAAATTACCCACTGAATTTGTAGATAAGGAGACTAAATACATGATTATGATGATTCCCATTTGTTCCTGAGAGTAGGGACATACAAATAAACCCCAACTAAGAGCTACAATTAAACAGGGCAGTACTTGACATTCCAAGCAACCATTCCTCCAAATTCAGTAACTGACAAGGATAAGACACAGAGAGGAAAAAGGAAAACCACGAAAGAACAATATCAATTGTTTAAGACAGTGAGAAAGAGACTGTTGAAAGTACTAAGGGAGAAGAGACAATATATAAGAGGGACAGCATGAAATAAAGCAGATGAGGAAAAATTCAGATGAGAGGATGTTGGCTAAGATCCTTAAGATGATAAAAGAAGAAACGATCCTAATTTTCACCAGGGTTATTTTTTCTAATGTAACGAAAGGACAGAGTTAATCATCAGCTGACCAAGAAGAGAAAATAATAGTAACACCTCTCAGGCAGAAGGAATAATACCAGAGAAAATCTGAATCTTCAAGAAGGGATGAAAGAATCAGGACTACAACTACATAGATAAGATACTATCACTGAAATCTATTAAAAAGACATGTTACCATCTAAAATAATAGGCACTGACCATGTATGTTGGAATTTATAATGCACATAACAGTAAACTGCTAGATAACTGTAGCAAAATGAGTGAAAATAAATGATGGTTAGTTACATGGACCATAACTCTATGTGACATGTTGTAATATCATATAAATTAAATTGTAAATCACAATTATAATCATAAGATGATTACAATTAATAAGTAAAAACAGGCAGAGATAAATTGGAATCATAATACTATTCAATTACGTGGAAGCATATAAAGGAAAAAGCAAACAAAAAAGATGAGAAAATGTTTAAAATAATGTTATGACATGTTTAAAAAAAACTTGGTGTATTGAAAATATATTAATGCCTACTTTCATTGTAAATAATCAAAATATCACAACTAAGAGCAGAGGCTATCAATTGAATTGAAAAGCTATACTGAAGTTTGGGCTGCGAGAATATATCAACAGTAAATACAAAGAAAAAATCTAAGCGGCAGTTCAGAGGAGGCTGAGGGAGAAACCCTTCAACATGAACTCTGAGAAATTTGTGGTGATAAAAACCCTGATAAATAACCATGAGGGGTGAGTGCAACTGGGTTTCGGGTCAGGAAGCACCAGTGACCCCTGATAATGACCAGCCTCCCCTTGCCAAGGCGGGAGGCTTCTTCCTGAATCTGAGTTGACATGAAGGCAGGGGTGCCTACAGCATCACTCAGGTTCCAGACTTCAAATTTGCAGATGAACAAATCACCCAACTAGGGCAATTGACCAGTGGGATGTGCTTTAAAAAACTGACATGGCCTGCCCCCCGTGCCCCATATTCTATCTTACTGACTCTGCCAGGAGACCAGGGGGTCACAGCTGGCACAGAGGAGGGCTGGACTCTGTTCAGCACTCTCTCCTTGGACAGGGGCTCTGGAGTGACTGGCAAGGAGCTTCCTGGCATGAGCTCTCCTCCACCAGCAGGGGCCAGCAGAGCTGCAGGCAGGAGCCCCAGGACAAAGCTGGGCTGCCCAGGAGCCTCAGTGGGAGACCAACCTGCCCTGGGGCCTGGGAACCAGAACAGCTTCAGAGGAACTCAGCACAGCCAGGCCTTCCCCCAGGTTGCTGTGACCATATTCTGAGGGTGAGAATCACAGTGTGCTGCCAGGACACTGATGGGACCAGGATCAGGGGACATTACCTGGAAAATGCAGCCATAGAGCCTGTGCCCAGGGAGATGACCCTCTTTGCTGGCAATCAGGGGCACCCTCACCACTACTCGCCACACCACCTCTCCCTCCACTGGCTGACTGGGAGCTCGGGCTATACCTACTTTGCTCAGGTCATTTCAGGAGGGGCAGGCCTGCTTCTCGGGACACCCTGAGCCCTGGATGGAGATCTGCAGCCTCCGTTAAGAGACCCTCTCCAGAGTGAAAGGATTCTCCCTTCTCTGGTCACAGTCTGGTCACGGGCTGTCCCTGGCTGAGTTAAGGATCCACGTGCCCTGGGGAACCCCTGACTATTCAGTCCCCTGATCTCTCCCTCTGTGCAAAGACCATGACCCTGGTGGCCTTCAGAGACCATGGAGCCTATAAAGTGTTTCTTAGCCAGGTCTGGATTTCAAAAGCTTCACAACTTATGTAAAACAGTAGTGAAATCCTAGAGTGTCATTGTCTGTGGTGCGTGAACTGTCACAACAAACCCAACACCACGTGGAAAAAGAGACCAAGCTATGATCACTCTTCCAGAGTGGATGGTTGTTTAACAAGGAATCTTCCATGTACTGAATAATGAACAAGCAGCCAATGACACAGGCCACACACGCACATTCTAACCACAGGCCCAGGATGGCACAAAGTGCACCTGGGGTACACAGGAGGATGCCAGAAGGAGAAAGACGATGATTGGGTCTGGGGACCACCATCCCCTACGTCACTGGATTCTGATCTCCCTCATGGTCCAGCTCAGCCCCAGCCCAGTCTCGTGGAAGACCCTGCAGTCTCAGCTAGCCAGGACAGACCCCAGGTGGGGCCTGAAGGCTATGTGGGGTCCCACCCCAGGAGGTGACTGTGATTACAGACCTTGGAGGCCCGGCTGCCTTTCTGACATGACCGGCATGTGGTAGATGCTGATGCTCACTCCAGAGCCTCAGTCACCTGTTCTACCCCACAGCTGTTCCCCATCTTAGTGAGGAGCCCCAGGGGAGGGGTAAATTTCTACAACAACCACACCCTCCCACCCCCCTAGAGTCCCAGAAGGCAATTAAGAGTGTGTTCTTAGATCCACCCTTAGGGCCTAAATACCAACAGTTCCCTTAGCCCAAGGGGCCGAACACACCTCCCCCTCCCGCCAGCGCCCTCCAGTCCTAACCCAGGCATTACTTTCTGATTGGTTCTTTCATCTCACAGTGTCTTTTCAGAGAGGATAGGTTAGAAAAGAAGAGCTCCACTGAGTTAGGAAATGAAGGTCAGGAGACAGCTCAGGGACACGGGGAGATAGTCCAGGGGAGGTTGTGCCCAGCACCAACATCTAGAGAGAAGGATAGATCCAGGCCAGTGAACAGCAGCTGAGAAACACCAAAAAATCAAAGTAAAGCCCCATCAAAGGAAGAACAAATCCAACATCTAACACCCCAGCAATAAAGGCAGCTTCTGCAATCCCGCCAATGGCTACTCATTTTTGAGTGCCCTCCCAGTATCAGGAGGTTTGTTTTGCTGTTTCTGCTTCAAACAAAGATTTGTCCTGCTTTGCTCCTAATGAACTTTGTGCAAACTCCCCGGACTTTTCTCCCCCTTTCAAAGCGACCACCAGCTCCCTGTTCTTTCAGGAACTGGGGAAGCCAGACTGCCCATGTGACTATTGAGTGTCGCCTTGGCACTGGCATTGTCACTCAACACTATCTCCCTGGAGGCCTCTTTGTTATTATTGCCTTAGGAGGTCATTCCTTTTTGATTATGCTCAGTGTGAAAAGTCAGAAGGAAAGAGAAAAATGTCGGATGGTTCCTCTTATAGGAGGGAATAGGGAAACCAAATAAGGGATCAGGAGGAAAAAGACAAAACTAGGAGGCAATATATAAATCAGAGTCCTTCAACTGGGGGGGTGAGGGAGAGGGATCAAAACAGGGGAATGAAGAGCACAAGAGACTATGGTGATGGCTCAAGTTTCATGGGGACTTAGTGGTGGGAATGGTATGGGGATTACACCTGAGAGGCCTGCTGGAAGCTGGCTCAGGCAAACTGTTGTGTCAGGGGTTCCTGTAAGGATGAGATGGCGTGGATAATCTGAAGGGATGAGGGGGAAGGGAATGAGGAGATGTTAACACTTGTTCATGGTGCAAGTTATCTCCTGCCAAGGGTCTCAGCAGTTCTTTATTTGTACATTACAAGCAAACCGTGGCAGTACATGAGCATATGCATTAAAGCAGGAAGATAACAATCATTACATCTTTCTCAAGAACAGCCAGGGGTCTATTTGCCCTCTTGCAGAGGATATGACATTTATTATTCTTTGTTTTAAAGAAGGCACAGTTGCTAAACGAATGTATTCTTAAAATAGTCATTTATCTTAAACATACAAACAATTATTACTAGCAAAAACTTATGTGACTGTAACTAACATTTCTATGTTTACCATGGTGAACGCTTAACTAAGGGCTAGGAGAATTAAGGGACAAAAGTTATCAGGGGAAGAAAGACAAAGGGATTTTTTCTAACTATCCTATAAACTTAAGACTAACATACAACTATATGATTAAAGCAAAACCAGAAGGCTTTCATATAGAAATCATCATCTAATATTGTTTTAATAAGATATTGATTCAATATTAAGAACCATGGGCCAGAGGGTGTCAATGCTGGACAAGCTGCACCGACTTTTCCCTAAACCCAAGCTCTCAATTAAGGGAGGAATTCTCCTAATCTAACAAAAGAGTTTTTCTACCTATTACTCCTGTACTTATCTCGTCAGCCTAGTTTCCGTATCTAACTTTACGATCAAGGGAAAATTCCTTTTTCTGTAAGATTGCTGATTTTTTTTTAATATTTATTTATTTATTTATGCAAGCACTGGGTATAGTCAGAAGCACTGGAGGGTGAGAGAATTCACCAGAGCAGGTAACAGAACAGGAAGACTGACGAAGTACATTGCTGAGGGGAGCAGCAGGCACGGCAGGAGAGGTCTGAGCACCAGGTGGGTCCCTCGCCAGTGGCTGGGGATCAAACTGGCGCTACAGAGGCTGCGGGCAGCTTTGTAGGCCAGCGCGCAACTGCTGCACCACCTCTGCTGATTGTTGTTTTAAGGAACTACAAATATTTCATCGGAGGCAGGGCTGGAGATGGTTACAGTTTTTGGTTCCCAGAATAGTTAATATGTGACATATCAGTTGTTCTAACATTGACTATTTCCAAGTGCGCTGTTTGTGCTACCATGGTCATTAGCTCAATTAGTCACAAAATTGTTGTTGACTTACCTTGAGTGCATACTTTAACAACTGCCATGACAACTGTCACATCCAGGGGAATCAGCCCTAAACAAACAGGAAAGATCCAACAAGAGTCCTCTATGGAGCCTCCTGACTTATCAGGAATTTCCTCATACTCAGAACATGGCTCCTGCCTGCCACTCAACTGCTATCTCTAACTTTAAAGTAAAAGAATTTCATTCTTCATATGCCCCTTACCTTAGAAGACCACATATCCATATCAAAGACTTAGCAGAGGGATGTTTATAGCCTTTTGATCCTGGAAGTTTTTTCACTTGTTAATGTAAGGCCTAATGTTGAATTACTGCCTTTTGGCAGTACAATCAGCAATCTTACAGAAAAAGGAATTTTCCTTTGATCTTAAAGTTAAATACGGAAACTAATTATTTAAAATGTATTATTTATATCATGCAGTGCTATTTGCCATCAAATTGGTTTTTAGTAATACAGTATTTGCACGACAGAAAAGTTAGCCATAAACAAATGAAAAAAAAAAAATCTAGCAGGAGTCAGGTAATGATATTCCTGACTTTTCAGGAATCTGCCCCATGCCAGGACCTTTGTCAGAAGACATGAGTAGCATGGCCCTCGCTAGAGGAGAATGAACAATGATGTAAAATTTGTTTAGACTGAAAGTAGGAAAAAAAAAAAAAAAGATCCTTCCTTTTCTTTGCTGAGTAGGATTCCATGGTTCATGAACAAAAATCTGGTTAACCAACACCAGGCCTGGCATCTGTTTTCTCTCTGGACAGCATCTGGAGAAGCTCTTATGAACAAAGGTGTCATGATTATTAGTGATTATGCCTTCTGCGAATATGACTTCTTAGGATCTGAAGTAGGTGCCTGAGAGAGCCACCACAGGCCTGTGTGGGAAATGCAGGTTTTGTTTCTTCAGACACCTGCAAACTCTTTCCAGCATTGTGGTTAATTTCACACCATCAGTCAGGTGTGAGAGCCCAATTTTCTTCACCCCACCAGTATTTGGGGTCCTCTTTTCTACATCAGCCAATCTGACAGCACATGGGGACATCCTCTCATCAGGTTACAATAGTGTTTTCCAGATGACTGATGACAAGCTCCTGCTCCTGCTTCCGCCGTCCTACATCCTCCTCACACAAGTGTTTGTTCCACTCAGTCTCCTTTCCTCAGTGGTTGTGTCTTCACTGTGTGTGACCACATTTCCTAGTATCCCCTCTGCACTTGCTGATCATTGGAGATGTCTTTGTACTCTGTTCTCTTGCCTGTTACTTGTTTCTTTTATCCTGTGAAGGAAGTTTTATAAATCAAAAGATAGGAGTTTTGATGAGGTCATTGTATTCATCTTCCTTTCATATATCACGTGTCTGGTGTCATCAAAGTACCACAACTTAATCTTTCATTCCAGTGATGCTTCCTGTATATTCTTAAACATAATGAAGAGCTGTTACCTGAGGTTACAAGACCCAGTTCCCTGTGTGGGGATGGAATTGGACGTCTCACATAGTGTGACCCCTGTGCCCACAGCTCCCTCCTCAGTCTGCAAAGTCCACCCCACATGTGTTTTCCTCACTAGAGAGAGTACTGAGGGTTGTTCCAAACCAGAGGGTGGTCCAGGGTACAGATGGAAGTGTGTGTGTGTGTGTGTGTGTGTGTGTGTGTGTGTGTGTGTGTATGTGAGAGAGAGAGAGAGAGAGAGAGAGAGAGAGAGAGAAAGAGCTGTGTCCACAGGTCTTAGAATCTCTAGTACACACCAGGCTCTAGGTTGCACTTCAAAGTCTTCCATGAGCTGAGCTCTGTCTGTTCTTCAGAGCCCATAGCAAGGCCAAGGAAGGTAGGAAATAGATTTGCATGCCAACCGACGATAAAAGAGGCCCTGAGCACCCATCCCAGCTGCCGACTTAGAAGCTGATCTTGCTACATCTGCACCATGGCCTGGAGCCCTCTCCTGCTCCCCCTCCTCATTATCTGCACAGGTGCTGGCCCTAGGGATCAGCTCACACAAAACCAGGGAGCAGCCTGGGCCAGGCCTTCAGCTCAGCACAGTGGAAGGAGTGGGACTGTAACCTTTGGGAATGACCCTCATCCTCACACTCTCCTCTCTTCTCTCCTCTTGCAGGTTCAGTGGTCACTGCTGAGCTGAGTCAACCACAGGCAGTTTCTGTGGCCTTGGGACAGACGGCCAAGATCACCTGCCAAGGAATAAACATATATGCTAGCTGGTACCAGCAGAAACCTGGCCAGGCCCCTCTGATGCTCGTTAATATTTATGGTAACAGGCCTTCAGGGATCCCTGCCCGATTCTCAGGCTCCACCTCAGGCAGCACGGCCACCCTGACCATCAGTGGAGCTCAGGCTGAGGATGAGGCTGACTATTACTGCCTGTCAGCAGGCAGCAGTTATAATCTGCCACAGTGACACGGGGCCATGGGGAAGTGAGACATAAACCCCGTCCCCATCTGGGTCACTCTCTCCTCCAGCCCCAGAAGGATGGAGACACAGGCAAGAGCGTCCTGACCCATGTCCCAGCTCTTTTGCCCCTCCACCACTTCTCGGACATTCTTTGCAGATGTGAGTCCTGAATGGATTTAGGACTGCAGGAATGGGCTCTGTTGTGTGCCCTTGACCACAGTAGTGGTGGAGATTGAGGACCAAGGTGGAAAGAGTGAGAGGGCAGAGCTCAAGAAACTGCAGAGACAGCTCTGGAGTTGAGCAAAGATTCTAAGTGCAGTGACAAGCACAGGCATGAGGGAGAAAAAGAATGGGCAGGAGGAACAACCACACTGATTTATCACAGGGAGCTTCTTGCATGAATTACACACACACACACACACACACACACACACACAGTGATATATGCTTGTTCCCTGGTCAGAAGAGACCGATCCTATTAAGGCATTGGTTGCCTGGCAAGAGCACTTTGCTCAGTATTGGGAAAAATTGCCCAAATTTTAGACTGATCTGGTGACTCTTAAAGTGTGTAAAAAAGCAAGTTGAGAGTGAGGATTGAATGTGTTCAATAAATTTACTGAAATAAAATGTAAAAAAAATATATACCATAGAGATAAATACAGGTCTGGAGTATATAACAAGGGACATTGCACAAAATTGCCTGTTAGAATTAAGAATATATTTGCCCTAATAATACAAAACTCAATGAGCCCATCCTGAAGGTGAAATTTTCTGGAGGTCATGTGTCTAGACATGGAGACTATTATCATGAAAATATTTCACTGTTCTGAGAGTAGCAGATGAGTGAACATGCAAATAAGACACGGGACACATTAAAATATGAGCACAATTGACATTCTAGAAATACGTGATACTCTGAGATTTCAATATACGATGGAGGACATTGTCAGAATATTACTTGATGCAAATGAAAAGATGATTGAACTTTATGATGTAATAATCAGAAACATTCTTTGATACTGAGAGAAAAAGAGTGAGAAATGACAGATATTTGAGCTGCAGGACAGCATCCAGGGTCCAAATGCCTAAGTGATGACACTCGGGATAAAGCTGGGAGGGAATGGAGGTTAGAACAAGTATTTGGAAAAGAGAAAAAAGAGAAATGACCAAAGATATTCCAAATTTGATAAAAAAACTATTAATATACAGCTTGATATTCAGCAAACCAAGAGCTAAAAGGGAAAAGAGGAACACAGCTCTACCCATGCCGGAGGGAACAGTATAGGGAGAGACTCCCCAGTGGAGACCCAGAAGACTCATCTGCACAGGAACAAACACGAGAACAGAATCCTCATGAAAATAATGCGAACAAGAGACAGAGCAGAAAATGTGGAAGCTTCTAAATGAGACAAAACCTGAGCATCAGTCCCTGCAGCTGCTCTCACAGGAGCCAGGGGAGTGGCGGGTCCCATGAAGCAGGGCTCATGTGGGGAAGGACAGCTCCACTCCCCACGCAAATCAGGACAGTGAGGCCAGGCCACTGACAGCCAATGACCTTGTTGGAGAACGAATCCTCATCCTAAAATGTCAAGAAATGAGCCTGACATGCAGAGCCTGACCAAGCATTCCAGGTCCCTGCATGTCCCATGACACAACATCTGTGTTTTCTGCCACAGAGGGAGCAAACGAGGGTCCCCACCTCTGTGCACAGACAGACTCACATTTGCCAGGGAATCCGATTCCAGCACCATGAGCATCTGAGTGTTCACTGCATAGACGCAGGGAGGACAGATGCCTGAATACAGAAACTGGGGCCCTGACAGGAGGGGCCAAGAGGCCTGGGATGAGAGGAGGAAAATATGATGCCCAGTGAGGGGAGGACAGGTTGGTGAACAATGGGCCCTGAGGTGGGAATTCTAGCCTACCAGTTACTGTCCGAGCCCGCGGACTGGTCAACGAGGTTCTCGAGGGGAGAGCAGCGACCTGAAGAACAGGGGTACACCACGGAGGGAGACACGCGCACTCTTCGTTCAGCTATCGCAGGTCTCTTTTACTTTCGGTTTCGGCGGGGCTTTACAGCTGGGGACCGGAAGCGGAAGAAGCAGGCCAACAGTGCCTAGCCAATGATCAAACACATAACCTTATTTGGTGCGCCGGAGGTCCTCATGCGCACTGGGCCGAAAGGAGCACAGCTAATCATGGAAGGGGGAAGTATCCTGATGCCACGAGGTAAGGTGCCAACAAGTTACTTCTTGGGTATTCAGAGACAATCACTTACCCTCTCCCTGTTTCCCCATTTATTAGACAGAAGCAGAGGCTGCAACTGGTTATTCCATGTGTCTGGTGAGGGGGCCCATCCAACAACAGATTCTTCTGACCCCAGAGTCCTGGTCTTCATCCATCCTGGGGCCTCCCTTGCTCTCAATGCTAAGACGTCCCTCCTCCTGAGGTGACAGTTTTCCTCCTGTTCTAAAAGCTAAGACTGATATCTGACTTTGCAGTCAGCGCTGTCCAATTAAATAAAGTTAGAACTACACAAATATTTAAATTATCCCAGCAGCTTCGTTTTAAAGATCAGAAGAAAAGGTGGAATCGGTGTCCATAACATACTGTTGCTTACCTCAATTATTGAAAAATATTTCTATTTCATGATATATTCAATATGCTCTATTGACCTGATTTTCATGAATTTTATGCAATCTCTCCAATCGGGTGACTTTTTAGAACCTCAGAGTGTCTCTGTGTGGACCAGCACACCTCATGCTCCAGGTGGTCTGTGCCCAGCACACAGCAGGTGGATGCCTGAGGTTCTGGACGTGACTGTCCCTGAAGTTTTACTTATAACCAGGGACAATGGAGGTGCCCTGACCCAGAGGCCTCGCTGGAGGAATGACAGCTCCACTTTCTACATGAATCAGGTTATTGAAATCCCTGAGGAATGAGGGAACGAGGGAATTTTACTGACATGTGTCCACACTACTTCTGTTCTCACAGGCAAGGATTAAATACATCTCCAGTCTCTGATGAACTTGAGCCATCCCACATCTTTTTACCGTTAGTCATTGTAGTAAATGATAATGTCCCTGTGAATTGTTTAATCAGTATTGGAGTAAGTATCCCTTGCAGCGGGTAGATCATTCCATAAACCTCACGGTGATCTAGAAAGAGGCTCATCATAAGGCATATTCTGTTGAGCTTAGACTAATTTTTATTCTCCACAAAGAATATATTTGCCTAATTCACAAAACATGGATCTTTCATTAAAAGTCCTTTCTCCCACATTACTACCAAGTCACCTCATGTTGCAAAGAGACCAGAAACAAAAGTATGAAAACAGGCCTGGAGGTGGGTCCACAGACCTCCATGGGGACCAGAGATGTGACATGGAAGGACGAGGGCCATGAGGATGAAAGGTGCAGGGTCCTGGGTGACACATCCGTGTGGAAACAGAAGTGACCTGTGTGAGGCACCTGGCCCTGTCTAGCATCACAATCCCTCTAGCCCCAACTCTGAGGAGCCAGACATGGGGTCTGTCTGCTGCGCAGGTGCAACACCCCAAGCTTCACCCTGGATTTCCACAGACAACATCTCAACACTGTGTAAGTGACTGAGCTTCACCCCATACTCAGCAAAACTGTGTGTGCAAACAAATACACTTGTTCATTTATTAAGTGCAAATAATAATGTACCCCCCACAGAAAAAAAGGTTTCATCTGTGCCCACCTATGATCTCTTGCAGGAAGGGGTATGCAGACACCTGCAACAGCTGAAACCCAAGATATCTGACCCCAGAGGGCTCCCCTGGAGACAGTGACTGCAGTGATTAAAGGCCAGCTGGGGTCACTATAAAGCTCAATGCTCAGCCCAGGCCTGAGACAGAGCCTCATGCTGAGACACGTGTCCTGGGCACCTGCATGGATGGCAAAGGGCAAGGCTGAGTCCCCACCCCAACACAAGGACCATGGAAACACCCCTTACCTCAAAGCCTTGTTACCTCACCTCTCGGCATGAATGGAGAAAGGTGTTTTGGACCAGGGGCTCCCCCACTACCTTGTCAGGCCTGACAATAAAGGAAAACTCCCCCCCACGGGACCCACAGGAGACGTCATCTGGGATAGTCACCGAAGCCCTTGGTCAGAACACCCCTTTCCTGAGTGGGGAGGGGACAGTGCCTGTCACTGTGGTGACAAAGCCAGCTGGTGCTGACAGAGGCCCCTGCAGGACTGAGCGAATGTTCACTTCCCTCCTGCTGCTCCTGCACCCAGTCAACACATCTCTCACCACGGTGTCCCTTCCCCACGTCCATGGAAGTGGGCCTGGTCAGTCCCTAGGAAAGCCCTGCGGGCAGCTGCCAAGCCACCTGGGACACCTGCTGAGTATCATCCACAGCTGGAGAAGCCCCGCCACGGCCGTATCTGTCCTGACACGGACCTCCGCACATGGGCCCGATTCCCTACGGGCCCAATCCTGCAACAGCAGTGTGCTCAGTGATCTAGGTCCTGTGTCTCCTGTGTCCCCAAATGCTTCCTTCTAAACCTCAATCCTGCTGGGAGTCCATTCACCCCACAGGGACCTGGAGAAAAGACATTAGACCAATTCTAGGGTCATCACCAGAAAGCTGAGATCCTAGACACTTCCCTGAACTGAGCCCCACACTGGAGCCCAGACTCCTGTGGGAGCAGGAGGAGAAGGAGGATCCCTCAGTTTTGGGTGGAGTCTACAAGGAAAACACCCTCCCTGGTCTCTGGGGGCTGAACAGTCTGTGAAACCACAAAGTTCCCCAAGCAGCAGCCTGGGCCTGCCTGACTTGCATAGCCAGCAGCTCTCTCCAGCAAGAGGATAGACAGGCCTTGGGGGAACATGCCCAGCCTCAGCCTCAGGGAGCAGCATCAGGCACCACCATGGCCTGGACCCCTCTCCTCCTGGGCCTCCTGGCTCACTGCACAGGCACCGTACCAAAGGTGACTGCATGCCAGCCCCAGGGCTCTGGGACCAGCCTGGTACTGACTCTGAGCTCAGTGGTGGCTGCTTGTGGGGGCAGAATGCTGTGGAGGAAATGGTTTTAGGGGGCAGAGACCCTACTGTGCTCACTACTCTGTGTGAGACTGAGGGGCTGTGCCTGCCACAAGAAAATAGGGGGTCTCATTTGTTCAAATGTTCTACCCCCTGCCAGGCCTATGAGCCAGTGAAGCTGAGAATTAAGGGAGTGTGTTTCTTGGAGTCTAAAAGACCTTGTATGAAGATGGTCATGCAGGAGGAAAGGGGATTTTCTTGGAATTGGCCTGGACCTCAGTCTCTGGAAGCTGGACAATGGAGAGAAGTGCTGTGCATCCAGTGTTGATGTCCAACAGACATGGCATTTGGGAGACACTGACTCAGTCCTGTGAGGTCTGGCCACCTTCCTGACATGTTATTGCGTCCTCAGAGACCCTTTCACCACTTCTCAGTTTCTCCTCTATCACCCTCACTATAGAGATTTTGCTTTAGTTCTTGTAGGTGTGAGAACTCAGGAAGGCTGCTGCTGCTCCAGCCATCACATCCAAGCTCAGGAGGAAAGGTACTGTGTAAATCTAGTTGGCTCTTTTCTGTAGAAGAGGAAAGTTCCCTGGAAGATTCCCCATGACTGACACCTACACCCTTGATCCAATGCTGAGCTACCAGTTTGATTCATCCTGCCAGGGACCTGGTCATTGTGTCTGGTTTTTGAAATAAATACAGGGGAAGGATGATGGGCAGGTATAAATGGTGGAAATTGCTGGGTCTCAGACCCAGTGTTTCCAGTCATTACCTTCCATCCCAAATAGAAATTCCTGAGAGCATGGAGTGTCTTGTTCATGTCCTATTCCCTGGATGGAATGTGCCAGAAGAAAGGGTGTCAGAAGACACATTTGCTGGGAGGGTTTCTCCATCTCTGTGTCTGGTGCAATATCCAGCAATGCCCCATGATGTCTCTGCATGCCTTCTGGCACCAATAAGAAGCATTCCTGACAACATTGTACCCAAAGAGTGCTAAGCGCATGACCCCCTCTTCCCCCCGCAAAAAAACCTCATAGATTATGTGCAGGGGTGCCTCAAGTGGCCCTTGCTCTCCCCTCCCTCAAATCAGCATGTTCATATTTTCCTGGGTAAATGAGTCCCTTGTGCCTAGTCTCAGGCAGGCTGAACTCTTCAGAGTGGAGTATTTCCTCGCTGGGAATAGCAATCTATGCATCAGGGCATCAGGACCTGAGCAATAGTTTCGTTTGTTTGTTTGTTTGTTTGTTTGTTTTCCTAATGCCATATGAATAAGTATTTTATTTTATTTTTTATAACTTTTTTTTAAGATTTATTTATTTATTATTTATACAAGCACAGGGTACAGTCAGAAGCGGGAGGGTGAGAGAATTCACCAGAGCCAGAGCAGGGAGCAGAGCAGGCAGAAGGACTGAGGTACACTGCTGAGGGGAGCAGCGGGCGGCAGGAGAGGTCTGCGCGCCATGTGGGACCCTCCTCCAGTGGCCGGGGAGCAAAAGGGGAGCGAACCAGCGCTGCAGAGGCTGCGGGCAGCTTCGCAACCCAGCGCTCAACCGCTGCGCCACCGGGGAAGCCCTATTTTATTTTATTTAAATAAATTTTATTTTTACATTCCCCTTACAATTGCAACCCCCTTATTTTGACCCCAATCCCTCCCCTCCCCACACCCCACCCCCCATAGAGTATCTCTGGTTCATAGTTCTTTGTTGATTTTGATTTTCACTTTCTTATAGTTATTCATTTTCCTGGTCCCTTATTTAAGTTTTCTAGATTCCTGCTATGAGTGAGACCATCCGGTATTTTTCTTTTTCTTTCTGGCTTATTTCGCTGAGCATGATCCCTTCCAGCTCCATCCATGTTGCTGCAAATTGCATGTGTTTATCTTTTTTGAATGCTGAGTAATATTCCATGGTATATATGTACCACATCTTCTTGATCCAGTCATTTATTTTTGGGCATTTGGGCTGTTTCCAAAGCTTAGCTATTGTAAATTGTGCTGCTATAAACATAGGGGTGCAGGTGCTCTTTGGAACTGATGTTTCTGTGTCCTTTGGGTAAATACCTAGGAGTGGAATTGCTGCATCATATTTTTGAATCTAAGACTTTGATAAGATGCTGTTGAGCCTGCAGCAGCCAGTGTGCAGCTGGGATCCACTAGGGGGCAGCAGAGGTCCACATAGGCTAAAGTGACAAAACCACCAGAGATGGGGTTTTGAGCAAGTGGGGCATGCAGAGAGGGTAGGAATAGCCCCCTAACACCTGAGAAATAGGCATCAACATTTTTCTGTAACATCGTCCTCGACAGTTGTGCAAATCCTTCTGAACGTGGCCTTCAGATCTGATACCTGACGAAAGTGCCGATGGCTCTGGTGATGGGTTCAGGTGTGTCCCTTCAACGATACTGAAGTTCTGTCACTGTGCACAAACACCTGTTCTCCCTGTGATTGGAAGCCCCTGTCCTGCCAGACACATCTGCTCTGCCTTCCCCAGATACGTGTTTGGCACACAGTGTTGCCTAATAAACATTTTCTGGCTGAATTGATTAACCGTATTTTAACTTAATAAACTTCCCAGGCACCTAAAGGAATGGCTTATAATAATCACCCTTCAGATTGGCAGCCACCATGATGTGTATCCAGTATGTCTTGGCAGCACGCGATTTGTCCTTGGTCTGGTGTGGACCTGGGGATACTGAGGCACAACACTATGACTTGTCCCTGAATAACAGCAAGGACGGGAACTTACAGCATCTTAGTGACTCCATGTGTTCTTGCCTTGATGAATTTCATTTGACCTCTGCTACGCAGAAGCTGTATTCAGGGCTGGACCTGCACTGTCTAACCTGCTATTGTCCCCTGTAGAACAGGCTCGGTGATGCCGACACTTCACCTCTGAGCTCTGACAGCACCATTTCAGCCCAGGAGTAAATTCAGGACACATGGGAGGAGGAGATATTACCCACATTATCTGCAGGGCCAGCTGGAGGAGGATCCTAAAGTTGGGAATTGGTTCTGCAGGAACCCACCGCTCCCTGTGTCCCTGGAGGCTGAGTCTTCTCTGAAACCACAGAGCCCTGGCTGATTTGCATACCCAGCAGCTCTCTCCAGCAAGCGGATAAGACAGGCCTGGGGGGAACCTGCCCAGCCTCAGCCTCAGGGAGCAGGATCAGGGACACCACCATGGCCTGGACCCCTCTCCTCCTGGGCCTCCTGGCTCACTGCACAGGTACCTTACCCAGGCTCACTGTACCCCAGCCCAGGGCTCTGGGACAAGCCTGGACATGACTCTGAGCTCAGCAGGGTCAGTCTGGGTGGGCAGGATGCTCTTGACTTTGTGCAGGATGGGGCTCAGGGGTGCTGAGACCCCCGGTGTATTCATGTTGCTCAGCAGCTTTGCCTGCACACAGAAATGGGGAGGGCATCACACGCTAAATGCTCCATCCATCTGCCATGCTGTGGGTCACTGGGACTGAGACTGGTGGAACTGGGCACCATGGGGGCCTGAGACATAGTAGCTGAGTCAAATTCATGCAGGGAATTGGGGCGAATAGATATTCCATTTTCCAGTCAACTTCTATTCCTCTCTCTTGCAGGCTCTGTGGTCTCCTACGAGCTGACTCAGCCAACCTCAGTGTCGGTGTCTCTGGGACAGACGGCCAGGATGACATATCAGGGAGACAACGTTGGAAGTAAAATTGCTTACTGGTACCAACAGAAGGCAGGCCAGACCCCTGTGCTGGTTATTTACAATGATTATCAGCAGCCCTCAGGGATCCCTGACCGGTTTTCTGGCTCCAACTCGAGGAACACGGCCACCCTGACCATCAGCGGGACCCGGGCCGAGGACGAGGCTGACTATTACTGTGGGGTGTGGGACAGCAGCAGTGATCATCCACAGTGACACAGGGCCATGGGGAAGTGAGACACGAACTCTCCACCATCTGGGTTACACTCTCCTCCAGCCCCCGTGGGATGAGACTCAGCCATGAGCAGCTCTGACCTGGGTCCCCCAGATATGAGGTCCCCAGGCTCCGCCCCATTTCCCCACACTACCCCCACGCAGGCTCTGCAGCCTGTGTCAGGAGTGATGTAGGGCTCAGGGCCAGGCTGTCTCGATGTTTTCCGGACAAGGCTGTGAGCTGAGGAAACAGGGATGCATTGAAAGACAGAGGGAAGGAAACATTTGTTCCATGTGTTAAAAGAAAAAAAAAAATCAATCATTTAGGAAATGCCCAAAATTTTTGAGTAAAATCGCATTTGGATGGTGAGCACCACACTTACCAGTTAGGAAACTGCCAGGAGGGACCTGATGCTGCCGCCTCCCTGACTCGGGCTGTTCTCTGTCCTCTGGACACCTGCACCACCTCTCCGTGAGCGAGTGCCCCTGGGAAACGGCACCTGCCACAGTTTCTGTTTTCCTTATTGAACCACCGTTTCCAGACACAAACACCCTCCCCGTTATTAAACAGTCTGTGAGTTTGGACACAGCGCGCGTAGGGGTCGCGCGGCCACAGTCTCCACGCAGAACAGCACAAGCCCTCTCTGTCCTTCCCCGGCCCTGGGCGGTCACGCCTCTGCCCCAGCGCTGACGGTGCTAATCCCTGCCTGTCCCCGGACTTGGGCCTTAGCAAAAAGTCATAAAATGGAATCACACATGGGAGCTTTTATTTCTGCTTTCGTTCAGCATAAAGCATCTGAAATTCCTTTACGTTGCTGTGTGCACTGATAGTTCATTCTGTCTCCATGCTGAGAAGTTTCCAGAGAGGGATGAACACTAGTTTATTGACCATTCCCCATAATTAGCCTTTGTTCTCTGTCTAGTTTCAATCTGGGCAATTTGAAACAAATCATATAGCATTTACTTGCAGGATTTTGGTGGACATTGTTTTTATTTAGGTAAAAAGAAGGGAATTGCTGAGTCACATGGCAGATAAATGATTAACTCTCCAAGAAACTGCCAAATCGGCTTCCAGTGTGGAAGCTGTTTTTGCACTTTCATTAACTGATAATACTTGCCTCTGTTCCGCATCCTCACACTTGCTAGAGATTTTCAGATTTTTTTTTTTCTCCAAAACCTCTCTAGTAGGTCTGTACTGACATCTTGTTATTTTTCTAATATTTGTTTTCATGCTGATTTATGGTGTTGAATTCTATTCAAGTGTTTGTGTATTTTGTTTCTTAAAGTGTTTGTTTAAGTATTTGCTCAATTTTTAAGTTGAAATTGTCCTGCTTTGTTCCTATTCATTGATGTGTGTGTGTGTTCAGTTCTCTGTGACTTTATCAAATGACAAGCTCGACTCTTACCCCAGCAATGAAGCCCGAACACAGCTGCATCGCCATGAGGATCCCCCATTCCCTTTCATAAGAACTTCCTCCCTCCCGCCCCTGGGTCTCCTCCTGTGCCTCAACCCTGACATCCTCTGATTTGTTCTCCTTTTTCACTTTCTTATGATGCTATATAGAATTAAACAATGAATCCTATAATATGCCGCATTTGAGAACAGCATTTCCTTAGATGATTCCTCTATAGTCATAGAAATTATTGTTGCTTTAAGAAATAATTCCTTTCTATTTCTTATAATATCCCATGGTTCTGTTGTAAGATCATTGGTTTAACCACCACCCCATGAGAGACAACTGGGGTGTCTTATGGACAGAGTGCTGTAGACATTGTTGTCTGGGTCTTTTCTATGAACATGGATTCCTTTTATGAACTAAATACCCAACTTCAGTTTCTGGGTTGCCTGGTCGTTACCAGCCACATTTATAAAGAAACTGATGAACAGGAGCGGGAGGTAGATGGGTGCAAACCAGGGATGGAAAAGCACAAGAGACTGTGGTGATGGTTCATGGGTGATTTGGTGTGTGAAGAATTTTGTGAGGAGAAATCAAACATTCTAAAAAAAAGAACAACAATGTAAAAATAAATAAATAAATATATATTTTTTTAAAAGAAGAAACCGATAGACATGCCAGAGTGTTATCATGTCACATTCCTCCAGCCCACCTAGGGGATCCAGATGGTGCCATCCCGGCCAGCTCTTGTGTGGTCCCTCTACACATCAGCCTTCCTTAGGGGTGCAGGGTGGGGTCTCACTGTGTTTTTTTTTTTACATTTCTGTAACAGCCAACATGAACCTCCTCCTGTGCCTTTTGCCAGCTCTGTGTCATCTTCTGGAATATTTGATCTTTCCAGTACAATGGTGGCTTTTTGAGTGTGCGCTCTCCAGACACCTTTCATTTTCTGTTATTGGTGATATCACATCCTCTCCTAAAATGATTGCAAAAGAAATGATTTTACCTTTAATGAGATGCAATTTATCAAACTATCTTTTACAAATCACAGTTTACCATGGAGAATTCTTGCCTAGCACTAGAGTCTAATGAATTCTCTCCGCATTTTTCTCAAAAATAGAAGCAAACGAAAGCCCCGTCTGAAGGGGTCTCGCCAGCTTTGTGGGTGGTGATGGAATCCGGACTCTCACACACGGATGACCATGGTCCTCACTCTGGCTTCAAGCGCAGCCCAGCCTAAGTGTGTTGTCGTCACTAGAGAGGGACTCTAAGGGCACAAAATGAAGTGTGTGTAGGTGTGTGGGGGTGTTGTGTGTGTGTGCTGTGTACACAGGAAGCACTGTCTCACAAGTCACTGACAGGTTAGAGGCTCCTGTACAGGTAATCTGACTGGGGATCATGTCACATCTTCTAGAAGCTGAGTACTTTTCTATCCTTAAGAGCCCCTAGAAGGCCACAGGAAGTAAGTGGATTAGCATTCTACCTGAGGATAAGAGAGGCCCTGATTACACATCCCAACTGAAGGCTCAGAGACAGTTCCAGGGACATCTCCCCCATAGCCTGCAGTCCACCCCTGCTCTCCCTGCTTATTATTTGCACAGGTTCTGGCCCTAGGGATCATCCCACACACAAACCAGGGAGCAGGCTGGCCTTGGCCTTCAGCACAGCACAGGGGATGCAGCAAGGGCTGTACCCTCTGGGAATGACCCTCATCCTCACACTCACCTCTCTTCTCTCCTCTTGCATGTTCAGTGGTCACTGCTGAGCTGAGTCAACCACAGGCAGTCTCTGTGGCCTTGGAAGAGATGGTCACGATCACCTGCCAAGGAATAAACAGTTACGCTAGCTGATACCAGCTGAAGCCCGGCCAGGCACCTGTGCTGCCCATTGATTGTTTAGATGCCAGACCTTCAGGTATCCCTGCCCAATTCTCAGGCCCCAGCTCTTTGAGCACTGCCACCCTGACCATCAGCTGGGCCCAGACGAGTACAGGTTGCCTACTACTGTCAGGTGTGGGATGAGGATAGCAATCAACCCACAGTGACACGGGGCCATGGAGAGGTGAGACACAAACCCCTTCCTCATCTGGGTCACACTGTCCTCCAGCCCCAGGAGGATGGAGACACAGCCATGAGCAGCTCTGTCCCGGGTCCAGATCTGAGGTCCCCTGGCTCCCCCTCCACCAGCTCCCAGGCAGCATCAGCACTGGGCAGATCAGGAGAAGTGAGCCCACAGGACGAGGCTGCCATGTGCTTTCTTGACCACAGCAGATGTGGGCATTGAGGGCCCAGGTGGAAGGACTGAGGGACAGAGAAGAGCAAGTGCAGAGAGAGACCTCGGGGCTGTGCTCAGATTCCCAAGAGCACTGGGGAGCACAGGGGTGAGGGAGGAACAGGATGGGCTGCAGGGATGCCTGCCCTGAGACACAGAGGGAGCTGCCGACGTCACTCCCAGGCACGCACTTTCTCTGTCACATAAATATTGAACTGTTTCCAGTGATATACAGAATAAAGATATTTTAAAATGCTTAGAAATGAACACAGATCTCCAGTGGCACACAAGGAATCATTCACAATTCCTGGCAATAATCAAAACCATCCTCTAGAGAATTATGGAAATATGGACCATAATTATACAGAAAAAAATCAATAATCCCAAACTGGTCTTGAAATTGCCCACCGTGTTTGTAGATAAAGAGACTAAATAAATGATTATGACTATTCCCATCAGTCTGTCTGTTCTGTTCCCCGCTCTGGCTCTGGTGAATCCTCTCACCCTCCCGCACTTCTGACTATACCCAGTGCTTGTGTAAATAAATAATTTTTTTTTAAAAAAGACTTGTTACTGTCTAAAACAATATGCACTGACCATGTATGCTGAAATTTATAGTGTACATAACAGTAAATTGCTGGATAATTACAGCAAAATGAGTGAAAATAAATGATGATTACATGGACTGTACACTCTATGTGACACGATGTACACCACATAAATTCAATTGTGAACTATAATTATATGATGATTATAGTTAATAAGAAAAAACAAGGGGAGATAAAGTGGAATCATAATACAATTTAATCAAAAAGAAGAAGACAGAGGAAAATGCAAAAACAAAACAGATGAGAAAATGAAATACCATAGAATATTTAAATGAATATTGTGTCATGTTTAAAAAATACCTATACACATTTAAAATATATCAATGCCCGGGCCTCCCTGTTGGCACAAGGTGTTAAGACACAACCTATGCATCTACCCACAGACACTGCAGCACCAGTACCATCCCCGACAAGGGAGCTACCCACATGGCGCAGCAGACCTCTCCTGACTCGCCCGCTTCTCCCCTCAGCAGTGTACTTCAGTCAATCTGCCTGTTGTGTTCACCACTCTGTCTCTGGTGAATCCTTTCATCCCCCACATTTCTGGCCATAGCCCAGTACTTGTATGCATAAATAATAAATAAATCTTTATATATATATATATATATATATATATATATATATATATATATCAATGTCCACTTTCATTGTAAATAATCAAAATATCACAATTAAGAGCAGAGACTATCCTCCCCAATGGCGCAGCAGTTGAGCACTGGGCTGTGAAGCTGCCTACAGCCTCTGCAGCGTTGATTCAATCCCCGGCCATTGGGTGAGGGTCCCACATGGTGCACAGACCTCTCCTGACGCCAGCTGCTACCCTCAGCAGTGTACTTCGTCCGTCTGCCTGTTCTGCTCTGGTGAATTCTCTCACCCTCCCACGTTTCTGACTGTACCCAGTGCCTGTATAAATAAATAAATAAATAATAAAAATAAATAAATAAATAAATAAATAAATAAACAAACAAACAAACAAATAAATAAATAAATCTTAATAAAAAAGAGCAGAGACTATCAATTGAATTGAAAAGCTATGCCAAAGAATGGGCTGTCAAGAATATACCAACAGTAAATACAAAGTCAAAAATCTTAGCGCCAGTTCAGACTAGGCTGAGGTAGAAACCCTTCAACACAAACTCTGAGAAACACATGGTGATAAAAACACTGGGAAATACTCATGAATAGTGACGTGGTGAGTTCATATGAGTTTCAGGTTAGGAAATGCCAGGATCTCCTGGTGATGATCAACCTCCCCTTGCGTGGTGGGGAGGCTTCCGCTGGAACCTGAGGTGACATGAAACCAGGGGCCACTAGAGCATCAGGCAGGTTCCAGACTTTTCAGTTTTTCAAATGAACAAATCACCCAGGCTAGGGCACTTAACCTGTGGGATGTGCTTCAAAAATTTGATGTGCCCTGCACCCCTATGACCATATTCTATTTTTGCTGCACTCTGCCAGGAGGTCAGGGCATCACAGCTGGCACAGGCGAGGGCTGGACTCTGTTCAAAACTGTCTCCTTGGACAGGGGCTCTGGGGTGACTGGCAAGGAGGTTCCTGGGATGAGCTCTCTTCCACCAGCAGGGGGCAGCAGAGGTGCAGGCAGGAGCCTCAAGACAAAGTGGGCTGCCATGGAGGGAGACCAACCTGCCCAGTGGGAGACCAACCTGTCCTGAGGCCTGGGAACCAGAACAGCTTCAGAGGAGCTCAGCACAGCCAGGCCTTCCCCCAGGCTGCAGTGACCATATTCTGAGGGTGAGAATCACAGTGTGCTGCCAGGACACTAATGGGACCAGGATCCAGGGGGCATCACCTGGGAAATTCAGCCATAGAGCCTGTGCCCAGGGAGCTGACCCTCTCTGCTGGCATATCAGGGACACCGTCACTACTGCCCACCACACACCACCTCTCCCTCCTCCCGGCTGACTGGGAGCTCGGCTATACCTACATTGCTCAGGATATCAGGAGGGGCAGGTCTGCTTCTTGGGACACCCTGGGCCCTGGATGGAGATCTGTGGCCTCAGTTAAGAGACCCTCTCCAGAGTGAAGTGGATTCTTCCTTCTCTGGTCACAGTCTGGTCACCAGGGCTGTCCCTGGCTGAGTTAAGGATCCACATGCCCTGGGAAACCCCTGACCATTCAGTCCCCTGAGCTCTCCCTCTGTGCAAAGACCATGACCCTGGTGGCCTTCAGAGACCATGGAGCCTAAACAGGATTTCTTAGCCAGGTCTGGATTTCAAAAGCTTCGCATCTTACATAAAACAGTAGTGAAATCCTAATTTGGCCGCTGACATAGTGTGAACTCTGTCCCCACAGCTCCCGCCTCAAGTCTGCAAAGTCCTCCCATGTGTGTTTTCCTCACTAAAGAGAGTGATGAGGGTTGTCCCAAAGCAGAGGGTGGTCCATGGTACAGATGGAAGAGTGTGTGTGTGTTTGTGTGAGAGAGAGAGAAAGAGAGAGAGAGCATGAGTGTGAGAGTGTGCTGTTTCCACAGGTCTTAGAATCTCTGCTACAGACCAGGCACTAGGTTGCACTTCAGGTCTTCTATGGGCTGAGATCTGTATGTTCCTCAGGTGCCCTAGCAAGGCCACAGGGAGGAGGGAAGTAGATTTGCATGCCACCCGAGGATAAGAGAGGCCCTGAGCACCCATTCCAGCTGCAGGCTTAAACACTGATCCTGCAACATCTGCACCATGGCCTGGAGTCCTCTCCTGCTCCCCCTCCTCATTATCTGCACAGGTGCTGGCCCTAGGGATCAGCCCACACAGAAACCAGGCAGCAGAGTGAGCGTTGCCTTCAGCTCAGCACAGGGGATGCAGCAGGGGCTGTGCCCTCTGGGAATGACCCTCATCCTCACACTCACCTCTCTTCTCCTCTCTTCTTGCAGGTTCAGTAGTCACTGCTCAGCTGAGTCAACCACAGGCAGTCTCTGTGGCCTTGGGACAGATGGTCACGATCACCTGCCAAGGAATAAGCAGATATGCTAGGTGGCACCAGCAGAAGCCTGGCCAGGCCCCTGTGATGCTCGTTCATACTAATGGTGACAGGCCATCAGGGATCCCTGCCCGATTCTCAGGTTCCAGCTCCGGGAGCATGGCCACCCTGACCATCAGTGGGGCTCAGGCTGAGGATGAGGCCGACTATTACTGTCTGTCACCAGACAGCAGTTATACTCATCCCACAGTGATATGGGGCCAAGGGGAAGTGAGACAAAAACCCCTTCCTCATCTGGGTCACACTCTCCTCCAGCCCCAGGAAGAGGAGACACAGGCAAGATGAGGTGACCCAGGTCCCTAGTCCTTTGCCCCACCCCAGCTCTCGGGCATTCTCTGCATAGGTGAGGCCTGAGTGGATTTGGGACTGCAGGAAGGGGCTCCAGGTGTTTCCTTGACCCCAGAGTTGTGGGGATTGAGGACCAAGGTGGAAAGACTGAGAGGGCAGAGCACGAGGAACTGCAGAGACAGCTCTGGAGTTGAGCAAAGATTCTAAAGCACAGATGAGCACAGGGGTGAGGGAGGAAGAGGATGAGAAGAAGGAATAACCTACCTGAGCCTTCAGAGGGAGCTTCTTGAATGGAGAGGCCACACACACACACACACGCACACACACACATGCATGGGAACACACAGGCACACACACACACCTGCACACACAGAAGCACACGCAGTCATATTTGCTTCTTCCCTGGTCAGAAGAGACAGATACTAGTAAGGCATTGGTTGCCTGTCAGGAGCGCTTTGCTCACTAGTAGGACAATTTTTCCAAACTTTAGGCTGATCTGGTGCCTTGGAAGGATGTAAAAATGCAAGCTGAGAGCAAGAACTGCATGTGTCCAGGGAATTTACAGAATCAAAATGTAAGGGGAAAAAAGACAATAATGACAGGTCCCCAGTATCTAGGACAGGACATTGCATAAATTTTGGCATTTATCAAAAACTTTCTGTGAAGATTTAGGAATACACTAGCCCTGATAATACAAACCTCAATGAGCCCATCCTGACAGTGAAATGTTCTGGATGTCATGTATCTAGATACAGAGACCATTATCATAAAAATGTTCCCTTGTTCTGAGTTAAGCAGATGAGTGGACTTGCTAAATGAGACACGGGACACATTAAAATGTGAGCACATTGACATTCTAGCCATTAACATGATACTTTCTGAGATGTAATAATACAATGGAAGACCTTGGCAAAAAAAATTGCTGATGCAAATGTAAAGATTACTGAACTCTATGATGTAACCATCTAAAACATTGTTTGATACTCAGAGAAGAGAAAAAAGTGAGAAAATGACAGGACATCAAGGGTCCAAATGTGTGTAGGTGATGACACTAGGTAGAAAGTGGGGGGAAGGAATAGAGGCTACAACAAATAATTGGAAGAAGAAAATATACTTTTATTTAATATAAAATAATATATTTTTATAAAAAGATATTTTTATTTAATATTAAATAACTCTGTTAATGTACCCAGTTTGATATTCAGCAAACCAAGAGCTAAAGGGAAAAGAGGAACACAGCTCTACCCATGCCAGAAGGAACAGTTTAGAGAGAGACTCCCCAGTGGAGACCCAGAAAGACTCATCTGCACAGGGACAAACATGAGAACAGAATCCTCATGACAGTGATGCAGCATGCGATGGGCAGAAAATGGCAAAGCTTCTAAATGAGAAAAACCCTGAGCATCTGTCCTGCAGCTGCTCTCACAGGCGCCAGGGGTGTGGCGGGTCCCATGCAGCAGGGCTCATGTGGGGAAGGACAGCTCCGCTCCCCACACAACTCTGGGTACTGGGGCTCCAGCCATGAGGTAATGTTGTAACACGTGTCCACGCTGATCCCTGCTCAAAGACAAGACATTAGGTACAATAACACATTTCAACGTGGGTGTCAAAATGCATTCCTTTCATCAGTGAAAGGAATGACAAGTGTTCTTGTGAATTACTTCTATTATGGTGCAGAATCCCTTTCAGAGACAAGGTCAATCCTGTAAAACTCATGAAAAATTATTTTGGAATTAATCTACATGGTGGCTGATCATCAGGAAATGCCATCAAAGTCAGATGACTTGTCCTTCTTCATAGGGAGATCATTGCAAAGTTCCCAAGCGCAGATTGTTTAGGGAAGTCTGTTCTCCCAGGATGGTGCTAACAACTGGCCACACGCTGCACTGAGACCCAGAAGGGAACGTTGAGGACTGGCCTTGAAGAGCCAGCAACCCCTGGAGAATCTGAGGGGCACCTGGAGGGGAGAAGGCATCAGGTGAAGGCATTTGTGGTGTGTAAGCAGGGAACAGGATGGGCAGGCCTGAGGTCTGTGATCCTGTCCAGTAGTAGTCACCTCTTTACACACAACTGGGGGGGAAGTGGCAGCATATCAGGGGTGTCTATGCCCAGGGACACAGGAACTTCTCAGGGTGTCCAGGTGCAGCGTCTCAGCATGTGACAGTGAGTCACATTGTACATTTTCAGCAGCAGGATCCAGAGCTCAAATATATTTGTTCAGGACATTAGGAGAAAGTGCACACATCACAGGCTATACCATAGAAAGAAATGCTCCTGGGCTTACCTGATAGTTCTCCAAGGCAGAGACCTTGACCTCATTGGAAAGGATCCTCATCCTAAAATATCAGGAAAGAAGCCTGACACGTGGAGCCTGACCAAGGTCTCAGGTCCCCTTGTCCTGTCACAGAGAGAGCAGACGAGGGTCCCCACCTCTGTGCACAGACATTTGTCAGGGAATCAGATTCCAGCTCCGTGAGCAGCTGAGTGTTTACTGCATAGACGCAGGGAGGACAGACTCCTGAATACAGAAGCTGGGTCCTGACAGGACAGGCCAAGAGGCCTGGCATGAGGGAAGGAGGAAAAAATGATGCCCAGTGAGGGGAGGGCAAGTGGGTGAATAATGGGCTCTGAGTAGGAATTCTAGCCTACCCTATGCTTCTTGGGTATTTAGAGAAAGTCACTTACCCTCACCAGTTTCCTCTTTTAGTAAATGGGAGCAGAAGGTTATTCTGAGTGTCTGGTGAGGGGCCCATGTCACACTCACCCAGGGCCTGGTCTCCATCAGGCTCAGAAGCAGTCATGCTGGTGACTGTCAGCACATGCAGGATGACATTCACCCTGGGCACCAGGGGGCGCTGTGGTCCTGGCTTGGGGCTGTAAATCAGTCCAGATACTGGGCTGTGCTCAAGTGCACTGGGCATGACTGATGCTCCCTTTGAAGACACTTCTGCTGTACAACCAGCTCCCACAAAGTCCCACACCTGGTTCTTCTTCTGACCTCAGGAAATCAGCAGCTTGACACCCTTTGGCTCAATACCAAGACAAGACAGAGACACAAACCCTGGGGACTGGAGAGGGATTTGCATTGGTTGCCCCGCATCATTGCACTGCAGACAGAGAGAATAACACAGAAGCATGGAGAGGCCAGTGCAGCTGGGCAGCCTCAGGGAGAGATCCTGGAATCCTCCACCATGGCCTGGGTATCCTTCTACCTCCTGCCCGTCATGGTCTTCACACATCAGAAGTAGCCCAGACACTCAGGGGTCCCCCTCCGCAGTATTTCCCACCCCACACAGTCCTTAGGGCTGTCTCGCCATTGTCATTCAGCATGGTTCTTGCATTTTCTGTTCCAGGTCTCTGTGCTGTGCCTGTGCTGACCCAGCCCCCTTCTGCATCTGCCTCCCTGAGAACTTCAGTGAAACTCACCTGCACCCTGAACAGAGTTCAGTATCTTCCCCATTGCATGGTATCAACAGCTGCCAGGGAGGGTCCCAGGTAATGTGATGTATCTTAGCAGTGATGGAGACCATAGCAAAGGAGAGGGGATTCCTGATCGCCTCTCAGGCTCAGCTCAGGGGCTGACCGCTACTTGACCATCTCCAACATCCAGTCTGAGGACGAGGCTGAATATCACTGTAGTGCTGACTTTAATACAGGGCCATAGGGTGACGCCACAGTGACACAAAGGGGAACTGAGCCCAAAAAGTCCCTCCCCAGGGCTCTTCCCCACTTGGTCAGGGTGAGCTACTCCCCATTTCACGGCAGGACCCTAAGAATTTTACTCTTTTCCTTCAACCCTGTGATTCTGAACTCTTCCCCAGATAGCAGGATGGAGAGGGACATGACTCATCATTGAGGTCACTTTGACAACAGAGCATCCGTGTCCTCCCCTCAGGTCTGTGGGGTGATTGATAACAAACCACGACATCAGTGACCCTCAGCCAATAAATGGAAACAGAGTTTGAGGAAAGGGAAAGTGGTTTAACTGATCACCAAATGAGAAGGCAGCAGACTCATGTCTGAGAGACAACCGTGCTGCCCTTTGGCAGAGTGCAGGGATAGTCACACAAAGGGAAAAAACGGGGGACAGATGGGCAAGGGTCTGCAAAGGGAGGGGGAATGGGTTGGCACAGAGACAGGTGGGCGCAGCTTGCTTTTTTACCTGCTGCATTCCTTGGAATGCAAGAAGACAAATTGGCAAACAAGGGGAGAATTGCAAGAAATATGGGAAAGACAAACTTGATACTGCTTATCTGACAGACCAGTCATTTGCACCTGCATCATGATGCTGGGAGAGTCAGGAAGTGTAGGGGCCTTGCTGCCCCTACCAGCTAAGAAGCTGGTAAACAAAAGAAAGGGCCTCACACCATGGGGCTGAAGATTTCCAAGGGCCTCACACACTGGGGCTGAAGATTCTTTGCACCCTGGGGCCGAAGATTAAACTGTAACCAATAAGCTTCCTTTGGTTTTTTGTTCTTGGTCGTATAAGAAAAAACTTCTCTGAAAGTACATTAGGCAATAACTTATTCGTATAAAATACTGTAAGTAAATGGGACAAAGAAATACCTGCTTAAAAATTAAACACTGTGAATTTGGCCTGCCTGACAATGGGAAATAATTTGTTATACATGAACGTGCCTGACAAGTAACCCAGGACAACGACCACAGTAATTCCTTCTTTTGCCTTTTTTTAGAAGTTTCTTAGGAAATTTTTTTTAATGATCTATGAAGTTAATAGTGTTTAGAAGTTTCTAGGTAGAAACCCTGTTAGCTGATAACTAGGAAGCAGTTGGTCTCCGGCTGCAGGCCACACACATGGAGGAGTCTTTTGATGCTTAGGCTTTAGCTGATAGGAGTGTGCCGACGGCTATCAGCTGTCTTAGGTAATTGACTAGGCTGAAATAATGATTTTTAGTGTAAGGTTTAGTTTTTCATCTATTAACCTTGAAGTTTGCCTTCTTGCTGAGAGCACATAGGAGCCAAAAGTTTATGGGAAAAGAAAACGCTGATTGTTTCTGCTTTGCTTCCGTGCATGTGATGACGTCATCTCACCGCTTGCCTTAATGTATAAATAAAGACCCGCTGAGACCCTCAGCGGGAGATACTAACACAAACATTGTGTGTGTGTCTGCCTCATTCCTCAATTGCTCCGATACCATCCCATCCTTCAGGAACCCGTGACACCCAGTTTGCCGAGGCTGGCTCCCGTGAAGGAAGGATCCACACCCTGAGAGATGCCAGATGATGACTGAAAGGATTGGCAAGGTAAAGAGAAGGAGAGCCAGGCCAGTTTCTAACAGGCAGAAACTTTATTGCGACCCCGGGCATGGTTCACGGACCCAGTGAAGTTGTGCCCATTGTCAGGGGAGGGTCGTTCTTATAGGGTGAGGAGAGGTTAGGCAGACAAGCTGGGTTGGCAGGGCAGGAAACAGGCTTAGGCAGAACAAAGCTGTTGTTCGTGGAGCCCAGTTTTGTTTCTCCCGATTATTGCTTCAGTTTTGGTTTGATGGAATCAATGGTACTGGCTCAAGGAGATCATGTTTTTTTTTTTGTTTTTTTTTTTTTTTTTTTCTATGTGGGATTCCTCGTTCCTGGCCTCTGCATCGACCTTTCAAGGACCATGTCCCCAAGGGTCACAGCCCTGTGCCCACAACTTGAGTAGGAGAAGAGTCTGGAGTCTCAGAGTTCCAGGGAAATGTATGCAGGGAGGGTCCTACCACTTTTCATTAATGAGGTTCAGCAGAAAACATTTGATACCTGGGGAGGCTGGACTGACAGTTCTGAGCATCATGGAAGCTCCAGACTTGGGTCCAGTTTGGTATCGAGGGGCCTGTGAGGAGGTCTTCATCAGGACAAATAGAGGGCACATGGGGTCTCTAATATGGTAGATTCTCAGCTGTTGGTGCATCAAATGGCTCCACATCTGCCCACAGGACTTTCTAGGAACTGACTGGGACACCTTCTGGGAGCCCTGCAGCAGGGATGGGGGAGAACAGACACTGATGTGGGAGAAATGGACCCCACCACATGTCAGCCCGTGGGGGACCCACCTCAACTGCAATTGGTTGGTGGGGAGAAGATTATGGGATTCTCAGATTCTCCACAGCAGACATAAGGACTAAGTGACCCTGGTCTTTAGGCCTGATGTGGGTTTGATCAGACGTGATTTGGCCTGGATCCATAATGACACATCCTGAGGGGAAAGTCCAGCTGATACCTGGGGCCTGGATGACTTCTACATGGGAAGAATAGAATTGGGGACTGGTGTCTGGAGAGGGATGGAGGAGATGCAGAGGAGCAGGAACTTGATGGATATCAGGGTTCAGTCCTGGCTGGGACTGATGACCTAGGACTGCAGAGTCATGGGGCTCACAGACCCTCTTCCACCCTCATCACCCCAATGACCAGTTGTTCCTTGAGGAATTATACTGACTTTCTTCTAAACAAGATCACCAATGGAACCCTCTAGTAATGGGTCCCCTCCATCCTTCCATTGCAGGGGAGGGGCCACAGCACTGCAGGGACATATGTCTACACCCTCCTACAACAAGCATCCACGTACTCCCAGGGCTTATGGGTTATAATTTGGAATAAAGTGACACAGTAGCCTTGTGTGCAGACAAACAGACTGTAAAAGTGATGACATGAATGTGCAGGGGAGGCAGATGAAGGTCATTGCCTGTCCTGTTAGATGGTGACCAAGTAGTGAGGGAGCTGCCACAGCCAAGTCCAGGTCAAACCGACCGAGTGCAAATTAGACACAATTCTCATGGTCAAGGTTATTATAGGGGCTGGGACAGTAGGAGTCCACAGGCAGCTCTTGTCCTGGGAAAGTGATTGCTGAGCAGTGTGGACAGGCGAGCTCACCTCTTCAACACAAAATTATCCTCTCTGTTCTGCTTGAAAGTCCAATCACCAGGCAGGCCTTTCACAAGCCATTCTGATGGAGATGCTTTACTTAATATTCTCACAGAACCCTGTCCCCCTGCTATCCCTCAGCACAGGTCACCTCTCCTGAAACATTTGTCATGTGGAGACTCATTTTGAGGGAGTGAGAATGTGCGCAGTTCCCAGGAAAGTAGTGATGACTCTTCACAGTCATGCTGATAACTCCCACAGAAATGGGAGAATGTTCTGTGGGACAGGACAGGACCTTGGAGACCCTGGGCATTGCTCCATACTGTGACCCCAGAAAGAGCAGGCAGGGGGAAAAGGTCTCAGGCTCCAAGGTACGGTTTGCTGCCTGGGCATTGGAGACAGTCTCCTGAGAGGAGGCTCCAATCCTTAGGGGAAGGAAGCACATGGTAGCAGGTTTCTCTCTGGGCTGGTGATGTCAGAGACAGAAGGTTCAGGAAGGAGTAATTGCAGCCACCTGAGAGCAGAGATCTCGGAGTGACTATGTCAGTTTCCTTGGGCTTTAATAACAGAGAAGCACACACTGGGCATTCACAAAAGTGACATAGTAACTCACAGCACTGAGGATATCACCTGAGCTCAAGCCCACACAGCAAAACGTTTTTACCTGCACTCAGCTATGATCTTGCAGGTAGGGGGATGCAGACACCTGCAATAGCTGAAACCCCAAGATAACTGGCCAGGGGGCTCCCTCAAGTGACTGCACTGATTAAAGGTGCAGGGTTTGCTGTAATGATCAGTACTCAGCCCAGGCTGGAGACTTGGCATCATAAGAAGACATGTGTCCTGTGCACCTGCTTGAATGGGAAAGGTAAGGGTGACTCCCCACAACAACACTATCATGCCTATTAAATGTGTGGTGCAGACAATAAAATGCCCTTCCTGGTTAAAGGATAACAGACTGGTATGTTCATAATTATTATTAAGACTATTATTAAGACTATTATTCAGCCATAAACTGGAATGAAGTCCTGCCACAAGCCACTACATGGAAGAACCTAGAACACATTGTGCAGTGAAGGAGTCACTCACAGGACCACATAGTATAGGATTCCATTCGTTTCAGAGTCCTGAATAGAGAAATGTATTGATACAGCAAAATAAAGCATTATTTCAGAACTGGGGTTCTTGGAGGCAAGAGCAAGAGATGAGGGGTTGGGTGCCTTTTAGTAATGAAATATTGTTAATTAGCACATTTCTGTGGACACCACAATACATTGGCTCTGCATGTCCACTTGCTGCAGTACATGTGTGTTGGAACTACATCTCGACAATGCCATGTAAACACAAAAATGCACACGCATTTTAAGTCAAATGCGTGTGACTCAAAAACAAGTTTCTCACCAGAGATAAATTATAGTCCTTATTTTATTCCATAGAAACACATTGTGTGCAGATGATACTGTACAAAACTGTGAAAACTCCTTCCTGCTGTCATCTTGAGTGACTGTCAGGTGGGCTCATTCCCGATGCTCCAGGAAACGCCTCTTCAGAGCCCTGATTGGGGCTGCTCCTGCTGTATCTGTTCTTGCAGGTGAGGTGTTATCCCCGGGCCCCGGATAATGTGCAAATGTCAACTGTGCACATTTTATAAAGAAAAAACATCTCTTCCTCCAAGCACTGTGCTGATAAGCTCCAGAGCTGCTGTGGGATTTGTAGGAACCAAGATCACGGAGGGGCGGAGGAATATTCCATGACTCAGGTGGCATCACACTGATGACAGATTATTACATCTTCATCTCTTTTCAACTACTAAAGCATGAGCAGGAGATTGAAGAGCTTGTCTGCACTGCATCCCCAGGACCTGAGCAACCATCAGGGAAATTCCAGGACAAAGATCATGAAAAGACCACTCTAGCTGCATCTGTCTGGACTATTTTCTCCTGGGGTGAAGACCAGCCCCAAAGAGAGGTGGGAGCAGTGCCCATGTGCCTGAGCTGCCCCAGACATGGCGCAGCAGTGCCCCTCAGGCAGCGGGAGCAACTGTCAGGGAGAAGCTGTCTCCATTTGTGGGCCCCAGACTTGGCCCTTTGCCAGGATTTCCCCTCCCTCAGCCCAGGCTCTTTCTGGTTCACCCAGAACAGTGTCATTTCTGACCTTGGCCCTCCCAGGCCCTGCTCTTCCCAATTCTCCAAAGGTGAACTTGAGAACTTCACTCACCTTCTCTAGTCCTCTCCCCTTCTGGAATAAGTGCACCCCTTCCTTCTGTGTCAGCTGAAGTGGGGAAAGTCACCCACGGGACACTAGAGATGTGACCCAGGAGCAGAAGTGGGGGAAATGCAGGTTTTGCTTCTTCAGTGAATTGCAAGCTCTTTCCAGAATTGTGGTTAATGCAAACCATCCTCAGGCATGAAGGCCCCACTTGTCACCCCGCTAGCACTTGGGTCCCTATTTTCTACTGTGCCTATCTGACGGCACATGAGGACACCCTCTGCTCAGGTTACTTTGGTGTTTCCCAAAGAACATGACAAGCTCCTGCTCCTGCTCCCGCCGTCCTACATCCTCCTCACACATGTGTTGGTCACGCTCAGTCTCTTTCCTCAGTGGTTGTGTCTTCACTGTGTGTGATCACATTTCCTAGTATCCTCTCTGCACTCGCTGGTCATCGGAGATGTCTTTGTAATCTTTTCTCTTGCTTGTTTATTGTTTCTATTATCCTGTGGAGGAGGTTTTATAAAACAAAGATAGGAGTTTTGATGAGGTCAATGTATTCATCTTTCCTTCATATATCACGCTACCATTTTTTTATACTTTCATTTCAGCATTTTCTCCAGTAGATGCTATAAATATAACAAGAGCTATTGCCTGAAGTTAAATGACTGAGTTCCCAGTGTGGGGATGGATTGGGCCTCTCACCCCCTGTTCCCACAGCTCCTTCCTGTAGTCTGCAATGTCGACCCCAAATGTGCTCTCCTCACTAGAGAGAGTGATGAAGGTTGTCCCAAACCAGAGGCATGGTCCTGGGTAGAGATAGAATTATACATGTGTGTGTGTGAGTACACGTGTGTGTGTGAGAGAGCATGTGTTGTGTGCACAGGAAGCACTGTCTTACAAGCCACACAAGGGTCTTAGGTTCTCTAGAATAGACCAGGCACTAGGTTGCACTTCACAGTCTTCTGTGAGCTGACTCAGTTCTTCACAAAAGTTAGGAAGGCCATGGGGAGATAGGAAGTAGATTTGCATACCCCTAGAGGATAAGAGAGGCCCTGAGCACCCATTCTAGCTGCAGGCTTAGAAGCTGATCCTGCGACATCTGCACCATGGCCTGGAGCCCTCTCCTGCTCCCCCTCCTCATTATCTGCACAGGTGCTGGCCCTAGGGATCAGCCCACACAGAAACCAGGAATCTGTCTGCCCTGACCTTCAGCTCAGCACAGTGGATGCAGCAGGGGCTGTGCCCTCTGGGAATGTCTCTCATCCTCACACTCACCTCGCTTCTCCTCTCCTTTTGCAGGTTCAGCGGTCACTGCTGAGCTGAGTCAACCACAGTCAGTCTCTGTGGCCTTGGGACAGACGGCCACGATCACCTGCCAAGGAATAAATTATTATGCTACCTGGCGCCAGCAGAAACCCGTCCAGGCCCCTGCGATGCTCGTTGATAGGTATGGTGACAGGCCATCAGGGATCCCTGCTGATTCTCAGGCTCAGCTCTGGGTACAAGGCCACCCTGACCATCAGCGGGGCCCAGGCTGAGGATGAGGCTGACTATTACTGTGAGTCAGTAGACAGCAGTTTTAATCCTCCACAGTGACACGGGGCCAAGGGGAAGTGAGACAAAAACCCCATCCCCATCTGGGTCACACTCTCCTCCAGCCCCAGGAGGATGAGACACAGGCAAGAGGAGGTGACCCGGGTCCCAAGACTTTGCCCCACCCCAGCTCTCGGGCATTCTCTGCAGATGTGAGTCCTGAGTGGATTTGGGACTGCAGGAAGGGGCTCCAGGTATTTCCTTGACCACAGGAGTTGTATTGATTGAGGACCAAGGTGGAAAGACTGAGAGGGCAGAGCACGAGGAACTGCAGAGACAGCTCTGGAGTTGAGCAAACATTCTAAAGCACAGATGAGCACAGAGGTGAGGGAGGAAGAGGATGGGCAGGAGGAATAACCTCCCTGAGACATCAGAGGGAATTTTTTGCATGGAGCATGCACACACACACACACCTGCACACACACTGGCACATATAGTCATATTTGCTTGTTCCCTGGTCAGAAGAGACAGATCCTAGTAAGGCATTGGTTGCCTGTCAGGGGCGCTTTGCTCACTAGTAGGAAAATTTGTCCAAACTTTAGCCTGATCTGGTGCCTCGAAAGGGAGTAAAAAAGCAAGTTGAGAGCAACACTGAATGTGTCCAGGGAATTTAGAGAACCAATAAAAAAATATCATATATACAGGTCTCAGTATCTAGCACGGGACATTGCACAAATTTTGACCTTCATTAAAAATTTTCAGTGAAGATTTAGGAATATATTGTTCCCAATAAAATGAACCTCAATGAGCTCATCCTGACACTGAAATTTTTTGAATGTGATTTATCTAGATACGGAGACTATTATCATGACAATGTTCCCTTGTTCTGAGTTTAGCAGATGAGGGAACATGCTAAATAGGACACGGGACACATTAAAATACGAGGACAATTGACATTCTAGCAATAAACATGATACTTTCTGTGATTTAGCAATACAATGGAAGACTTTTGCAGAAAATTGCTGATGCAAATGTAAAGATTACTGAATTTTATGATGTAACCATCTAACACATTGTTTGATACTGAGAGAAAAGAAGAAAGTGAAAAAACGACCAGTTATCTGAGGTACAGGAGATCATCATTGTCCAAATGTGTGTAATGATGACACTAGGGAGAAACTGGGGGGAGGGATGGAGGCTAGAACAAATATTTGGAAAAAGAAAATATGCTTAAGAAATAACCAAATATTCCACCAAATATTCCAAATTTGGTAAAAACTATTAGCATACAGAGCTTGAGATTCAGCAAACCAAGAGCTAAAGGGAAAAGAGGAACACAGCTCTACCCACGCCGGAAGGAACAGTTTAGGGAGAGACTCCCCAGTGGAGACCCAGAAAGACTCATCTGCACAGGGACAAGCACGAGAACAGAATCCTCACGACAGCGATGCAGCAGGAGACAGAGCAGAAAAATGTGAAAGTTTCTAAATGAGAAAAATCCTGAGCACCTGACCCTGCAGCTGCTCTCACAGTACCAGGGCGAGTGGCAGGTCCCATGAAGCAGGGCTCATGTGGGGAAGGACAGCTCCACTCCCCACACATATCCGGGTGCTGAGGCTCCAGCAATGAGGGAATGTTGTAACCCGTGTCCACGCTGATCCCTGCTCAAAGACAAGACATTCAGTACAATGACACATTTCAACATGGGTGTCAGCACCCAACACTTGTATTCTGCATCAGTTAAGGAATGACAAGTTCTTGAGAATTATTTATATAGTGGTGTAGAATCCCTTTCAGAGAGAAGGTTAATCCTATAAATCTCATGAAAAATTATTTCGTAACTTTTTTAAAGTTTATTTATTTATGCATACAAGAGCTGGGGTACAGGCCAGATATGCAGACAGTGAGAGTATTCACCAGAGACAAGTGGGGAACACAACATGCTGAGTGACTGAAATACACTGCTGAGGGGAGCAGCGGGCAAGATAAAAGAGGTCTGCCGTGCCATGGGTATTGCTCCCCGGTTGGTTGGGGAGCAAATTAATGCTGTAGAGCCTGCACATCTCTTCATATGCAGTGCTTAACCCCTTGCACCACCAGGGAGGCCCGATTTTGGAATTGATCTAGGTGGTGGCTGATCATCAGGAAATGTTTCTGAAGTCTGATGACTTGTCCTTCTCCATAGAGAGATTAGTCAAATTCCTAAGCTCATATCACTTTAGGGAAGTCCGATCTCCCAGGATGGTGCTCACATCTGGCATCACGCTAAACTGAGACCCAGAAGGGACAAGTGATGCCGTGTCCTGGGAAGCCAGCAGCCCCTGGGAGACACTATGAGCACATGGAGGAGAGGAGTCATCAGGGGAGGCATCAGGCATCTGTGTGGTGTGCTCAGCTGGGAGCAGGATGGCTGGGCTTGAAGCCCGCGGCCCTGTCCAGTCTCAGTCACCTCTTTACACACAACTGTAAGGGGCAGCTCATCAGGGGAGTCTATGCCCAGGGGCACAGGAGCCTTTCACGGGGTCCAGGTGCAGCGTCTCAGCATGTGCCAGTGAGTTACATTGTGCATTTTCAGCAGCAGGAGCCTGAGGACAAATACAATTCTTCAGGAAATTAGAGGATAGTGCACACATCACAGGCTATACGTTAGAACAAATGTTCCTGTGCCTACATGACAGTTCCCCAAAAGCCAGAGCCTTGACATACTTGGGAAGGATCCTCATGCTAAAATATCAGGAAAGGAACCTGACACGCTGAGCTTACCCAAGGTCTCAGGTCCCCTAGTCCTTTCCCATGGAATCTGTGTTTTCTGCCACAGAGGGAGCAGAGGATGGTCCCCACCTCTGTGCACGACAGAATCACATTTGACAGGAAATCAGAATCCAGCACCGTGAGCATCTGAGTGTTCACTGCATAGATGCAGGGAGGACAGACTCCTGAATACAGAAGCTGGGTCCTGACAGGAGGGACCAGGAGGCCTGGGGTGAGGGAAGGAGGAAAACATGATGCCCAGTGAGGGGAGGGCAAGTGGGTGAATAATGGGCTCTGAGGTGGGAATTCTAGCCTACCCGTTACTTTTTGGTTATTTAGAGAAAATCACTTACCCTCTCCCTGTTTCCTCATTTAGTAGATGGGAGCAGAAGCTGCAGTGGGTTTTTCCGAGTGTCTGGTGAGGGGCCCATATCACACTCACCCAGGGCCTGGTCTCCATCAGGGTCAGAAGCAGTCATGCTGGTGACTGTCAGCACATGCAGGATGACATTCATCCTGGGCACAAGGGGGCGCTGTGGTCCTGGTTTGGAGAAGTAATTAGTCCAGGAACTGGGCTGTGCTACAGTGCACTGGGCATGACAGATGCTCCCTTTAAAGACACTTCTGCTGTAAAACCAACTCCCCACTGTAACCCACACCTATTCCTGCTTTGACCTCAGAAAATCACCAGCATGAAGCCCTTAGGCTCAGGGTTTAGACAAAACTGAGACACACACCCTGGGGACTGGAAGAGATTTGCTTTGGCTGCCCCGCCTCATTGAACTACAGATAGAGAGAATAACACAGAAGCATAGAGAGGCCAATGCAGGTGGGCAGCTTCAGGGCAGAGCTCCTGGAAGCCTCCACCAAGGCCTGGGTGTCCTTCTATCTCCTGCCTTTTCTGGTCTCCCCAGGTCAGTGCAGCCCAGATAGTCAGGGGTTCCCCTTCACAATATTTCCCAGTCTGCACAGTCCTTAGGAGGTCATTCCTTTTTGATTATGCTCAGTGTGAAAAGTCAGCAGGAAAGAGAAAAAAGTCAGATGGTTCCTCTTATAGGAGGGAATAGGGAAACCAAACAAGGGATTAAGAGGAAAAAGACAAAACTAGGAGGTAATATATAAATCAGAGTCCTTCAACTGGGGAGGGTGAGGGAGAGGGATCAAAACAGGGGAATGAAGAGCACAAGAGACTATGGTGATGGTTCATGGGGACTTAGTGGTAGGAATGTTTGGAATTTATACCTGAGAGGCAGGCCTGAAGCCAGCTCAGGCAAACTGTCATGTCAAGGGTTCCTGTAATGATGAGACGTTGTGGACGAATCTGAGGGGGTGAGGGGGAAGGGAATGAGGAGATGCTAACACTTGTTCATGGTGCAAGTTATCCACTGCCAAGGGTCTCAGCAGCTCTTTATTTGTACATTACAAGCAAACCTTGGGAGTACATAAGCATATGCATTAAAGCAGGAAGATAACAATCATCACATCTTTCTCAAGAACAGCCAGGGGTCTATTTGCCCTCTTGCAGAGGCCATGACATTTATTATTCTTTGTTTTAAAGAAGGCACAGTTGTTAAACAAAAGTGTTCTTAGAATAGTCATTTATCTTAAACATCCAAACAATTATCTTATTACTAGCAAAAACTTATGTGACTGTAGCTAACATTTCTATGTTCACCATGGTGAACGCTTAACTAAGGGCTAAGAGAATTAAGGGATGGGAAGTTATCAGGGGAAGGAAGACAAAGGGATTTTTTCTAACTATCCTATAACTTAAGACTAACATATAACCATATGATTAAACAAAAACAGAAGGTTTTCATACATAAATCATTATCTAATATTGTTTTAATAAGATATTGATTCAATATTAAGAACCATGTGCCAAGAGGGCATCAATGCCGGCAAGCTGCACCGACTTTTCCCTAAACCCAACTTTCAATTAAGGGAGGAATTCTCCTAATCTAACAAAAGAGTTTTTCTACCTATTACTCCAGTACTTATCTCGTCAGCCTAGTTTCCGTACCTAACTTTACGATCAAGGGAAAATTCCTTTTTCTGTAAGATTGCTGATTGCTAATTTTTTTTTAAGATTTATTTATTTATTTATACAAGCACTGGGTACAGTCAGAAGCATGGGAGGGTGAGAGAATTCACCAGAGCAGGTAAAAGAACAGGCAGACTGATGAAGTACACTGCTGAGGGAAGCAGCTGGCGTGGCAGGAGAGGTCAGAGCACCATGTGCGTCCCTTGCCAAAGTCCGGGGATCGAACCAGCACTGCAGAGGCTGTGGGCAGCTTTATAGGCCAGCGCTCAATTGCTGCACCACCTCCGCTGATTGTTGTTTTAAGGAACTACAAATATTTCATCGGAGGCAGGGCTGGAGGTGGTTATAGCTTTTGGTTCCCAGAATAGTTAATATGTGACATATCAATTGTTCTAACATTGACTATTTCCAAGTGCACTGTTTGTGCTACCATGGTTATTAGCTCAATTAGTCACAAAATTGTTGTTGACTTATCTTGAGTGCATACTTTAACAACTGCCATGACAATTGTCCCATCCAGGGGAATCAGCCCTAAACAAACAGGAAAGATTCAGCAGGAGTTGGCTATGGAGCATCCTGACTTATCAGGAATTTCCTCATACTCAGAGCAGGGCTCCTGCCTGCCACTCAACTGCTATCTCTAACTTTAAAGTAAAAGGATTTCCTTCTTCATATGGACCTTGCCTTAGAAGACCACATATCCATATCAAAGACTTAGCAGAGGGATGTTTACAGCCTTTTGATACTGGAAGGTTTTTCACTTGTTAATGTAAGGCCTAAGTTGAATCACTGCCTTTTGGCAGAGAATTACTAATTATTTAAAATGTATTATTTATATCAGGCAGTGCCATTTACCATCAAATTGGTTATTTAGTAATACAGTATTTGCAATACAGAAAAGTTAGCCATAAACAAATTAAAAAAAATCTAGCAGGAGTCAGCTAACGAGATTCCTGACTTTTCAGGAATCTGCCCCATGCCCGGACCTTTGTCAGACAATATGAATAGCATGGCCCTCGCCAGAGGAGAATGAACAATGATGTAAAATTTGTTTAGATTAAATGTAGAAAAAAAAAAAAGATCCTTCCTTTTCTTTGCTGAGTAAAATTCCATGGTTCATGAACCAAAATCTGGTTAGCCAACACCAGGCCTGGCATCTGTTTTCTCTCTGGACAGCACCTGGAGAAGCTCTTATGCACAAAGGTGTCATGATTATTAGTGATTACGCCTTCTGCGAATATGACTTCTCAGGATCTGAAGTAAGTGCCTGAGAGAACCACCACGGGCCTGTGTGGAAATGCAGGTTTAGTTTCTTCAGACACCTGCAAACTCTTTCCAGCGTTGTGGTTAATTTCACACCATCAGTCAGGTGTGAGAGCCCAATTTTCCTCACCCCGCCAGTATTTGGGACCCTCTTTTCTACATCAGCCAATCTGACGGCACATGGGGACACCCTCTCCTCAGGTTACAATGGTGTTTTCCAGATGATGGATGACAAGCTCCAGCTCCTGCTCCTGCCGTCCTAGATCCTCCGCACACAAGTGTTGGTTCCACTCAACTCCTTTCCTCAGTGGTTGTGTCTTCACAGTGTGTGATCACATTTCTTAGCATCCTCTCTGCACTCGCTGTTCATCAGATATGTCTTTACTAGCCTGTTCTCTTGCCTGTTACTTGTTTCTTTTATCCTGTGGAGGAGGTTTTATAAATCAAAAGATAGGATTTTTGATGAGGTCAGTGTATTCATCTTCCTTTCACATATCACGTGTCTGGTGTCATCAAAGTACCACAATTTACTCTTTCTTTCCAGTGATGCTTCCGGTATGTTATTAAACATAAAGAAGAGCTATTACCTGAGGTTACATGACCCAGTTCCCAGTGTGGGGATGGAATTGGGCCTCTCATATAGTGTGACCCCTGTCCTCACAGCTCCCTCCTCAGTCTGCAAAGTCTACCCCACATGTGTTCTTCTCACTAGAGAGAGAGATGAGGGTTGTCCCAAACCAGAGGGTGGTCCAGGGTACAGAAGGAAATGTATGTGTGTGTGTGTGTGTGTGTTTGTGTGTGTGTGTGTGAGAGAGAGAGAGAGAGAGACAGACAGAGAGAGAGAGAAAAAGGCAGAGAGAGAGAGAGAAAAAGAGAGTGTGCTGTGTCCACAGGTCTTAGAATCTCTAGTACAGACCAGGCACTAGTTTGCATTTGACAGTCTTCTATGAGCTGAGCTCTGTCTGTTCTTCAGAGCCCCTAGTAAGGCCAGGGGAGGTAGGAAGTTTATTTGCATGCTACCCGACAATAAAAGAGGCCCTGAGCATCCTCCCAGCTGCAGGCTTAGAAGCTGATCCTGTGACATCTGCACCATGGCCTGGAGCCCTCTCCTGCTCCCCCTCCTCATTATCTGCACAGGTACTGGTCCCCAGCAATCAGCCTGGGCCAGGCCTTTAGCTCAGCACAGTGGAAGGAGTGGGACTGTGACCTCCTGTAATGACCCTCATCCTCATACTCTCTTCTCTTCTTTCCCTTGCAGGTTCAGTGGTCACTGCTGAGCTGAGTCAACCACAGTCAGTCTCTGTGGCCTTGGGACAGATGGCCACAATCAACTGCCAAGGAATAAACAGTTTTGCTAGCTGGTACCAGCAGAAGCCTGGCCAGGCCCCTGTGATGCTCATTAATATTCTTGATAACAGGCCTTCAGGGATCCCTGCCCGATTTTCAGGCTCCACCTCAGGGAGCACGGCCACCCTGACCATCAGTGGGGTCCAGGCTGAGGATGAGGCTGACTATTACTGCCTCTCACCAGGCAGCAGTTATTATCATCCACAGTGACAGGGGGCCATGGGGAAGTGAGACATAAACCCCGTCCCCATCTGGGTCACTCTCTCCTCCAGCCCAGGAGGATGGAGACACAGGCAAGAGTGTCCTGGCCCAAGTCCCAGCTCTTTTGCCCCTCCACCACTTCTCGGACATTCTTTGCAGATGTAAGTCCCGAATGGATTTAGGACTGAAGGAATGGGCTCTGTTGTGTGCCCTTGACCACAGTAGCTGTGAGGATTGAGGACCACGGTGGAAAGAGTGAGAGGGCAGAGCTCGAGAAACTGCAGAGACAGCTCTGGAGTTGAGCAAAGATCCTAAGCGCTGTGACAAGCACAGGCGTGAGGGAGAAAAAAAATGGGCAGGAGGAATAACCACCCTGAGACATCACAGGGAGCTTCTTGCATGAATTACACACACACACACACACACACACACACACACACAGGCACACACAGTCATATATGCTTTTTCCCTGGTCAGAAGAGACAGATCCTATTAAGGCATTTGTTGCCTGGCTCAGTTTTGGGAAACTTTGCCCAAACTTTAGACTGATCTGGTGACTCTTAAAGAGAATCAAAAAGCAAGTTGAGAGTGAGGATTGAATGTGTCCAATAAATTTACTGAAATAAAATGTAAAAAAAAAAAATATAAAATAGAGATAAATACAGGTCTCGAGTATATAACAAGGGACATTGCGCAAAATTGCCCGTGAAGATTTAGGAATACATTTGCCCTAATGATACAAAACTCAATGAGCCCATCATGAAGGTGAAATTTTCTGGATGTCATGTATCTAGACATGGAGACTATTATCAGGAAAATATTTCACTGTTCTGAGAGTAGCAGATGAGTGAGCATGCAAATAAGACACTGGACACATTAAAATATGAGCACAATCGACATTCTAGCAATAATCATGATATTCTGTGAGATTTCAATACACGATGGAGGACTCTGTCAGAATATTACTTGATGCAAATGTAAAGATGACTGAACTTTATGATGTAATAATCAGAAACATTTTTTGATACTGAGAGAAAAAAAGTGAGAAATAACAGGTATTTGAGCTGCAGGACAGCATCCAGGGGCCAAATGTGTAAGTGATGACATTTGGAGAAAGCTGGAAGGGAATGGAGGATAGAACACGTATTTGGAAAAGAGAAAAAAGAGAAACAACCAAGGATATTCCAAATTTGGTAAAAATTATTAATACGCAGAGCTTGAGATTCAGCAAACCAAGAGCTAAAGGGAAAAGAGGAACACAGCTCTATCCACACTGGAAGGAACAGTGTAGGGAGAGACACCCCAGTGGAGACCCAGAAAGACTCATCTGCACAGGGACAAAGACGAGAACAGAATCCTCATGAAAACAATGCAAACAAGAGACAGAGCAGAAAATGGTGAAGCTTCTAAATGAGAGAAACCCTGAGCATCTGTCCCTGCAGCTGCTCTCACAGGAGCAAGAGGAGCGGTGGGTCCCATGAAGCAGGGCTCATGTGGGGAAGGACAGCTCCACTCCCCACACAATTCAGGATAGGGAGGTCAGGCCCCAGACAGCCAATGAGAAGTTCTCAGCTGTGAATGAAGATTCCAGGTGTAAATGAATTTGCAGCAGGGGAGGCTGGGGAGAGAGCCATCCCAGAACAACTCTGTCTTTCATTCTCCCAGCCCAAGCATTTCTTAAAGATATGAACAAGGGAACAAGAAAACAGCATGCAATTCTGTTTATGCTTATACAAATCAATAAGTTACTTCTGTTTCTGTAGTTAGTAGGATCACGAACATAAGCCAGTTGGTCCTCAGAGAATAGGAGTCAATTCTGGGAAGAAGTTCTGTTTCCAGAGCTTCTAGCCTTCTGGATCTTTGTCTGCAGAGTAAACAGGTACTCTCATAAAACTCTGGCTCTCCTTAGGGCAGCAGGCCCCCAAAAGGTCTCCCAGCAATGGGGAATTATTGTAACATGTGACCATACTAATACCGTTCTTAAAGACAAGTCATTCACTACAATGACAAATTTCAACATGGTGTCAGCACCCAGCACTTGTATTCTGCATCAGTGAAAGGAATGACAAGTGTTCTTGAGAATTACTTCTATTGTGGTGCAGAATCCCTTTCAGAGAGAGTGTCAGTCCTGTAAATCTCATGAAAAATTATTTTGGAATTGATCTGGGTTAGGCTGATTATCAGGAAATACTACTGAAGTCGGATGACTTGTCCTTCTCCATAGAGAGATCTTTGCCGAGTTCCCAAGCTCAAGTCACTTTACGAAAGTCCGTTCTCCCAGGATGGTGCTAACAACCGGCCACACGCTGCACTGAGACTCAGAAGCGATGGGTGAGGACTGGTCCTGAGTAGTCCCTTGGAGACACTGAGGGGCACGTGGAGGGAAGGATGCTTCTGGGGAGGGGCTGATGCGGTGCTCAACTGGGAGCAGGATGGACGGGCCTGAGGCCCGTGGCCCTGTCCAATCTCAGCCACCTCTTTACACACAAGTGGGAGGGGCAACGTGTCAGGGGTGTCTGTGCCCAGGGGCACAGGGGCCTCTCAGGGGGTCCAGGTGCAGCATCTCAGCATGTGTCAGTGAGTCACATTGTACATTTTCAGCAGCAGGAGCTTGAGGACAAATACATTTGTTCAGGACATTAGGGGAATGTGCACACTTCACAGGCTATACCTAAAAAAGAAATGCTCCTATGCCTACCTGACAGTTCTCCAAAAGCCAAGACCTTGACCTCATTGGAGAACGAATTCTCATCCTAAAATGTCAAGAAAGGAGCCTGACACGCAGAGACTGACCAAGCATCCCAGGTCCCTGCACGTCCCACAACACAGCATCTGTGTTTTCTGCCACAGAGGGAGAAGACGAGGGTCCCCAATCTGTGCACAGACAGACTCACATTTGACAGGGAATCAGATTCCAGCACCGTGAGCATCTCAGTATTTACTGCATAGACACAGGGTGGACAGACACCTGAATACAGAGCTGGGTCCTGACAGGAGGGGCCAGGAGGCCTGGGATGAGAGAAGGAAAATATGATGCTCAGTGAGGGGAGGGCAAGAGGGTGAATAATGGGCCCTGAGATGGGAATTCTAACCTACCATTACTTCATGGGTATTTAGAGACAATCACTTACCCTCTCCCTGTTTCGTCATTTAGTAGACGGGACCAGAGGCTGCAGTGGGTTATTCCGAGTGTCTGATGAGGGGGCCCATGTCACACTCACCCAGGGCCTGTTCTCCATCCATCAGGGTCAGAAGCAGTCATGCTGGTGACTGTCAGCACATGCAGGATGACATTCATCCCGGGCACCAGGGGGCGCTGTGGTCCTGGCTTGGAGACCTAATTAGTCCAGACAAAGGGCTGTGCTCAAGTGCACTGGGCATGACTGATGCTCCCTTTGAAGATATTTCAGCTGTAAAATCAGCTCCCACAATGAAACCCACACCTGCCATTGTTCTAACTTCAGAAAATCACCAGCTTGAGGCCCTTAGGCTCAGGGCTCAGACAAGAATGAGACACACACCCTGGGGACTGGAGAGAGATTTGCATTGGTTGCCCCGCCTCCTGGAGCTGCAGGCAGGGAGGACAAGACAGGAGCCTGGAGAGGCCAGTGCAGCTGGGCAGCCTCAGGGCAGAGCTTAGAAGCCTCCACCATGGCCTGGTTGTCCTTCTACCTCTTGTCCCTCCTGGTCTCCACAGTTCAGAGCAGCCCAGACACTCAGGGGTCCCCCTTCTTGGTATATCCCACCAATACATAGTCACGAGGGGCTTCTGTCCAATCTCACTCACCATGATTCTTGAATCTTCTGTTTCTGGACTCTGTGCTGTGCCTGTGCTGACCCAGGTCCCTTCCGTGTCTGCCTCCCTGGTGCCTCGGCCAAGCTCACCTGCACCCTGAGCAGGGAGCAGCGCTCCTACATCATTCAATGTTTTCAAAAGCCACCAGGGAGGGCCCCATGGTATGTGGTGCTGTTAATAGTGTTGGACAGCATGTCAAGGGGGTGGGGATACCCAATCGCTTCTCAGGCTCTGGCTCAGGGCCTTACCCCTACTTGACCATCTCCAACATCCAGTTGAGGACGAGGCTGAGTATTACTGTGTTGTGGGTTATTCAGATGGTGAAGCCACAGAGACACAGATAAAGGAGAAGTGAGGCCAAACCCTCCCTCCCCCCAGAGCTCTTCCCGCAGGGCTCTGGGTGAGCTACTCCCCATCTCACTGCGGGGCCCTGAGATCTTGACTCTTTTCCTTCAAACCCTTTGGTCTGTCTCCTCCCCAGACAGCAGGACAGAGAGGGGCATGGGTTATCATTGAGGTCATTTTGAAAACACAGGATCTGTGTCCTCACCAGGGGCCTATGTGGTGACGCTGGGAGAGACAAGAAGGAATTTGATGCTGAGAGATGGTGGAGCTGATGGCCACATCCCCAATGGTCACAGACCTGTGCCCACAGCATGAGCTCTGCTCAGGAAGAATGTGAATTTCCAGAGTGTGAAGTTACCTTCAGCAGTGCCCTGCCTCCTGGTCCCATGGAGGGTGCAGGACTCCAGTCAGGATTGAGGTTCAGCAGAAAACACCTGACTTCAGGGGAGGCTGAAGAGAGAAGGCTGAGCCCCACTGCAGACTGGGTCCGTTGGGCATTGAGATACTTTTCAGGAGGTCTGCAGCTGAGCAATTATGGAACACATAGAGTTTCTCTAATGAGGTAGATTCTCAGCTTTTGGTACTCAAAATGGCTCCACTTCTGCCACAGCACTTTCTAGGAACTGAGCAGGACATCTACTGGGAGTTCAGCTACAGGAATGCGGGAGACTGGATGCTGACCTGGGAAAATGTGGACCCCACCTTGTCTCAACCTTGTGGGGGACCCACCTCTAATGCTATGGTTGGGTGGGGAGCAGTTCACTGGACACACTGATTCTCCACAGCAGACATAGTGACTAAGTGACCCTGTCCCAGGCCCTGACCTTAGCTGGGTCAGAGGGCATCAAGCCTGCACGCCTGTTGACTGTCCCGCAATTGCACAGCTCTGAGGGGAAAGTTCAAGAGCATCCTGGGAACTGGCTGACTCCCAAGGGAGCAGGAGGGGAGTAGGCGCTGGTTTTTGGGAGGGTGGACAAGGAGCAAAGGAGCAGGACAAAACGGACATCAGGGCTGGGTCCTGCAGAGAGCCCCAATACCAGGGCCACAGAGTTACCAGGTCATAGATGCTCCCCCACTCTCCCCAGTATCAGACCTGCCGTGACTGAGGATGCACAGTCACTTGTCCTGAACAAGGTCTGTCACAGACCTCTCTGGTGGGAGATTTCCTCCAGTCCTTCCTCTGCAGGAGAGGGAGTCAGAGGACTAACATGCATCACACGTTAACCCCACTTGCATCACACACATCCATGCCCACCCAGGGCTGTGGGATTATAATTTGGAAAAACGTGACACAGCAGCTTGGCTGGACAGACAGGCAGAATGTAGACGTGATGACATGAATGTACAAGGGATGCAGACGAAGGTCATTCTCTGTCCTATTAATGGTGCCCAACCAGGGAGGGAGCTGCCACTGCCCATGCCAGGTCAGACGGGGACCAAGTGCCCATGAGATGCGATTCTCATGGTCAAGGTTATGACAGGGACTGGGGCAGTAGGAGACCACAGGCAGCCCTTGTTCTGGAAGGTGACTGCTGAGCAGTGCGGAGGACAGGTGAGCTCACCTCTTTAACACAAAATCATCCTCTCTGATCTGTTTCAAAGTCCCATCCCCAATGATCCAGCCACAAGATAAGGAACAAGTGAGACATTTTACTGAATATTCTCCCAGGACCCTGTCCCCCCAGCAACCCCTCCCACAGCTCACCTCTCTCGACACCTCTGTCACATGGAGACTCACTTCTGGGAGGTCGAGAGTATGCACAGGACCCAAGAAACTAGTGATGCCTCTTCACTGTCATGCTAACAACTCCCATGGAAAAGGAAGAATGTCCTATGGGACCGGAGAGGACCCTGGAGACCATGGGCATCGCTCTACACTGTGACCCCAGAAGGAGCAGGCAGGGGGAGAGACAGTCTCGGGCCCCAGGGGACGGTTCACTGCCTGGGTGCTGGAGACAGGCCCCTGGGAGGAGGGTTAGACCCTGAGGGGAGGGAAGCACATGGCAGCAGGTTCATCCCTGGCACTGGTGATGCCAGAGACAGAGGGTCCTAGAGGAGTGACTGCTGACACCCTGAGAGCAGAGATCTTGGGGTGTACATGTCACTTTTCCTGGGCTTCAATAACAGAGAAGCACACACTGGGGGTTCAAAGGAGAGACTAATGACCCACAGCACCGAGTTATCATCTGAGCTCAAGGTGTCATTAGGGTAGTGTGATTGCTGTGAGGAGAATCTGGTCCAGGTGTGTGTGCACCTTGTGAAGCTTAGTTGGCATCGTCAGTGTCCTTGGCTTGGCTTCATCATCACAGGTGCTTCCTTTGTGATTGTGCTCAAATTTTCCTTTTCATCAGAAAAGCAGTCAAATGGGACTCGGGCCCACCCTGCTCCCATTACTTTCCTTAGCTAGTTCCATCTGCAGTGATCTGGAACCAAATAGGCCCATTCTGACCTGGGAGTTAGAGCATCAATAGGAATTTTTTGGAGATCCAATTCAACCCACAACACTGTGTCCTCCAGTCAGGCCCTCCCTTACTGGGGGTGGACTCTGCAGGTGGGAGGTTACCACCAAGCTCCCAGGGGTCAGGTGGGCAGGACTGAAGGCCCAGAAGGACCCTGGTCCACCCCTGAGTCACCATCCCTGCCTGGACATCCAAGCTCCATCCTGCTCCCACCATCTCATAGGGACAATTCTCTGACTTGACAAGGAGAGCTCCCCAGCCTCCCGGTGAGGACAAAAGTGAGAAGTGAACCCCATTTCTCATTTGGAATGGGGTTCAGGGAATTTGCAGTGTTTTCATGTCCCCAGAACACACTTATTGTTTCTCCTCTATCCTCAGGTCCTGGGTCTCTGCTCAGCTCAGCTCTGCTATGGCCGTGCCAACCGTCAGAGTCCACTGCACACCCCTGTGCCTCTCTGCTCATGGAGGGATCAGAATCTAGGGGCCTTCCTGTCTTTTTTCACAGAGTTCCTTCCCCTCAGTTTACCAGCCCCATCCTGAGCCTCTTCAAGCCTCTCCGGCCCACCCGCCTCCATGCTCCCCTCTGTGCAGACGACACGCACTAGCTCAGCCTGGAGCAGGACAGGTGTCGAGATTGTGAAAAGATAGGCACAGTCATGCAGAATGAGGGTCATCAGCATGAAAAACTCTAGCATGACAAGGGGATGAAAGAGCATTCATTGCAGAGTCTGAACAAGCATGAAGTTTCTCTGCTCAGGTTCTGCGCGGACACCCCTGATGTCTCTGTGATGGACAACCTCAGTCATGTCCCGGGGCTGGAAGTCCCAGTGTGCAGGTCAGGAGGAAGGAGGATGCCCTTCTGAGGCCTGTGCACAGGTCACACAGAATGTGTGCATGTGCGTGTGTGTGTGTGTGCGTGTGCGTGTATTTGGCAAGAAATGTGTCTTATGTCAGTGTCCCATCTACATTTTTTGTGATCTTTTGACTTAGTCCCCTCCTCATGTCTGCTGTGAGAAAAGGTCAGGGAGACGGGCAGGAACACCGAAAATATTGCATGTCCATAATGTTATCAAGCCCCATGCACTGTACTTTATATTATTAAACTGTTGAAGCTAAATGTGTGACCAGCACCCCATTTCACAATGTTCCACAGCTGGAGCGGCAGAGGCCTGGAGGACAAGCAGCTTGTCTGAGGTCAGACCATAAAGTGGCCCATCCAGCAACAGATTCTTCTGACCCCAGAGTCCTGGTCTTCATCCAACCTGGGGCCTCCCATTTGCCCTCAATGCTCAGACGGCCCTGCTCCTGAGGTGACAGCTCTCCTCCTGTTCTAAAAGCTACGACTGATACCCTACTTTGCAGTCAGCGCTGTCCAATCAAAATAAAGTTAGAACTACACAAGTATTTAAATTATCCCAGCAGCATCATTTTAAAGATCAGAAGAATCAGGTGGAATTGGTGTCCATAATATACTGTTGTTTGCCTCAGTTATTGAAAACTACGTTTATTTCATGATATATTCAATATGCTCTATTATGATTTTCATGAATTTTATGCAATCTCTCAAATTGGGTGATTTTCAGAACCTCAGAGTGTCTCTGTGTGGACCAGCACACCTCATGCTCCAGTTGGCCGGTGCCCAGCACACAGCAGGTGGATGCCTGAGGTTCTGGAAGTGACTGTCTCTGAAGTTTCACTTATAACCAGGGGCAATGGAGGTGCCCTGACCCAGAGGCCTCGCTGGGGAGGAATGACAGCTCCACTTTCTACCTTTACCAGGTTATTGAAATCCCTGAGGAATGAGGGAATGAGGGAATTTTACTGACATGTGTCCACACTACTTCTGTTCTCACAGGCAAGTATTAAATACAACTCTAATCTCTGATGAGCCATCTGAGCCATCCCACATCTTTTTACCATTAGTCACTGCAAGATATGATAATGTCCCTGTGAATTATTTAATCAGTATTGGAATAAATATCCCTTCCTGCGGGTAGATCATTCCATAAACCTCATGTAGATCTACAAGAAGAGGCTGATCATAAGGCATATTCTACTGAGCTTAGACAACTAAATACCCGAGTTCAATTTCTGGGTTGCCTGGTCATTACCAGCCACATTTATAAAGAAGCTGATGAACAGGAGTGGGAGGTAGAGGGGTGCAAACCAGGGAGGGAAGAGCACAAGGGACTGTGGTGATGGTTCATGGGTGATTTGGTGTGGGGGGAATTTTATGAGGATTAACCTGATTGGTGAAATAAAACATAAAAAATGAACAACGTAAAAATAAATAAATGAATATAATTTTTTAAAAAGAAGAAACTGATAGACATGCCAGAGAGTTATCATGTCACATTCCTCCAGCCCACCTGAGGGATCCAGATGGTGCCCTCCCGGCCAGCTCTTGTGTGGTCCCTCTACACATCAGCCTTCCTGAGGGGTGCAGGGCGGGGTCTCAATGTGGTTTTATTTACATTTCTACAACAACCAACATGAGCCACCTCCTGTGCCTTTTGCCAGCTCTGTGTCATCTTCCGGAATATTGCACCTTTCCAGGACAACGGTGGCTTCTTGAGTGTGTGCTCTCCAGACACCTTACATCTTCTGTTTTTGGCGATATCATCCTCTTCTAAAATGATTGCAAAAGAAATGAGTTTACCCTTAATGAGATACAATTTATCAAACTCTTTTACAAATCACAGTTTACCATGGAGAATTCTTGCCTAGCACTAGAGTCTAATGAATTCTCTCTGCATTTTTCTCAAAAATAGAAACAAATGAAAGCCCCGTCTGAAGGGGTCTCACCAGCTTTGTGGGTGGTGATGGAATCCGGACTCTCACACACCGTTGACCATGGTCCCCACACTCTGGCTTCAAGCGCAGCCCAGCCCGAGTGTGAGGGACGCCAAGGGCACAAAATGAAGTGTGTGTGTGTGTGGGGGGGTGTTGTGTGTGTGTGCTGTGGACACAGGAAGCACTGTCTCATAAGTCACTGACAGGTTAGAGTCTCTAGTACAGGTAATCTGTCTGGGGTTCATGTCACATCTTCTAGAAGATGAGTACTTTTCTGTCCTTAACAGATGCTAGCAGGCAACAGTAAGTAAATGGATTTGCATTCTACCTGAGGATATGAGTGGCCCTAATTGCACATCCCAACTGCAGGCTCAGAGATAATTCCCGGGACATCTCCACCACAGCCTGTAGTCCGGCCCTGCTCTCCCTGATTATTATCTGCCCAGGTGCTGGCCCTAGGGATCAGCCCACACACAAACCAGGGAGCAGGCTGACTTGGCCTTCAGCTCAGCGTAAGAGATGCATCAGGGGCTGTGCCCTCTGGGAATGACCCTCATCCTCATACTCACCTCTCTTCTCCTCTCCTCTTGCAGGCTCAGTGGTCAATGCTGAGCTGAGTCAACCACAGTCAGTCTCTGTGGCCTTGGGAGAGATGGTCACGATCACCTGCCAAGGCATAAACAGTTATGCTAGCTGGTACCAGCAGAAGCCCAGCCAGGCACCTGTGCTGCTCATTGATAGTTTAGATGCCAGGCCTTCAGGTATCCCTGGGGCTGATTCTCAAGTCCCAGCTCTGGGAGCATGGCCAATCTGACTATCAGCAGGGCACAGACGAGGACAGGCTGCCTACTACTGTCAGGTGTGGGATGAGGATAGCAATCAACCCACAGTGAAATGGGGCCATGGAGAAGTGAGACACAGACCCCTTCCTCATCTGGTCACACTCTCCTGCAGCCCCAGGAGGATGGAGACACAGCCTTGAGCAGCTCTGTCCCGAGTCCAGATCTGAGGTTCCCTGGCTCCCCCCACCAGCTCCCAGGCAGCATCAGCACTGGGCAGATCAGGAGAAGTGAGACCACAGGACGAGGCTGCCATGTGCTTTCTTGACCACAACAGTTGTGGGCATTGAGGGCCCAGATGGAAGGACTGAGGGGACTGAGAAGAGCAAGTGCAGAGAGAGACCTCGGGGCTGTGCTCAGATTCCCAAGAGCGCTGGGGAGCACAGGGGTGAGGGAGGAACAGGATGGGCTTCAGGGATGCCTGCCCTGAGACACAGAGGGAGCTGCCGACGTCACTCACAGGCATGCACTTTCTCTGTCACATACATATTGAACTGTTTCCAGTGATATACAGAATAAAGATATTTTAAAATGCATAGACATGAACACAAATCTCCAGTGGCACACAAGGAATCATTCACAATTCCTGGCAATAATCAAAACCATCCTCTTAAGAATTATGGAAATATGGACCATAATTATAAAGAAAATATCAATGATCCCAAACTGGTCTTGAAATTGCCCACCGTGTTTGTAGATAAAGAGACTAAATAAATGATTATGACTATTCCCGTTTGCTCCTGGGAGCAGGAACATAACAAATACACCCCAATTAAAAGCTACAATTAAACAGGGCAGTACCTGACATTCTAACAAAGCATCCCCCAGGCTCAATAACTGACAAGGATAAGACACCGCGAGGAAAATTAAAGCCACAAAAGACAATATAAATCGTTTGATACAGGAGAGGAGACGGTGTTAAGAGTACAAAGAGCAAAGAGACAATATATAAGCGGGACAGCACAGGATGAAGCAGGTGAGGAAAAAATGCAGGTGCAAGGATGGTGGTTAAGATCCCTAAGACGATGAAAGAAGAAACAATCCTAATTTTCACCAGGTTTATTTTTTCTAATGTAACAAGAGGACAGAGTTAATCATCAGCTGACCAATAAGAGAAAACCTCCTCAGGCAGAAGAAATCAAACCAGAGAGAATCTGAATCTTCAAGAAGGAATGAAAAGAATGAGAAATATACCTGCATAGATAAGATGCTATTGCTGAATTCTCTTAAAAAGACATGTTACAGGGCTACCCTGGTGGCACAGCAGCTGAACACTGGGCTGCAAAGCTGCCTGCAGCCTCTGCAGTGCCAGTTCCATCACTGTCCACCGGCCAGGGTCCCACATGGCGCACAGACCTCTCCTGCCGCGCCCACTACTCCCCTCAGCAGTGTACTTCGGTCAATCTGCCTGTTGTGTTCACCCTCTGTCTCTGGTGAATACTTTCATCCCCCACATCTCTGGCCTGTACCCCAGTACCTGTATGCATAAATAATAAATAAATCTTTATATATATATATATATATATATATATATATATAAAGATGCCCAGTTTCATTGTAAATAACCAAAATATCACAATTAAGAGCAGAACCTACCCTCCCCACTGGTGCAGCGGTTGAGCGCTGGGTTGCGAAGCTGCCCGCAGCCTCTGCAGTGCTGGTTCGATCCCCGGCCACCGGCCGAGGGTCCCACATGGTGCACAGACCTTCCTATCGCCCGGTGCTCCCCTCAGCATTGTACTTCATCCATCTGCCTGTTCTGCTCTGGTGAATTCTCTCACCCCCCCACGCTTCTGACTGTACCCAGTGCCTGTTTAAATAAATAAATAAATAAATATTTAAAAAAATAAAAGAGCAGAGCCTAGCAATTGAATTGAAAAGCTATGCCAAAGAATGGGCTGCCCAGAATATAGCAACACAACATATAAAGAAAAAAATCTTAGCGCCAGTTCAGACTAGGCTGAGGTAGAAACCCTTCAACACAAACTCTGAGAAACACATGCTGATAAAAACACTGGCAAATTCTCATGAATAGTGACATGGTGAGTGCATTTGAGTTTCAGGTTAGGAAATGCCAGGAGCTCCTGGTGATGATCAGCCTCCCCTTGCCGTGGTGGGGAGGCTTCCGCCGGAATCTGAGGTGACATGTAGGCAGGGACCACTAGAGCATCAGGCAAGTTCCAGACTTTTCAGTTTTTCAAATGAACAAATCACCCAAGCTAGGGCACTTAACCTGTGGGATGTGCTTCCAAAATTTGATGTGCCCGGCACCCCTATGACCCATATTCTATCTTGCTGCACTTTGCAAGGAGGTCAGGGCATCACAGCTGGCACAGGGGAGGGCTGGACTCTGTTCAAAACTGTCTCCTTGGACAGGGGCTCTGGGGTGACTGGCAAAGAGGTTCCTGGGATGAGCTCTCCTCCACCAGCAGGGGGCAGCAGAGCTGCAGGCAGGAGCCCCATGACAAAGTGGGCTGACCAGGAGCCTCAGTGGGACCAACCTGCCCTGGGGCCTGGGAACCAGAACAGCTTCAGGAGTACTCAGCACAGCCAGGCCTTCCCCCAGGCTGCAGTGACCATATTCTGAGGGTGAGAATCACTGCGTGATGCCAGGACACTAATGGGACAAGGGTCCAGGGCATCACCTGGGAAATGCAGCCATAGAGCCTGTGCCCAGGGAGCTGACCCTCTCTTGCTGGCATATCAGGGACACCCTCACCACTGCCCACCACACACCACCTCTCCCTCCTCCCGGCTGACTGGGAGTTCGGGCAATACATACATTGCTCAGGATATAAGGAGGGGCAGGCCCGCTTCTTGGGACACCCTGGGCCCTGCATGGAGATCTGTGGCCTCAGTTAAGAGACCCTCTCTAGAGTGAAGTCGATTCTCCCTTCTCTGGTCACAGTCTGGTCACCAGGGCTGTCCCTGGTCATTGTGTTAAGGATCCACGCACCCTGGGGAACACCTGACCATTCAGTCCCCTGAGCTCTCCCTCTGTGCAATGACCATGACCCTGGTGGCCTTCAGAGACCATGCAAGCTAAACAGGATTTCTTAGCCAGGTCTGGATTTCAAAAGCTTCACAACTTACATAAAACAGTAATGAAATCCTAATTTGGCCGCTCACAAAGTGTGCACTCTGTTCACACAGCTCCCTCCTCATCTGCAAAGTCCACCCCACGTGTGTTCTCCTCACTAGAGAGAGTGATGAGGGTTGTCCCAAAACAGAGGGTGATCCAGGGTACACATGGAAGAGTGTGTGTGTGTGTGTGAGTGTGTGTGAGAGAGAGACAGAAAGAGCCAGAAAGAGTATGAGAGTGTGTTGTGTCCACAGGTCTTAGAATCTCTAGTACACACCAGGCACTAGGTTGTACTTCAGGTCTTCTATGAGCTGAGCTCTGTCTGTTCCTCAGGAGCCCTAGCAAGGCCACAGGGAGGTAGGAAGTAGATTTGCATGCCACCCGAGGATAAGAGAGGCCCTGAGCACCCATCCCAGATGTAGGCTTAGAAGCTGATCCTTCGACATCTGCACCATGGCCTGGAGCCCTCACCTGCTCCCCCTCCTCATTATCTGCACAGGTGCTGCCTTAGGGATCAACCCACACAGAAACCAGGGAGCAGATTGGGCCTTGTCTTCAGCTCAGCACAGGGGATGCAGCAGGGGCTGTGCCCTCTGGGAATGACCCTCATCCTCACACTCACCTCTCTTCTCCTCTCCTATTGCAGGTTCAGTGGTCACTGCTCAGCTGAGTCAACCACAGTCTAAAGTCTCTGTGGCCTTGGGACAGACGGCCACGATCGACTGCCTAGAAATAGGCGATGCTAGCTGGTACCAGCAGAAGCCCGGCCAGGCCCCTGTGATGCTCGTTAATATGTTTGGTAACAGGCCTTCAGGGATCCCTGCCCGATTCTCAGGGTCCAGCTACGAGAACACAGGCACCCTGACCATCACCGGGGCCCAGGCTGAGGATGAGGCTGACTATTATTGCCTGTCAGCAGACAGCAGTTACAATCGTCCACAGTGACACGGGGCCAAGGGGAAGTGAGACAAAAACCCCGTCCCCATCTGGGTCACACTATCCTCCAGCCCCAGGAGGATGAGACACAGGCAAGAGGAGGTGACCCGGGTCCCAAGTCCTTTGTCCCACCCCAGCTCTCAGGCATTCTCTGCAGAATTCAGTCCTGAGTGGATTTGGGACTGCAGGAAGGGGCTCCAGGCGTTTCCTTGACCACAGAGTTGTGGGGATTGAGGACCAAGGTGGAAAGACTGAGAGGGCAGAGCACGAGGAACTGCAGAGACAGCTCTGGAGTTGAGCAAAGATTCTAAAGCACAGATGAGCACAGGGGTGAGGGAGGAAGAGGATGGGCAGGAGGAATAGTCTCCCTGAGACATTAGAGGGAGCTCTTTTTATGGAGTGCGCACACACACACACACACACACACACTTGCACCACACACACCTGCACACACACGCAACTGCACACACAGGCACACACAATCATTTTTGCTTCTTCCCTGGTAAGAAGAGACAGATCCTAATAAGGCATTGGTTGCCTGTCAGGAGCACTTTGCTCACTAGTAGGAAAATTTGTCCAATCGTTGGGCTTTTCTGGTGCCTCGGAAGAGAGTAAAAAAGCAAGTTGAGAGCAAGGACTGAATGTGTCCAGGGAATTTACAGATCAAAATATAAGGAAAAAAAAAAGATATAATGACAGGTCCCCAGTATCTAGCACAGGACATTGCATAAATTTTGGCATTTATCAAATCTTTCTGTGATGATTTAGGACTATACTAGCCCTGATAATACAAACCTCAATGAGCCCATCCTGACTGTGAAATTTTCTGGATGTCATGTATCTAGATACGGAGACTATTATCATAAAAATGTTCCCTTGGTCCTCCCTAGTGGCGCAGCGGTTGAGTGCTGGGTTGCAAAGCTGCCCGCATCCTCTGCATTGCTGGTTGAATCCCCGGCCACCAGGCGAGGGTCCCACATGGCCCGTAGACCTCTCCTGCCGCCCGCTGCTCCCCTCAGCAATGTATTTCGTCACTCTGCCTGCTCTGCTCTCCACTTTGGTTCTGGTGAATTTTCTCACCCTCCCGTGCTTCTGACTGTACCCAGTGCTTGTATAAATAAATAAAAATAAATCTTAAAAAAAATAAAGGGAAACTCCTTTAAAAAAAAAAGTTCCCTTGTTCTGAGTTAAGCAGATGAGTGAACTTCCTAAATAAGTCACAGGACACATTAAAATATGAGCACAATTGACATTCTAGCAATAAACATGATACTTTCTGAGATGTAATGATACAATGGAAGACATTGGCAAAAAATCGCTGATGCAAATGTAAAGATTACTGAACTCTATGATGTAACAATCTAAAACTTTATTTGATACTCAGAGAAAAGAAAAAAGTGAGAAAATGACCAGTTATGTGAGGTACAGGAGAACATCAAGGGACCAAATGTGTGTAGGTGATGACACTAGTGACAAAGCTGTGGGAGGAATAGAAGATAGAACAAATATTTGGAAAAATAAAATATTTTTTATTTAATATAAAATAATAAATTTTCATAAAAAATATTTAATATTAAATAACTCTGTTAATATACACAGTTTCATATTTAGCAAACCAAGAGCTAAAGGGAAAAGAGGAACACAGCTCTACCCACGCCGGAAGGAACAGTTCAGGGAGAGACTCCCCAGTGGAGACCCAGAAAGACGCATCTGCACAGGGACAAACACGAGAACAGAATACTCATGACAGTGATGCAGCACGAGACAGAGCAGAAAAATGTGGAAGCTTCTAAATGAGAAAAACCCTGAGCATCTGTCGCTGCAGCTGCTCTCACAGGCTCCAGGAGGTATGGCAGGTCCCATGAAGCAGGGCTCATGAGGGGAAGGACAGCTCCTTTCTCCACGCAAACCCGGGTACTGAGGCTTCAGCAATGAGGGAATGTTGTAACACATGTCCACGCTGATCCCTGCTCAAAGACAAGACATTCAGTACAATGGCACATTTCAATATGGTGTCAGCACCCATTCCTTTCATCGTTGAAAGGAATGACGAGTGTTCTTGTGAATTACTTTTATTGTGGTGCAGAATCCCTTTCAGAGAGAAGGTCAATCCTGTAAATCTCATGAAAAATTATATGGGAATTGATCTACATGGTGGCTGATCATCAGGAAATGTCCCTGAAGTCGATGACTTGTCCTTCTTCATAGAGTGATCTTTGCCAAGTTCCCAAGTGCAGGCTGTTTAGGAAAGTCCATTCTCTCAGGATGGTGCTAACAACTAGCCACATGCTGCACTGAGAACGAGAATGGAAGGTTGAGGACTTGCCTTGAAGAGCCAGGAGCTCCTGGAGACTCTGAAGGGCACCTAGAGGGTAGAAGGCATCAGAAGGTATGGTGTGTTAAGCTGGGAACAGGATGGACAGACCTGAGGCCATGGCCCTGGCAAATCTTAGTCACCTCTTTACACACAACTGGGCTGGCAGCACATCAGGGATGTCTATGCCCAGGGGCACAGGAGCCACTCAGGGGGTCCAGGTACAGCGTCTCAGCATGTGTCAGTCAGTCACACTGTACATTTTCAGCAGCAGGAGCCTGAGCTCAAATATAGTTTTTCAAGACATAGGGAAAGTGCACAAATCACAGACTATACCCTAGAAAGAAATGCTCCTGGGCTTGCCTGACAGTTCTCCAAAGCAGAGACCTTGACCTCATTGGAAAGGATCATCATCCTAAAATATCAGGAAAGGAGCCTGACACGTGGAGCTTGACCAAGGTCTCAGGTCCCCTTGTCCTGTCACAGAGAGAGCAGACAAGGCTCCCCACCTCTGTGCACAGACATTTGCCAGGGAATCAGATTCCAGCACCGTGAGCAGCCAAGTGTTCACTGCATAGACGCAGTGAGGACAGACTCCTGAATACAGAAGCTGGGTCCTGACAGGAGGGGCCAGGAGGCCTGGGATGAGGGAAGGAGGAAAACATGATGCCCAGTGAGGAAAGGGCACGAGTATGAATTATGGGCTCTGAGTGGGAATTCTAGCCTACCCATTACTTCTTGGGTATTTAGAGAAAGTCACTTACCCTCACCAGCTTCCTCTTTTAGTAGACGGGAGCAGAGGGTTATTCCGAGTGTCTGATGAGGGGGCCCATGTCACACTCACCCAGGGCCTGGTCTCCATCAGGCTCAGAAGCAGTCATGCTGGTGACTGTCAGCACATGCAGGATGACATTCATCCTGGGCACCAGGGGGCGCTGTGGTCCTGTCTTGGGGCTACAAATCAGTCCAGACACTGGGCTGTGCTCAAGTGCACTGGTCATGACTGATGTTCCCTTTGAAGACACTTCTGCTGTACAACCAGCTCCCACAATATGCCACACCTGGTCCTTCTTCTGACCTCAGGAAATCAGCAGCTTGACGCCCTTTCACTCAGGATCAAGACACAAACCATGGGGAATGGAGAGAGATTTACATTGGCTGCCCGGCCTCATTGCACTACAGACAGAGAGAATAACCCAGAAGCATGGAGAGGACAGCGCAGCTGGGCAGCCTCAGGGCAGAGATCCTGGAAGCCTCCACCATGGCCTGGGTGTCCTTCTACCTCCTGCCCCTCATGGTCTCCACAGATCAGTGCAGCCCAGACACTCAGCGCTACCCCTTCACATTATTTCCCAGCCTGCACAGACCTAAGGACTGTCTCCCCATTGTCATTCAGCATGGTTCCTGCATTTTCTCTTCCAGGTCTCTGTGCTGTGCCTGTGCTGACCCAGCCCCCTTCTGCATCTGCCTCCCTGGACCCTCACCCAAGATCACCTGTACCCCGAACAAAAGTTCAGTACCTTCCCCATTGCATGGTATCACCAGCTGCCACGAGAGTCCCAGGGAATGTGATGTATCTTAGGAATGATGGAGGCCACAACCAAGGAGAGGGGATTCATGATTGCCCTCAGCCTCTGGCTCAGGGGCTGACCGACTAGTTGACCATCTCCAACATCCAGTCTGAGGTTGAGGCTGAATATCACTGTAGTGCTGACTTTAATACAGGGCCATAGGGTGATGGCACAGTGACACAAAGGGGAAGTGGGGCGAAAACCTCCCTCCCCCAGGGCTCTTCTCCACATGGTCAGGGAGAGCTACTCCCCATTTCACGGTAGGACCCTAAGAATTTTACTCTTCTCCTTCAACCCTGTGGTCCTGACCTTCTCCCTAGACAGCAGGACGGAGAGGGACACGGGTCATCATTGAGGTCACTTTGACAACACAGCAACTGTGTTCTCCCTCAGGTCTGTGGGGTGATTGATACTGGACGCCACCTTGTGTCTCTCAGCCAAGAAATGGAAACAAAGTTTGAGGAAAGGGAAAGTGGTTTAATTGATCACCAAATGAGAAGGAAGCAGACTCACGTCTGAGAGACAACCGTTTGGAAGAGTGCAGGGATAGTCATACAAAGGGAAAAAATGAGGGTGATGGGCAAGGGTCTGCAAAGGGGAGAGGAAGGGGTTGGCACAGAGACAGGTGGGCGCAGCTTGCTTTTTTACCTGCTGTATTCCTTGGAATGCAAGAAAACAAAATCTCAAACAAGGGGAGAATTGTAAGAAATATGGGAAAACCCAGCTTGTTCATGCTGATCTGAGAGGCTGGTCATTTGTAACTGCATCTTGATGCTGGGAGGGCCAGGAAGGATCTGTTAAAGGGCAGCCCTGATATAAAACGGGTTGCCTTACTGTGGGTCCTCACCCACGTACTTAAAAGGGACTTAATTCTCCACTGCAGGCACACACAAAAGGTTAATAAAATGTTTATTTACAAGGGAAGGGGAAATGAGGAAATAAATGTAGAACTCAGGGAGAAAAACTGGGAGATACAGTCTTAAATGCATCCTACCCATTCCGCTGAACTGGAATCCCAAATGGCACTCTGAGAGCTGGCGGTGAGCCAAGAGCCATGAAGCCAAGAAGCAAGAGCCCATGACCCCAAGGCCCATGTATCTGGTTTTTGTACCAAACCTGGCTGCTTAACTCCACCCTCAAGTCCCAGCAAACTTCCCTTTGGTGGTGTCGGGATTTGTCTTTCCCAATGTCCTGATGGCTTTGGTCTGGAGTGGGGGTGGAGTCCACAAAGCCTTTATGGAATTAGCTGAGGACATCCTTTCCCCCTAACAATTCCCCCCTTTCACTTTTTGCCACCATTTCCATGGTCAAATATATGGATGCTGGGGTACAGTCTCAGATGAAAATGTTTCAGGGTTCCAGTATGAAAGAAAACCAGTCCTTCCAGGTATTGTCCATTGTAGAAAGTAAAAGTCTTCCATTCCTGGAAAAATAGCTCATTAGCCCAAGCCAATATATATATCTGGAGGCATTAGTTAGCCAAAATAAGACAGCAAATATGTCAAAACTACAGGGAAAAACTCTTAAAATTGGTTCAACTTATATAAAAAAATTATCTCAACCTTGATTCCAAATTTTTGAACAGCATAGCAAAAGTTTGCAAACTAAATGTACTTTTAAACCACATTATCTATTTTGCATAAAATCACAAGGCAGAATACCTAAACAGCTATTTTAATTGGCTTACAGGAATCCTGCATATAGGATCAGAGCGAACTATTGACATCCGGTCCATGTATGATTCAAGAACAAAATTGGTCTCATTGGACTCCACTTTGGCTTTCCTCTTCTCGAAGGTACCAGGACTTTTTTGTTTGCTGGTCTGTCCAGTCCTGCCAATGGAGTCAAGCTTCCTCACCTTCTTTGGAGGTCTCTGGAACCCTAAGAACAAAGCAACAGGTTCTCCTCTTCTTGGTTCAGCTCTGTTGCAACGTCCTGGAAGAACACCACTCAAAGCCACACAATGAAACTCAAGTACATTTTTTCAGTTTAAGCAGACAAAATCCTTATCGAAGTTATGCAAAAACAGACTCTGAGATAAGAAGTAAAAAAAATTACTACCACTGTTTTTATGCTGTGTTGGTATCAAGGGGAGAGAAAATGTGAACACACGTTAGCTCTGCTGAAAAAAGAAATTCAACATTTCTGCAGGTCCTGGTCAGTCAAAACAAGAAAATATTTGTGGATACAGAATGAAATGCAAAAAAAATTGCCATTATTATGTCAAAGAAAAATTAGTAAATATCAGGTGTATTTCCAGGTCTATTCAGTCCTTTGTAGGAAAGTTTTACTCTCACCAGTTCCATCAATAGGAATCTGTGAGGCCTTTTATGCCTTTATTTCCAGAAACAATTTCTGTAGCTAACAAACCATTGAAATGTACACTATTACAATGCAACAATCACTATTGACAATTTGCATACAAAACAGGTCAAAGTGTTACCTGGTTTTCCCAAGTGACAGTGCTTCCCTTCTAGTTTACTCTACTAGGTGAGTCAAATAGAACAAATTCACCTAATGCCTTTCCCAGGAGGGAAGGGAGAAACTTTGTGGAGTGTCTCAGGAGCTCTACTGAGGTTCCACAAAATTTCTTTGCATCACCCAAATGACAGGCTACCAAATTTGTACTTGAATTTAGATTTCTGGAAAGCTTTGACATAAATATCAGAAAAACAGCAGAAACAACAATATTCAATCTCTGTGAAGGCACCGGCTTAGTTTAGTAGTACAATGTTGGCAATCAAACCATATTTTAGTTTTTCCTCATAACTGGAGACTCTTTTTTTTTTTCCAATGTCTACAGGCACCATGTATGCCAACTTGTCAACCACGAGAGGCCAAGACAAGGACACAAGAAAAGGACATACAGAGATACAACATATAGACACAAAGAGCTCTTTAGTTACCATTTATCACCTGTGGGATATCTCATACAACTGCAGTTTCACTCATAGGCCAAAGTAACAAAAGCAAGCAGAGGGAAAAAAAAAAAAAACAAACAAAAAAAAACCTCAAAGTTAAAAAAAAAATAACAAAAAGTTAAAAGGAAATACCAAAATCAAGATTGAAAGCCTTTCTGTGTAAAAAAATACTGCCAGCATATGCGTGATCCAAGATGTTATTTCACGTCTCCTAAACTTTGGAAGGAAGAAGATTGGTTAGAGCATGTCAGTCATCTCAGGGTTTCTTCAGAAAAGTGAATCCTTGGGAATCCTGCAACAATAACTGGAAAAGAAGTCAGTAACATTCAAGTTTTTGTCTGTTTCTTAAACAAATATCTCAAGTCCTCAGTGGGTTCACAAGACCAGTGGGACTTCATCTCTGGGTCAGTTCCTCCTGGGCTTTTTGAGCTAGTGGAGCCCCTGGGCCCCCTATTCTTCATCTGAACCTTCTCCATGAACTGTGATGTGTCTCCTTTCCTCTGCACTTGGCTCTAGATTCTTTCTGTCTATTTTCCCTCCTATCTTCACCTGAGGCTCTACTCTGTGCTATTACTTGTCTCCTTTCCTCTGTGCTGGGCTCTCGATTTCCTCTGTGCATACTCCCTATCAACATCTGAGCCTCTACTCTGGGCTATCATTTGTCTCCTTTCCTCTCTCCTTGGTTCCTGGATCTGTGCACTAGTCTATATTCCCTCCTGTAACCCCTGCGCGAATCATCATATCATAGTGTCCTCAGTCTTCTATCCTGCCTTCTGTAATTATTGCATCTGCTGCTTCCCTGTAGTCTGGGACAACTGTGCTTCCAATGCCCCTCTTCCCTGCAATACATGCATTGATTTCTCCCTAGGGGTTCTCTTCTCATGGGTTCACTTCTCCTGGGTTCACGTCTCAGTCCATCACTGTTTCCCTGAACCCCTGTCCTGTGCTCTCTTTACATGAAAACAGTCACAGGTTTTGGTCTCCTGTTCTCTCTATTATTATAAACCCTAAATGCTAACTCCACTACCTGGGATGGACTCACCTCTGTGAGGCTGTCCACCTTTGCTTTTTCCTTAAGTCTGGGGCACTATATGCAATGAACGCCGTAGTGATCAGACGAGCATTTTCTGGGGCATCGGGTTTATGTCTGTGTCATTGGTGTACGTCTGAATAATTCTCTCAAGGAACTCTGAGGGATCCTCATTAGCTCCTTATTCAAGTTGTAATATTTTGTTAAAACTTTTTTGTTTGGGGATTCCCTGCTGCAGTCCTACCAGTAAACATTTTTAATACAGTTCTAGCATCGCCATTCCTCCATTGTTGGGGTCCCATCCAGGATCTACCACTGGGACAACCATCTCTGGCTCTGGAGATTCTCTATCCTGTTGGTAGAGATGGTCAGCCTCCTCCCTGGCTTTTCTGACTACCATTCTCTGCTCATCCAGAGTTAGTAAAGTATGCAACATTGACTGTATATCTGTCCAGTTAGGGCAGTGGGGGATGAAGATAGAGGCAAACAAGTTCGCCATCCTCTTAGGAGCCTGCTGGTATGAGGGGACAGTGCTCCTCCAATTGAGGAGGTCCCCAGTGATAAAAGGATGGTGCAACCAAAAGTACCCAGCAGGTCACCCATGTTCATTCAAGCCACCCATCAGCATCTGGCAAAGAGGAAACTGTCCTGCCTCAGGGTGACCCTTCCTGCCAAAATGGGTGAGGCATCTAGGGTGGGGAAGAGACGCCATTTTAGTTTCCTCCCCAGAGGACAGTGGAGGCTGTAAAACCTCAGGAGTCTGCGTGGGAGGGGCCTTGTCATGTGGAGTACTTTGTCTTGATGTATTTAAGGTATTTAACAAATGATGCTCCTCCTTTTCTAACTCTGCCCTCTTGCAGTCCTCATGGAAAGTGGAAGGTTTATCCATCCTCTGTGCCATCAGCTGAGCCTCTGCCATATCCAATTTATGGAGGGCAGCCTATATCTGGTCCTGCATACTTTTAAAAGCTTGATCCTGCATGCTTTTAAAAGCTGACTCAAAAAACGAAAGGTATTCATCCTGCATGCTCTTAGTAGTTAAATCAGGAGCCTGAAGAGCCTGAATCTGTTGTTGCATAGCTAGTTTAAGGGCCTGAATTTGTTGTTGCATGGTCTCACTAGGTGGAGTGGAGCATCTAGCTCTCAGAGAAGCAACAATGCGGCAAATGGTGCTCACACATGCTATCAGAAAAATAGCCAGAAGCACAGATTGTAAAGGAATGGCCTGTAAACCACCCATGTATGTATACAGAAGTAAAATCATGTGCCATACACTAGGCTTAATCAAATTATTTACATTTATGAAACAGGTGGTAACATTTAACAAAAAAGTCTACTTAAACTCAAGGCCAGAAGAAAACTGAAAGAACTCAAGCTAGGGATAAAACTGTGTAAGCTCATGGTTGAGGCCATGTTTGGGTCAAAAACACAAGCACAAGAGCTGTGCACATGGGAAAAAAAGCAGGCTTTTCAAGACTTGAGACAAGGATTACACTGTGAATACTGCAGACCTAGTGTGCTTATGGCGACCAACGCAAAGATAGTTACTTTGGTCTGGTCAACCACAGGTGTAACTTGGAAACCATGTTGGGCACCAAACTGTTACAGGACAGCCCCGATATAAAACAGTTGCCTGACTGACTGTGGCTGCTTAACTCCACCCTCAGGTCCCAGCAATCTTCCCTTTTGTGGTGATAGGATTTGTCTTTCCCAATGTCTTGATGGCTTTGGTCTGGAGTGGGGGGGTGGAGTCCACAAAGCCTGTATGGAATTAGCTCAGGACATCCTTTCCCCCTAACAGATCCACACCCTGAGAGATGCCAAGTGATGACTGAAAGGGTTGGTGTGGTAAAGAGAAGGGGAGCAAGGGCAGCTTCTAACAGGCAGAAAATTTATTGTGCCCTCACACGAGTTTCAGGGACCCAGAGAGGGGGGTCAGTGAAATCCACCTGTTGTCAGGGGGAGGGTTGTTGTTATAGGGTGAGGAGAGGTCAGGCAGGAAAACTGGGTTGGCAGGGCAGGAAACAGGTTTGGTGGGACAAAGTTGTTTGTCATGGATCCAAGTTGTTTCTCTCCTGTTTATTTTTTCAGTATCCATTGGATGATTTCAGTGGTACTGGTTCAAGGACATCTTGTTTTTTTTCTAAGTGGGTTCCCTCATTCCTGGCCCTTGCATGGACATGTCAATGACCATGTTCCCAAGGGTCACAGCCCTGTAGCCACAGCTTGAGCAGGAGAAGAGTCTGGAGTCTTAGAGTTCCAAGGAATTGTATGCAGGGATTGTCCCACCACTTTTCAGGATTGAGGTTCAGCAGAAAACATTTGATCTCAGGGGAGGGTGATATGAGTGTTCTGAGAACCATGGAGTCTCCAGACTGGTGTCCAGTTGGGTATTGAGGTGTCTGTGAGGAGGTCTTCATCAGGACAAATAGGGGGCATATTGAGGTCTCTAATATGGTAGATTCGCAGCTGTTGGTGCATCAAATGGCTCCTCTCTGCCCACAAGACTTTCTAGGAACTGACAAAAATGCCTCACTGGGAGATCAGCAGCAGGGAAGGGGGAGAGTGGACACTGATGTGGGAGAACTGGACACCACCATATGTCAGCCTTTGGGGGACCCATGTCAAGTGCAATTAGTCGGTGGGTAGCAGATTACTGACTCGCAGATTCTCCACAGCAGACATAGTGACTAAGTGACCCTGGTGTCTAGGTATGATCAGGGCTTGGTCAGATGTGAATGTGCCTGGCCTCACAATGACACATCCTGAGGGGGAAAGTCCACCTGATTCCTTGGGCCTGGATGACTCCCACATGGGCAGGATAGAAGTGGGGGCTGGTGTCTGGGGAGGGGTGGAGGGATGCAGAGGAGGAGGACCTTGATGGACATCAGGGTTCAGTCCTGGTAGTGACTGCTGACCCAGGACTGCAGAGTCATGGGGCTCACAGACCCTCTTCCACATCCCCACCCCAATGACCAGTTGTTCTGACTGAGGATTTAGTTACGTTGCCCTAAACAAGACCACCAATGGGCCCTCTACTAGGGGGTCTCCTCATCCTTCCATTGTAGAGGAGGAGCCACAGCACTGTAGGGGAATATGCAAACACACTGCTACAACACAACACCCATGCACACCATGGCTTATGGGTTATATTTTGGAATAAATTGACACAGTAGCTTTGTGTGCAGACAGACTGATGTAGAAGTGATGACATGAATGTACAGGGGAGGCAGATGAAGGTCAGTACCTGTCCTGTTAGATGGTGACCAATTAGTGAGGGAGCTGCCACAGCCAAGTTCAGGTCAGGTGGCCAAGTACAAATTAAACACAATTCTTATGATCAAGAATATACAGGGTAAGAGGCAGTAGGAGACCACAGGCAGCTCTTGTCCTGGGAAGGTGACTACTGAGCATTGCGGAGGACAGGTGAGCTCACCTCTTCAACACAAAATATCCTCTCTGTTCTGTTTCAAAGTCCCATACCCAGGCAGGCCTTTCACAAGCTATTCTGACGGAGATACTTTACTTAATATTCTGCCTATTAGACGTGTGGTGCAGACAATCAAATGTCCATCCTGGGTAAAGGGTAACAGACCTGGTATGTCATTCTGTAGTGTGATATTCAGCCATAAACTGGAATGAAGTCCTCCCATATGCCACTACATGGAAGAACCTAGAACTCATTGTGCACTCATGAGACCACAGAGTGTAGGATTCGATTTGTTTCAGAATCCTCAATAGAGAAATGTATAGATACAGCAAAATACAGCATTACTTTAGTACTGGGGTGCTGGGGTGCTTTTTACTAATGAAATATTGTTAATGGTCTGAAATATTGTCAATTAGCACATTTCTGTGGACACCACAATACATTGACTCTGCATGCTCACCTGCTGCAGTGCACACGTCTTGGAACTACATCTCAACAATGCAATGTAAAAAAAAAAGGCACACTCATTTTAAATCACATGCGTGTGACTCAAAAATAAGATTCTTGGGCCTCCCCGGAGGCACAGCGGTTGAGCGCTGGGTTGCGAGGCTGCCCGCAGCCTCTGCAGCGCCGGTTCGATCCCCGGCTGCTCCCCAGCCACTGGAGGAGGGTCCCGCTTGGCGCGCAGACCTCTCCTGCCGCCCGCTGCTCCTGTCAGCAGTGTACTTCGGTCCTTCTACCTGCTCTGCTCCCTGCTCCGGCTCTGGTGAATTCTCTCACCCTCCCGCACTTCTGACTATACCCAGTGCTTGTATAAAAAAATAAATAAATCTTCAAAAAAAAATCTTGTTAAAAAAAAATAAGATTCTCACCAGAGATAAATTATAGTCCTTATTTTATTCCATAAAAAAACATCATGTGCAGATGATGTTGTACAAAAGTGTGAAGACTCCTTCCCGCTCTCATCTTGGGTGAGAGTCATGTGGGACCATTCCCAATGCTCCAGGAAACGCCACTTCAGAGACCTGAGTGGGGCTGCACACGCTGTGTCTGTTCATGCAGGTGAGGCATTATCCCTGGGCCCCCAGATAATGTACAAATCTCAGCTGTGCACATTTTATAAAGAAAACCGAGCACTGTGCTGACAAGCTCCAGAGCAGTAGTGGGATTTGTAGGGACCGAGATCATGGAGGGGTGTTGGAGCCTTCCATGACTCCAAGTGGAGTCTGATGACAGATTATTACATCTTCATCTCTTATCAACTACAAAAGCATGAGCAGGAGATTGAAGAGCTTGTCTGCACTGCATCCCCAGACCTGAGCAATCCTCAGGGAAATTCCAGGACAAAGATCATGAAAAGACCACTCTAGCTCCATCAGTCTGGACTGTTTTCTCCTGGGGTGACTGATCAGCCCCAAAGAGAGGTGAGCAGCGCCCATGTGCCTGAGCTGCCCCAAACACCGCAGAACAGCGCCCCCTCAGGCAGCGGGAGCAGCTGTCAGGGAGAAGCTGTCTCCATTTGTGGGCCCCAAACTTGGCCCTTTGCCAGGATTTCCCCTCCCTCAACCCAGGCTCTTTCTGGTTCACCCAGAACAGTGTCATTCCTGACCTTGGCCCTCCCAGGTCCTGCTCTTCCCAATTCTCCAAAGGTGAACGTGAGAACTTCACTCACCCTCTCTAGTCCTCTTTCCTTCTGGAATAAGTGCACCCCTCCTTCTGTGTCAGCTGACGTGGGGAAAGTCACCCATGGGGCCCTAGAGATGTGACCCAGGACCAGAGGTGGGGGAAATGCAGGTTTTGCTTCTTCAGTGGCCTGAAAACACTTTCCAGATTTGTGGTTAATTTCACACCATCCGTCAGGCGTGAAGGCCCCACTTCTTCTCACCCCACAAGCTTTTGGGTCCCTTTTATCTACTTCAGCCTCTCTGACAGCACATGGGGACACCCTCTCCTCAGGTCACGATGGCGTTTCAGAAGACGCATGACAAGCTCCTGCTCCTGCTCCTGCCATCCTACATCCTCCTCACACATGTGTTGGTCCCGCTCAGTCTCCTGTCCTCAGTGGTTGTGTCTTCACTGTGTGTGATCACATTTCCCAGTATCCTCTCTGCACTCGCTGGTCATCGGAGATGTCTTTGTAATACTTTCTCTTGCTTGCTGATTGCTTCTTTTATCCTGTGGAGGAGGTTTTATAAAACAAAAGATAGGAATTTGATGAGGTCAGTGTATTCATCTTCCTTTTATATATCTCACCTCCGTGATTTACTCTTTCAATACTGCCATGTCTCCTATAGATTCTTTCAATATAAACAAGAGCTATTGCCTGAAGTTACATGACCCAGTTCCCTTTGTGGGGATGGAATTGGGCCTCTCACCCTCTGTCTCCACAGCTCCCTCCTGTAGTCTGCAAAGTTGACCCCACATGTGCTCTCCTCACTAGAGAGAGTGATGAAGGTCCTCCCAAACAGGAGGAGTGGTGCAGGGTACAGATGGAAGTATGTGTGTGTGTGTGTGTGAGAGAGAGAGAGTACACGTGTGGTGTGTGTGAGCATGTGCTGTGTGCACAGGAAGCACTGTCTCACAAGCCACACAGATCTTAGAACCTCTAGTACAGACCAGACACTAAGTTACAATTCACAGTCTTCTATGAGCTGAGCTCTGTATGTTCTTCAGAGCCACTAGCAAGGCCACAGGGAGGTAGGAAGTAGATTTGCATGCCACCTGAGGATAAGAGAGGCCCTGAGCACCCATCCCAGCTGCAGGCTTAGAAGCTGATCCTGTGACATCTGCACCATGGCCTGGAGCCCTCTCCTGCTCCCCCTCCTCATTATCTGCACAGGTGCTGGCCCTAGGGATCAGCCCATACAGACACCAGGCAGCAGTCTGGCCTGACCTTCAGCTCAGCACAGGGGATGCAGCAGGGGCTGTGCCCTCTGGGAATGACCCTCATCCTCACACTCACCTCTCTTCTCCTCTCCTCTTGCAGGTTCAGTGGTCACTGCTGAGCTGAGTCAACCACAGTCAGTCTCTGTGGCCTTGGGACAGACGGCCACGATCACTTGCCACGGAATAAACACTCTTGCTGAGTGGCACCAGCAGAAGCCTGGCCAGGCCCCTGTGTATCTCATTGGTGTTAGTGGTGATAATGTTCACAGGCCTTCAGGAATTCCTGACCGATTCTCAGGCTCCACCTCAGGCAGCACGGCCACCCTGACCATCAGCGGGGCCCAGGCTGAGGATGAGGCTGACTATTACTGTGAGTCAGTAGATAGCAGTAATACTCATCCCACAGTGACACAGGGCCAAGGGGAAGTGAGACAAAAACCCCTTCCTCATCTGGGTCACACACTCCTCCAGTCACAGGAGGATGAGACACAGGCAAGAGGAGGTGATCAAGGTCCCAAGACCTTTGCCCCACACCAGCTCTCGGGCATTCTCTGCAGATGTGAATCCTGAGTGGATCTGGGACTGCAAGAAGGGGCTCCGTGGTGTTTCTTTGACCACAGAGTTGTGGGGATTGAGGACCAAGGTGGAAAGACTGAGAGGGCAGAGCAGGACAAAGTGCAGATGTTTCTGCTCTGTCTCGTGCTGTGCAGTGCAGAGCAGAGATGGTGCAGATCAACAGCTCTGGAGTTGAGTAAAGAATCTAAAGCACAGATGAGCACAGGGGTGAGGGAGGAAGAGGATGGGCAGGAGGAATAACCTCCCTGAGACATCAGAGGGAGCTTCTTGTATGGAGCGTGCACACACACACACACGCACGCACACGGGTACACACACACCTGCACTCCCACAGGCACACAAGGTCATATTTGCTTGTTCCTTGGTCACCAGAGACAGATCCTAGTAAGGCATTTGTTGCCTGTCAGGAGCGCTTTGCTCACTAGTAGGAAAATTTGTTCAAACTTTAGGCTGCTCTTGTGCCTCAGGAGGAAGTAAAAAAGCAAATTGAGGGCAAGGATTGAATGTGTCCAGGGAATTTAAGAACCAACTAAAAAAGAAGTCATATATACAGGTCTCCAGTATCTAGCATGGGCCATTGCACAAATTTTTGCGTTTATCAAAAATTTTCCATGAAAATTTAGGAATACATTGGTCCAAAATACAAACCTCAATGAGCCCATCCTGACAGTGAAATGTTCTGGATGTCATGTATCTAGATACAGAGACTATTATCATGACAATGTTCCCTTGTTCTGAGTTTAGCAGATGAGGGAACATGCTCAATAAGACACGGGACACATTAACATATGAGCACAATTGACATTTAGCAATGAACATGATACTTTCTGTGATTTAGCAATACAATGGAAGACACTGGCTGTAAATTATTGATGCAAATATAAAGATTACTGAACTTTATGATGTAACCATCTAAAACGTTGTTTGATACTGAGAGAAAAGAAAAAAGTGAAAAAACGACCAGTTATCTGAGGTACAGGAGATCATCATTGTCCAAATGTGTGTAACGATGGCACTAGGGAAAAATCAGGGAAGGAATGGAGGCTGGAACAAATATTTGGAAAAAGAAAATATACTTGAGAAAACACCAAATATTTTACCAAATATTCCAAATTTGGTAAAAACTATTAATACACAGAACTTGAAATTCAACAAACCAAGAGCTAAAGGGAACAGAGGAACACAGCTCTACCCACGCCAGAAAGAACAGTTTAGGGAGAGACTCCCCAGTGGAGACCCAGAAAGACTCATCTGCACAGGGACAAACACGAGAACAGAATCCTCATGACAACAATGCAAACAAGAGACAGAGCAGAAAATGGCGAAGTTTCTAAATGAGACAAACCCTGAGCATCTGTCCCTGTAGCTGCTCTCACAGGAGCCAGGGGTGTGGAGGGTCCCATGAAGCAGGGCTCATGTAGGAAGGACAGCTCCACTCCCCACACAAATCAGGATAGTGAGGCCAGGCAGTGGACAGCCAATGAGAAGTTCTCAGCTGTGAATGAAGATTCCAGGTGTAAATGAATTTGCAGCAGGGGAGGCTGGGGAGAGAGCCATCCCAGAACAACTCTGCCTTTCACTCTCCCAGCCCAAGCATTTCTTAAAGATATGAACATGGGAACAAGAAAACAGCATGCAATTCTATTTATGCTTATACAAATCAATAAGTTACTTCTGGGGCCTCCCTGGGTGCAAGGGGTTAAGACTCAACCGATGAAGCAGTCCGCAGCCTCTGCAACATGAGTTCGATCCCCCAGCCAGCCAGGGAGCTACCCACATTGTGCAGCAGACCTCTCCTGACTCGCCCGCTGCTCGCCTATTCTCTTCCCCACTCTGTCTCTGGTGAATCTTCTCACCCCTTATACCTCTGGCCTGAACCCAACTCTTGTATGCATAAATAAATAAATCTTAAAAAAAAAAAAAACATGTTACTTCTGGAAGTTTTTGTAGTTAGTAGGGATCATGCACATAAGCCAGTCGGTCCTCAGAGAATAGGAATCAATTCTGGGATGAAGTTCTGTTTGCAGAACTTCTAGCCCCCTGGATCTCCATCTGCAGAGTAAACAGGTACTCTCAGAAAACTCCGACTCCCTTTAGGGCAGCAGGCCCCCAAAAAGGTACCCCAGCAATGAGGGATTTATAGTAAAATGTGACCATACTAATACTGTTCTTAAAGACAAGACATTCAGTACAATGACAAATTTCAACAGGGGTGTCAGCACCCACACTTGTATTATGTGTCAGTGAAAGGAATGACAAGTGTTCTTGTGAATTACTACTATTGTGGGGCAAATCATTTTGGAATTGATATAGATGATGGCTGATCATCAGTAAATGTTACTGAAGTCGGATGACTTGTCCTTCTCCACAGAGAGATCTTTGCCGAGTTCGCAAAATCAGGTCACTTTACGAAAGGCCATTCTCCCATAATGGTGCTAACAACTGGTCACACGCTGCATGGAGTCCAGAAGCGACAGGTGAGGATCCAGAAGTGACAGTTGAGGACTGGCCCTGAGGAGCCAGCAGCCCCTGGAGACTCTGAGGGGCACGTGGAGGGGAGGAGGCGTCAGGGGAGGGGCTGTGTGGGGTGCTCGGCTGGGAGCAGGATGGATGGGCCTGAGGCCGTGGCCCTGTCCAGTCTCAGTCACCTCTTTACACACAACTGGGAGGGGCATCATGTCAGGTGTGTCTTTGCCCAGGGGCAAAGGGAACTCTCCGGGGGTCCACATGCAGCGTCTCAGCATGTGTCAGTGAGTCACATTGTACATTTTCAGCAGCAGGAGCATCAGGACAAATATATTTGTTTAGGACTTTAGGGGAAAGTGCACATATCACAGGCTATACCTTAGAAAGAAATGCTCCTGTCCTTCCTGACAATTCTCCAAAAGCCAATCCTTGACCTCATTGGAGAACAAATCCTCGACCTAAAATGTCAAGAAAGGAGCCTGACACGCAGAGCCTGACCAAGCATCCCAGGTCCCTGCACGTCCCACCACACAGCATCTGTGTTTTCTGCCAGAGAGGGAACAAACATGGGTCCCCACCTCTGTGCACAGACAGCCTCACATTTGACAGGGAATCCGATTCCAGCACCGTGAGCATCTGAGTGTTCGCTGCATAGACACAGGGTCGACAGACACCTGAATACAGAAGCTGGGTTCCTGACAGGAGGGGCCAGGAGGCCTGGGATGAGAGAAGGGGGAAAATATGACGCCCAGTGAGGGGAGGGCAGGAGGGTGAACAATGGGCCCTGAGGTGGGAATTCTAGCCTTCCAGTTACTTCTTGGGCATTTAAAGACAATCACTTACCTTCTCCCTGTTTCCCCATTTAGTAGACGGGAGCAGAGGCTGCAGCTGGTTATACCACGTGTCTGGTGAGGGGGCCCTTCCAGCAACAGATTCTTCTGACCCCAGAGTCCTGGTCTTCATCCATCCTGGGGCTTCCCATTGCTTTCAATGCTAAGACGTCCCTCCTCCTGAGGTGACAGTTCTCCACCTGTTCTTAAAGCTACTACTATATCTGACTTTGCAGTCAGCGCTGTCCAATCAAACTAAAGTTAACTACACAAGTAATTAAATTATCCCAGCAGCTTTGTTTTAAAGATGAGAAGAAACAGGTGGAATTGGTGTCCATAACATACTGTTCCTTACCTCAATTATTGAAAAATATTTCTATTTCACGATCTATTCAATATGCTCTATTGACATGATTTTCATGAATTTTATGTAATCTCTCAAATTGGGTGACTTTTTAGAACCTCAGAGTGTCTCTGTGTGGACGAGCACACCTCATGCTCCAGGTGGCCGGTGCCCAGCACACGGCAGGTGGATGCCTGAGGTTCTGGAAGTGACTGTCCCTGAAGTTTTAGTTATAACCACCAGGGCACATGGAGGTGCCCTGACCCAGAGGCCTCGCTGGGGAGGAATGACAGCTCCACTTTCTACCTGAACCAGGTTATTGAAATCCCTGAGGAATGAGGGAATGCAGGAATTGTAATGACACATGTCCACACTACTTCTGTTCTCACAGGCAAGTATTAAATACATCTCCAATCTCAGATGAACTTGAGCCATCCCACATCTTTTTACAGTTAGTCATTATAAATTATAATGTCCCTGTGAATTGTATAATCAGTATTGGAATAAATATCCCTTCCAGCAGGTGGATCATTCCATAAACCTCGCATAGATCTAGAAGAAGAGGCTGATCATAAGGCATATTCTATTAAGCTTAGATGACTCGTTATTCTCCACAAAGGATATATTTGCCTAATTCACAAAATACGGATCTTACATTGAAAGTCCTTTCTCCCACATTGGTACCAAGTCACCTCATGTTGCAAAGAGACCAGAATCAAAGGTGTGAGAACTGGCCTGCAGGTGGGTCCACAGACCTCCATGGGGACCAGAGATGTGACATGGGAGGACGAGGGCCATGAGGATGAGAGGTACAGGGGCCTGGTTGACACATCCGAGTGGGAACAGAAGTGGCCTGTCTGAGGCACCTGGCCTGTCTTAGCATCACGATCCCTCTAGCCCCAACTCGGAGGAGCCAGACACAGGGTCTGTTGGCTGGGAAGGTGCAACACCCAAAGCTTCACCCTTGATTTCCACGGACAACATCTCAACACTGTGTAAGTGACTGAGCTTCACCCAATCCTCAGCAGAACTGCGTGTGCAAACATATACACTTGTTCATTCATTAAGTGGCAACTCCTTGTCGAGGTTGAAAATAATAGTGTAGCCCCCACAGAAAAAAAAGGTTTCATCTGTGCCCACCTATGATCTCTTGCAGGAAGGGGTATGCAGACACCTGCAACAGGTGAAACCCAAGATATCTGACTCCAGAGGGCTCCCCTGGAGACAGTGACTGCAGTGATTAAAGGCCAGCTGGGGTCACTATAAAGCTCAATGCTCAGTCCAGGGCTGAGACAGAGCCTCATGCTGAGACATGTGTCCTGGGCACCGCATGGATGGCAAAGGGCGAGGCTGAGTCCCCACCCCAACACGAGGACCATGGAAACACCCCTTACCCCAAAGCCTTGTTACCTCACCTCTCGGCATGACTGGAGAAAGGTGTTTTGGACCAGGGGCTCCCCTCACTTCCTTGTCAGGCCTGAAAATAAAGGAAAACTCCCCCTAGAGGGACCCACAGGAGAAGTCATCTGGGACAGTCACCGAAGCCCTTGGTCAGAACAGCCCTTTCCTGAGTGGGGAGGGGACAGTGTCTGTCACTGTGGTGACAAAGGCAGCTGGTGCTGACAGAGGCCCCTGCAGGACTAAGCCCTGATGTTCACATCTCCTCCTGCTGCTCCTGCCCCCAGTCAACACATCTCTCACCACGGTGTCCCTTCCCCACCTCCATGGAAGGGGGCCTAGTCAGTCCCTAGGAAAGCCCTGCGGGCAGCTGCCAAGCCACCTGGCAAACCTGCTGAGTATCAGCCACAGCTGGAGAAGCCCCGCCACGGCAGTATCTGTCCTGACACGGACCTCCTCACATGGGCCCCAATTCCCTACCGGACCCAATCCTGCAATAGCAGGGTGCTCAGTGATCTAGGTCCTGTGTCTCCTGTGTCCCCAAATGCTTCCTTCTAAACCTCAATCCTGCTGGGAGTCCCATTCACCCCACAGGGACCTGGAGAAAAGACATTAGACCAATTCTAGGGTCATCACCAGAAAGCTGAGATCCTAGACACTTCCCTGAACAGAGCCCCACACTGGAGCCCAGACTCCTGTGGGAGCAGGAGGAGAAGGAGGATCCCTCAGTTTCGGGTGGAGTCTACAAGGAAAACACCCTCCTGGTCTCTGGGGGCTGAACAGTCTGTGAAACCACAAAGCTCCCCAAGCAGCAGCCTCACCCTGGCTGACTCGCATAGCCAGCAGCTCTCTCCACCAAGGGGATAGACAGGCCTGGGGGAGTCTGCCCAGCCTCAGCCTCTGGGAACAGCATCAGGCACCACCATGGCCTGGACCCCTCTCCTCCTGGGCCTCCTGGCTCACTGCACAGGCATCTTACCAAAGGTGACTGCACGCCAGCCCCAGGGCTCTGGGACCAGCCTGGTACTGACTCTGAGTTCAGTGGGGGATGCCCCGGGGGCAGGATGCTCATGACCCTGGGCAGGAAAAGGTGTTAGGGGGCAGAGACCCCAACTGTGCTCACTACTCTGTGTGAGACTGAGGGGCTCTGCCTGCCACAGGAAAATAGGGGGTCTCATTTGTTCAAACGGTCTACCCCCCGAAAGGCCCATGGGTCAGCAAAGCTGAGAACAAAGGGAGTGTGTTTCCTGGAGCCTAAGAGACCCTGTATGAAGATGGTCATGCAGGGGGAAAGGGGCTTTTCTGGGAATTTCCTGGATCTCAGTCTCTGGAAGCTGGACAGTGAGAGAAGAAGGGCTGTGCATCCAGTGTTGATGTCCAACAGACACGGCATTTGGGAGACACTGACTCAGTCCTGTGAGGTCTGGCGACCTCCCTGAGGAAACAGGGGTGCATTAAAAGACAGAGGGAGGAAACATTTGTTCCATGTGTTAAAAGAAAAAAAATCAATCATTTAGGAAGTGCCCAAAGTTTTTGAGTGAAATCACATTTGGATGGTGAGCACCTCACTTACCAGTTAGGAAACTCCCTGGAGGGACCTGATGCTGCCGCCTCCCTGACTCCGGCTGTTTTCTGTCCTCCGGACACCTGCACCATCTCTCTGTTTTCCTTACTGAACCACCATTTCCAGACACAAACACCCTCCTCGTTATTAAACAGTCTGTGAGTCTGGACACAGCGCACGGAGGGGTCGCGCGGCCACAGTCTCCACGCAGAACAGCACAAGCCCTCTCTGTCCTTCCCCCGGCCCTGGGCGGTCACGCCTCTGCCCCAGCGCTGCCAGGGCTGATCCCTGCCTGTCCCCGGACTTGGGTCTTAGCAAAAAAGTCAGAAAAGGGAATCCCTATGCAAGCTTTAGTTTTTGCACCTTTGCTTCACCATAAAGCATCTGAAATTCTTTCCTGCTGCTGTGTGCAACCATAGTTCATTCTGTCTCCGTGCTGAGAAGTTTCCAGAGAGGGATGAACATCAGTTTATTGACCATTCCCCATAATTAGCCTTTGTTCTCTGTCTAGTTTCAACCTGGGCAATTTGGAATAAATCATTTATAGCATTTACTTGCAGGTTTTTGGTGGACCTTGTTTTTATTTCACTGGGGTAGGTACAAGGAAGGGAATTGCTGAGTCACGTGGCAGATAAATAATTAACTCTCCAAGAAACTGCTCAATCAGCTTCCAGTGTGGAAGCTGCTTTTGCACTTTCATTAACTGATAAGACTTGCCGCTGTTCTGCATCCTCATGCTTGCTGAGATTTTCAGATTTTTTTTTCTCGAAAAACTTTCTAGTAGGTCCGTACTGACATCTTGTTATTTTTCTAGTATTCATTTTCATGGTGACTTAGGATGTTGAATTCTATTCAAGTGTTTGTGTATTTTGTTTCTTAAAATGTTTAAGTATTTGCTCAATTTTTAAGTTGAAATTGTCCTGGTTTGTTCATATTAATTGATGTGTGTGTATGTGTGTGTGTGTGTGTGTGTGTGTGTATTCATTTCTCTGTGACTTTATCAAATGACAAGCTCAACTTTCACCCCAGCAATGAAGCCCTAACACAGCTGCATCGCCATGAGGATCCCCCATTTACCTTTCATAAGAACTTCCTCCCTCCCGCCCCTCAATCCTGTGCCTCAATCCTGACATCCTCTGATTTGTTCTCCTTTTTCACTTTCTTATGATGCTGTATAGAATTAAACAATGAATCCTATAATACGCTGCATTTGGGAACAGCATTTCCTTAGATGATTCCTTGATAGTCATCAAAATTATTGTTGCTTTAAGAATTCATTCCTTTCTATTTCTTATAATATCCCATGGCTCTGTTGTAGGAACATTGGTTTAACCACCACCCCAGGAGGGACAACGGGTGTGTCTTATGGACAGAGTGTGGTGGACATTGTTGTCTGGGTCTTTTCTATGAACATATTTTCCTTTTTATGAACTAAATACCCGAGTTTAATTTTTGGGTTGCCTGGTTGTTACCAGCCACATTTATAAAGAAACTGATGAACAGGAGCGGGAGGTAGAGGGGTGCAAACCAGGGAGGGAAGAGCACAAGGGACTGTGGTGATGGCTCATGGGGGATTTGGTGTGGGTGGAATTTTATGAGGATTACACCTGATAGGAGAAATCAAACATAAAAAATGAACAACGTAAAAATAAATAAATAAATATTAAAAAAAAAAGAAGAAACTGATAGACATTCCAGAGTGTTATCATGTCACATTCCTCCAGCCCACATGAGGGAACCAGATGGTGCCCTCCCGGCCAGCTCTTGTGCGGTCCCTCTACACATCAGCATTCTTAAGGGGTACAGGGTGGGTCTCAATGTGGTTTTATTTACATTTCTACAACAGCCAACATGAACCTCCTCCTGTGCTGTTTGACAGCTCTGTGTCATCTTCTGGAATATTGGACCTTTCCTGGACAACAGTGGCTTCTTGTGTATGTGCTCTCCAGACACCATCCATCTTCTGTTTTTGGTGATATCATCCTCTTCTAAACGATTGCAAAAGAAATGATTTTACCTTTAATGAGATGCAATTTATCAAATTATCTTTTATAAATAACAGTTTACCATGAAGAATTCTTGCCTAGCACTAGAGTCTAATGAATTCTCTCTGCATTTTTCTCAAAAATAGAAGCAAACAAAAGCCCCATCTTGGGGTCTCGCCAGATTTGTGGGTGGTGATGGAATCCGGACTCTTACACACCGTTGACCATGGTCCCCACACTCTGGCTTCAAACCCAGCCCAGCCCGAGTGTGTTGTCCTCACTAGAGAGGGACGCCAAGGGCACAAAATGAACTGTGAGTGTGTGTGTGTGTGTTGTGTGTATGTGTGTGTGTGTGTGTGCTGTGTACACAGGAAACACTGATTCACAAGTCACTGACAAGTTAGAGTCTCTAGTACAGGTAATCTGACTGGGGTTCATGTCACATCTTCTATAAGGTGAGTACTTTTCTATCCTTGAGAGCCCCTAGCAGGCCACAGGAAGTAAGTGGATTTGCATTCTACCTGAGGATAAGAAAGGCCCTGATTGCATATCCTAACTGCAGACTCAGAGACAGTTCCCGGGACAACTCCACCGCAGCCTATAGCCTGCCCCTGCTCTCCCTTCTTATTATCTGCCCAGGTGCTGGCCCTAGGGATCAGCCCACACACAAACCAGGGAGCAGTCTGGGCTTGTCCTTCAGCTCAGCACAAGAGATGCAGCAGGGGCTGTGCCCTCTGGGAATGACCCTCATCCTCACACTCACCTCTCTTCTCCTCTCCTCTTGCGGTTCAGTGGTCACTGCTGGGCTGAGTCAACCACAGGCAGTCTCTGTGGCCTTGGAAGAGATGGTCACGATCACCTGCCAAGGAATAAACAGTTATGCTAGCTGGCACCAGCAGAAGCCCGGGCAGGCACCTGTGCTGCTCATTGATAGTTTAGATGCCAGGCCTTCAGGAATCCCTGGGGCCAATTCTCAAGCGCCAGCTCTGGGAGCATGGCCACCCTGACCATCAGCGGGGCCCAGACGTGGACAGGTTGCCTACTACTGTCAGGTGTGGGATGAGGATAGCAATCAACTCACAGTGACACGGGGCCATGGAGAAGCGAGAAACAAACCCCTTCCTCTTCTGGTCACACTCTCCTGCAGCCCCAGGAGGATGGAGACACAGCCATGAGCAGCTCTGTCCCGGGTTCAGATCTGAGGTCCCCTGACTCCCCCTCCACTAGCTCCCAGGCAGCATCAGCACTGGGCAGATCAGGAGAAGTGAGACCACAGGACACAGTCATTTGCTTTCTTAACCATGGCAGTTGTGGGCATTGAGGTCCCAAGTGGAAGGACTGAGGGGACAGAGAAGAGCAAGTGCAGAGAGAGACCTCGGGGCTGTGCTCAGATTCCCAAGAGCACTGGGGAGCCCAGGGGTGAGGGAGGAACAGGATGGGCTGCAGGGATGCCTGCCCTGACAGAGGAAGCTGCCGACGTCACTCACAGGCACGCACTTTCTCTCTGTCACATAAATATTGAACTGTTTCCAGCAATATACAGAATAAAGATATTTTAAAATGCTTACAAATGAACACAGATCTCCAGTGGCACACAAGGAATCATTCACAATTCCTGGCAATAATCAAAACCATCTAGAGAATTATGGAAATATGGACCATAATTACACAGAAAATATCAATGATCCCAAACTGGTCTTGAAATTGCCCACCATACTGTAGACAAAGATTCTAAATAAATGATTATGACTATTCCCATTTGTTCCTGAGTGTGGGAACATAAAAAACATACCCCAACTAAAAGCTACAATTAAACAGGGCAGTACCTGACATTCTAACAAAACATCCCCCAGGCTCAACAACTGACAAGGATAAGATACCGGGAGGAAAATTAAAGCCACAAAAGAACAATATCAATTGTTTGATACAGGAGACAGACGGTGTTAAAAGTACGAAGAGCAAAGAGACTATAATAATATATAAGCGGGACAGCACAGAACGAAGCAGATAAGGAAAAATGCAGATGTGAGGATGGTGGTGAAGATCCCTAAGACAATGAAAGAAGAAATGATCCTGATTTTCACCAGTTTACTTTTCCTAATGTAACAAAAGCACAGAGTTAATCATCAGCTGACCAATAAGAGAAAACCTCTTCAGGCAGAAGAAATCAAACCAGAGAGAATCTGAATCTTCAAGAAGGAATGAAAAGAATCAGAAATATACCTGCATAGATAAGATGCTATTGCTAAATTCCCTTTAAAAGACATGTTACTGTCTAAAACAATATGCACTGACCATGTATGCTGAAGTTTATAATGCACATAACAGTAAATTGCTGGATAATTATAGCAAAATGAGTGAAAACAAATGATGTTTACATGGACTGTGCAATCTATGTGACAGGATGTAATATCACATAAACTAAATTGTGAATTATAATTATATGATGATTATAGTTACTAAGAAAAAACAAGGGGGGGGAAAGTGGAATCATACAATTTAATCAAAAAGAAGCAGACAAAGGAAAATGCAAAAACAAAACAGATGAGAAAATGAAATACCATAAAATATTGAAAATAAAGCCGTGGCATGTTTAAAAAATACCAATATACATTTAAAATACATTAATGCCCAGGCCTCCCTGGTGGCACAAGGGGTTAAGACGCAACCTATGAAGCTACCCACAGCCACTGCAGCACCAGTTCCATCTCCCACGAGGGAGCTACCCACATGGCGCATCAGACCTCTCCTGACTCGCCCGCTGCTCCCCTCAGCAGTGTACTTCTGTCCATCTGCCTGTTGTGTTCACCACTCTGTCTCTGGTGAATACTTTCATCCCCCACATCGCTGGCCTGTTCCCCAGTACGTGTATGCATAAATAATAAATAAATCTTTTAAAATATATATATAGATATAGATGCCCACTTTCATTGTAAATAATCAAAACATCACAATTAAGAACAGAGGCTATCAATTGAATTGAAAGCTACCGAAGAATGAGCTGCCAAGAATGTACCAACAGTAAATACAAAGACAAAAATCTGGGCCTCCCTGATGGTACAGCAATCGAGCGCTGGATTGTGAAGCTGCCTGCAGCCTCTGCAGTGCCGGTTTGATCCCCGGCCACCAGGCGAGGGTCCCACATGGCATGCAGACCTCTCCTGCTGCCTGCTACTCCCCTCAGCAGTGGATTTCATCACTCTGCCTGCTCTCCTCTCCCTCTGGCTCTGGTGAATTCTCTCACCCTCCCGCGCTTCTGACTGTACCCAGTGTTTGTATAAATAAATAAATAAATAAATAAATCTTAAAAAAAAAAAAAAAAATCTTAGCGCCAGTTCAGACTAGGCTGAGGTAGAAACCCTTCAACACAAACTCTGAGAAACACATGGTGATAAAAACACTGGTAAATACTCATGAATAGTGACGTGGTGAGTGCATTTGAGTTTCAGGTTAGGAAATACCAGGAGCTCCTGGTGATGATCAGCCTCCCCTTGCCGTGGGGTGGAGGCTTCCGCCAGAATCTGAGGTGACATGAAGGCAGGGACTACTAGAGCTTCACTCAGGTTCCAGAGCTTTCAATTTTTCAAATGAACAAATCATCCAGGCTAGGGCACTTAACCTGCGGGATGTGCTTCAAAAATCTGATGTGCCCTGCACCCCTTTGATGCCTATTCTATCTAGCTGCGCTCTGCCAGGAGGTCAGGGCATCACAGCTGGCACAGGGAAGGACTGGACTCTGTTCAACACTCTCTCCTTGGACAGGGGCTCTGGGGTGACTGGCAAGGAGGTTCCTGGGATGAGCTCTCCTCCACCAGCAGGGGGCAGCAGAGCCCCAGGACAAAGCTGGGCTGCCCAGAAGCCTCAGTGAGAGACCAACCTGCCCTGGGGCCTGGGAACCAGAACAGCTTCAGAGGAACTCAGCACAGCCAGGCCTTCCTCCAGGCTGCAGTGACCATATTCTGAGGGTGAGAGTCAAGTGTGCTGCCAGGACACTGATGGGACCAGGGGGCATCACCAGGGAAATGAAGCCACAGAGGCTGTGCCCAAGTAGCTGACTCTGTCTGCTGGCATATCAGGGGCATCTTCACCACTGCCCACCACATCACCTCTCCCTCCTCTGGCTGACTGTGAGCTCGGGCTATACCTTCATTGCTCAGGATATCAGGAGGGGCAGGCCCACTTCTAGGGACACCCTGGGCCCTGGATTTAGATCTGTGGCCACAGTTAAGAGACCCTCTCCAGAGTGAAGTTGATTCTCCCTTCTCTGGTCACAGTCTGGTCACGAGCTGTCCCTGGCTGAGTTAAGGATCCACATGCCCTGGGGAATCCCTGACCATTTAGTCCCCTGAACTCTCCCTCTGTGCAAAGACCATGACCCTGGTGGCCTTCAGAGACCATGGAGCCTAAACAGGGTTTTTTAGCCAGGTCTGGATTTCAAAAGCTTCACATCTTATATGAAACAGTAGTGAAATCCTAGAGTGTCACTGTCAGTGGTGTGTGAGCTGTCACAACAAACCCAACACCACATGGAAAAAGAGACAAAGCTGTGATCACTCTTCTAGAGGGGACAGTTGTTTAACAAGGAAACTTCCATGCACCCAATAGTGGACAAACAGCCAATGACACAGGCCACACATGCACATTCTTACGACAGGCCCAGGATGGGACAAAGTGCACCTGGGGTACACGGGAGGATGCCAGAAGGAGAAAGATGATGAGGGGGTCTGGGAATCCCCAACCCTGACATTGCTGGTTTCTGATCTCTCTCATGGTCCAGCTCAACCCCAGCCCAGTCTCCAGGAAGTCCCTGCAGTCGCAGCCAGCCAGGACAGACCCCAGCTGGGGGCCTGAAGGCTATGTGGGGTCCCACCCCAGGAGGTGACTGTGATTACAGACCTTGGAGGCCAGGCTGCCTTTCTGACATGACGAGCATGTGCTAGATGCTGACACTCCTGCCAGGAGCCTCAGTCACCTGTTCAACCCTACAGTTGTTCCCCATCTTAGTGAGGAGCCCCAGGGGAGCAGTAATTTTCTACAACAACCAAACCCTCCCACCCCCCAGGGTCCCAGAGGGCATTAAGAGTGGGTTCTTAGATCCACCCTTAGGGCCTAGATACCAATAGTTCCCTTAGCCCAAGGGGCCTGAGTGCTGACCTTTAAGAACACGCCTCCCCCTCTCGCCAGCGCCCTCCAGTCCTAACCCAGGCATTGCTTTCTGACTGGTTCATTCATCTCACAGTGTCTTTTCAGAGGGGATAGGTTAGAGAGAAAAGAGTCCCATTGAGTTAGGAAATGAAGGTCAGGACACAACTCAGGGACATGGGGAGACAGAGTCCATTGAAGGGGGTGCAGCACCCACATCTAGAGAGCAGGACAGATCCAGGCCAGGGAACAGCAGCTGAGAAACACAAAAAATTCAAAGCAAAGCCCCGTCAAAGGAAGAACAAATCCAGAACTACCACCCCAGCAATAAAGGCAGCCTCGGGGATCCCACCAATGACAACTCATATTTGAGTCCCCTCCCAGGAACAGGAGCTTTGCTTTGCTGCATCTGCTTCAAAGTTGTCCTGCTTTGCTCCTAATGAACTTTGTGCAAACTCCCTGATCTTTTGTCCTTTCAAAGCGACGACCAGCTCCCTGTTCCTTCTGGAACTGGGGAAGCCAGACTGCCCATGTGACTATTGAGGGTCGCCTTGGCACTGGCATTGTCACTCAGCACTAGCTCCCTGGAGGCCCATTAGTTATTGTTGCCTTAAGAGGTCATTCCTTTTTGATCATGCTCAGCGTGGTAAGTCAGAAGGAAAGAGAAACATGTCGGATGGTTTCTTTATAGGAGGGAATAGGGAAACCAAATAATGGATCAGGGGGAAAAAAGACAAACCTAGTAGCAAAATACAAATCAAAGACATTCAGCTGGGGAGGGTGAGGGAGAGGGATCAAAACAGGGGAGGGAAGAGCACAGGAGACTATGGTGACGTTTCATGGGTAACTTGGTTGTGGGAATGTTATGGGGATTACACTGGAGAGGAGAATGAACAATGATGTAAAAAAAAAAAATATATATATATGTATATGTATATATTGAAATTGAGGGCCTCTCCTGGTGGCACAGGCGGTTGAGCACAGTGCTGTGAAATTGTCCGCAACCTCTCCAGCGCCGGTTTGATCCCGGCTGGCCAGTGAGGGTTTCACATGGCACAGCAGACCTCTCCCGTCACGCCAGCCGCTGCCCTCAACAGTGTATTTCGCCAGTCTGCCTGTTCTGATCCCCGCTCTGTCTCTGCTGAATCCTCTCACCCTCCTGCATCTGGACAGTACTCCGGTTCTTGTATGAATAAATAAAAAAACTTAAAAATAATAATTATAATAAATAAATAAAAAATTTAAAAAAATAGAGAGATTTCCAACATCTGGTTAATCAACACCAGGCCTGGCATCTGTTTTCTCTCTGGACAGCACTTGGAAATGCTCTTATGAACAAAGGTGTCATGATTATTAGTGATTGGACCTTCTGTGAACATGACTTCTCAGGATCTGAAGTAAGTGCCTGAGAGAACCACCACGGGCCTGTGTGGGAAATGCAGGTTTTGTTTCTTCAGACACCTGCAAACTCTTTCCAGAGTTGTGGTTAATTTCACCCCATAGTCAGGTGTGAGGGCCCCATTCTCCTCAACCCCGCCAGTATTAGGGGTCCTATTATCTACATCAGCCAATCTGAGGGCACATGGGGACACCATATCCTCAGGTTACATTGGCGTTTCCCGAAAACACATGACAAGTACCTGCTCCTGCTCCCGCCATCCTACATCCTCCACACAAGTGTTGGTTCCACTTATTCTGCTTTCCTAGTGGTTGTATCTTCACTGTGCAGTGATCACATTCCTTAGTGTCCTCTCTGCACTAGCTGTTCATCCGATATGTCTTTGCTAATCTTTTCTCATGCCTGTTACTTGTTTCTTTTTCCTGTGGAGGAGGTTTTATTAATAGAAATATAGGAGTTTTGATGAGTTCAGTGTATTCATCTTCCTTTCATATATCACGCTTCTGGTGTCATCAAAGAACTGTTACTTACACTTTCATTCCAGTAATGTCTCCCGTACACTCTTTAAACATAAGCAAGTACTATTGCCTGAAGTTACAGACCGAGTTCCCTGTGTGGGGATGGAATGGGGCCTCTCACATAGTGTGACCTCTGTTCCCACAGCTCCACCTCAAGTCTGCAAAGTCCACCCCACATGTGTTCTCCTCACTAGAGAGAGGGATGAGGGTTGCCCCAAACCAGAGGGTGGTCCAGGGTACAGATGGAAGTGTGTGTGTGTCTGTTTGTGTGTGTGTTTGTGTGTGTGTGTGTGTGTGTGTGAGAGAGAGAGAGAGAGAGAGAGAGACAGAGAGAGAGAGAGAGAGCTGTGTCCACAGGTCTTAGAATCTCTAGTACAGACTAGGCAGTAGATTGTACTTCACAGTCTTCTATGAACTGAGCTCTGTCTATTCTCAGAGCCCCTAGCAAGGCCATAGGGAGGTAGGAAGTAGATTTGCATGTCACCCGAGGATAAGAGAGGCCCTGAGCACCCATCCCAGCTGCAGGCTTAGAAGCTGATCCTGCGACATCTGCACCATGGCCTGGAGCCCTCTCCTGCTCCCCCTCCTCATTATCTGCACAGGTGCTGGCCCTAGGGATCAGCCCACACAGACACCAGGCAGCAGAGTGGGATTGCCTTTAGCTCAACACAGGGGATGCAGCAGGGGCTGTGCCCTCTGGGAATGACCCTCATCCTCACACTCACCTCTCTTCTCCTCTCCTCTTGCAGGATCAGTGGTCACTGCTGAGCCGAGTCAACCACAGTCAGTCTCTGTGGCCTTGGGACAGACGGTCACGATCACCTGCCAAGGAATAAGCAGATATGCTAGCTGGTACCAGCAGAAGCCTGGCCAGGCCCCGGTGTTGCTTGTTGATACTGATGGTGACAGGGCTTCAGGGATCCCTGCCCGATTCTCAGGCTCCACCTCAGGCAGCACAGCCACCCTGACCATCAGCGGGGCCCAGGCTGAGGATGAGGCTGACTATTACTGCCTGTTAGTAGACAGCAGTTACAATCATCCACAGTGACACGGGCCCATGAGGAAGTGAGACAAAAACCCCTCTCTTGTCTGGGTCACTCTCTCCTCCAGCCCCAGGAGGATGAGACACGGGCAAGAGGAGGTGACCCGGGTCCCTAGTCCTTTGCCCCACCCCAGCTCTCGGGCATTCTCTGCAGAGGTGAGTCCTGAGTGGATTTGGGACTGCAGGAAGGGGCTCCAGGTGTTTCTTTGACCACAGAGTTGTGGGGATTGAAGACCAAGGTGGAAAGACTGAGAGGGCAGAGCACGAGGAACTGCAGAGACAGCTCTGGAGTTGAGCAAAGATTCTAAAGCACAGATGAGCACAGGGGTGAGGGAGGAAGAGGATGGGCAGGAGGAATAGTCTCCCTGAGATATCACAGGGAGCTTCTTGTATGGAGAGCACACACACACACACACAGACACACACACACGGGTGCACACATACACACACACACAGGCACACACACACCCACCTGCACACACATGTCTGCACCACACACATAGGCACACACACACATACCTGCACAAAAATAGGCACACACAGTCATATTTGTTTGTTCCCTGGTCAGAAGAGACAGATCCTAGTAAGGCATTGGTTGTCTGTCAGGAGCGCTTTGCTCACTGGTAGGAAAATTTGTCCAAACTTTAGGCTGATGTGGTGCCTCAGAAGGGAGTAAAAAAGCAAACTGAGGGCAAGGCTTGAATGTGTCTGGAGAATTTACAGAACCAAAATGTAAATTAAGAAAAAAAAATATAAATACAGGTGCCCAGTATCTAGCATGGGTCATTGCACAAATTTTGGCATTTATCAAAGATTTTCTGTGAAGATTTAGGAATGTATTAGCCCTAATAATACAAACCGCAATGAGCCCATCCTGACAGTGAAATTTTCTGGATGTTCTGTAACTAGATATGGAGACTATTATATTGAAAATGTTCCCTTGTTGTGAGAGAAGCAGATGAGTGAACATGCTATATAAGACACGGGACACATTAAAATATGACCACAATTGGGCCTCCCCTGGTGGCGCAGCAGTTGAGCGCTAGTCTGCGAGGCTGCCCGCAACCTCTGCAGCGCTGGTTTGTTCCCCCATCACTGGAGAGGGTACCACAAAAAAAAAAAGAAAAGAAAAAAGAAAAAATATGAGCACAATTGACATTCTAGCAATAAACATGATACTTTCTGAGATGTAATAATACAATGGAAGACAAAAGCGAAAAATTGCTGATGCAAATGTAAAGTTTACTGAACTTTATGATGTAACCATCTAACACATTGTTTGATACTGAGAGAAAAGAAAAAAGTGACAAAACGACCAGTTATCCAAGGTACAGGAGAACATCAAGGGTCCAAATGAGTGTAGGTGATGACACTAGGGAGAAAGCCCGGTAAGAAAGGAGGCTAGAACAAATATTTGGAAAAAGAAAATATATTTTTATTTAATATAAAATAATATATTTTTATAAAAAACATATTTTTTTTTTACCTGTATTGTTTCCTAGTTTTATTTTTTTTTTTTTTTTGTTTTTTTTTTTTTATAAATTTTATTGTTATATTCCCCATACAATTGCAGCCCCCCCATTCTGACCCCAATCCCTCCCCTCCCGCCCCCGCCCCCCTAAAAGTGTCTCTGGTTCATAGTTTTTTGTTGATTTTGATTTTCACTTTCTTATAGTTATTCATTTCCTGGTCCCTTATTTAAGTTTTCTAGATTCCTGCTATGAGTGAGACCATCCGGTATTTTTCTTTTTCTTTTTGGCTTATTTCGCTGAGCATGATCCCTTCCAGCGCCATCCATGTTGCTGCAATTGCATGTGTTTATCTTTTTGAATGCTGAGTAATATTCCATGGTATATATGTACCACATCTTCTTGATCCAGTCATCTATTTTGGGCATTTGGGTTGTTTCCAAAGCTTAGCTATTGTAAACAGTGCTGCTATAAACATAGGGGTGCAGGTGTTCTTTGGAATGGATGTTTCTGTGTCCTTTGGGTAAATACCTAGGAGTGGAATTGCTGGATCATATGGAAGCTCTATGTTTAGTAGGTCCAGAAATCTCCACACAGCTCTCCATAGTGGTTGGACCAGTTTGCACTCCCACCAACAGTGCAGAAGAGTTCCTTTTTCTCCACACCCTCGCCAGCATTTGTTGTTGCTAGTTTTTTTAATATGTGCCATTCTCACTGGTGTAAGATGGTATCTCATGGTAGTTTTGATTTGCATTTCCCTGATGGCAAGTGATGTTGAACATTTTTTCATATGCCTGTTGGCCATTTGCATTTCCTCTTCAGAGAAGTTTCTTTTTAGCTCTTCTGCCCATTTTTTGACTGGATTATTTTCTTTGTAGTTGCTGAGTCTCATCAGCTCTTTGCAGATTTTTGTGATCAGTCCTTTATCATTAGTGTTGGGTGCAAAAATGTTCTCCCAGTTGGTGGGGTTTCTCTTTGTTTTTGTTATTGTCTCTTTTGCTGTGCAGAAGCTCTTTAATTTGATGTAGTCCCAGCTGTTTATCTTTGCTTTCACTATCACTGCTTTGGGTGATGTGTCTGTAAAGATGTCTTTGATGTGCAGATCACGTAGTGTTTCGCCTATATTTCCTTCTATATATTTTATGGTTTCAGGTCTTATGTCTAGTTCTTTAATCCATTTTGAGTTGATTTTTGTGTATGGTGTGAGGTAGTGGTCAAGCTTCATTCTTTTGCATGTAGCGACCCAGTTTTCCCAGCACCATTTATTGAACAAACTTTCTTTGCTCCAATGCATAGTCTTTGCTCCTTTGTCAAAGATTAGTTGACCATAAATCTGTGGATTTATTTCTGGATTTTCTATTCGATTCCATTGGTCTGTATGTCTGTTCTTGTTCCAATACCATGCAGTTTTGATGATTATGGCTTTGTAGTATAGTTTGAAGTCTGGGAGTGTAATGCCTCCATTCCCTTCTTTTTTTTTCAGGAGAGCTTTGGCTATTCGGGGTTTTTTGTGATTCCATATGAATTTCATCAATAATTGTTCTATTTCTTTGAAGAATGACATTGAAATTTTGATTGGAATAGCATTGAATCTGTATATTGCTTTTGGAAGGATGGCCATTTTAATAATGTTTATTCTTCCAATCCACGAGCAGGGGATGTCTCTCCATTTCTTTGTGTCTTCTTCTATTTCTTTTAACAGTGTTTTATAGTTTTCTTTGTATAGGTCCTTTATCTCTTTTGTTAGATTTATTCCCAAATATTTGATTTTTTTTGTTTCAGTAACAAAAGGGATGGTTTTTTTATTTCTTCTTCTTCAGATTTATTGTTTGTGTATAGGAAGGCTACTGACTTTTGCATGTTGATTTTGTATCCTGCCACTTTACTGAACTGATTGATGAGTTGAATTAGCTTTTCTGTGGAGTTTTTGGGGTTCTCTATGTATAATATCATATCGTCTGCAAATAGTGATAGTTTGACTTCTTCTTTTCCTATTTGGATTCCTTGGATGTCTTTCTCTTGTCTTATTGCCCTGGCTAGGACTTCCAGTATTATATTGAAAAGCAGTGGTGAGAGTGGACATCCTTGTCTTGTTCCAGATCTTAATGGAATTGCTTTCAGCTTTTCACCATTGAGAATGATGCTGGCTGTTGGCTTGTCATAGATGGCCTTTATGATGTTGAGGTATGTTCCTTGTATCCCAAGAATTTCAAGGGATTTTATCATGAATGGGTGTTGCACTTTGTCGAAAGCTTTCTCAGCATCTATTGATATTATCATATGGTTTTTATATTTCTTTTTGTTGATGTGTTGGATAACGTTGATTGATTTTCGGATGTTAAACCATCCTTGTGCCCCTGGAATGAATCCTACTTGGTCGTGGTGAATTATCTTATGGATACATTGTTGGATTCTGATGGCTAAAATTTTATTGAGGATTTTTGCATCAGTGTTCATTAGGGAGATTGGCCTGTAGTTTTCCTTTTTAGTGTTGTCCTTGTTTGGTTTTGGTATTAGTGTAATGTTGGCTTCATAGAACGTGTTTGGTATTGTCCCTTCCTTCTCAATTTTTTGGAAGAGTTTGTGAAGGATAGGCACTAATTCGTCTCTGAATGTTTGGTAGAATTCATTTGTAAATCCATCAGGTCCTGGGCTTTTGTTTTTGGGGAGGTTTTTGATTACCATTTCAATTTCGCTAATTGTAAGTGGTCTGTTTAGGTGTTCTATTTCTTCTTTATCTAGCTTTGGGTGATTGTAGAGTTGTAGGAATTTGTCCATCTCCTCTAGATTATTAAACTTATTTCCATATAACTGTTCATAGTAGTTACTGATTATTCTTTTGATTTCTGCTGTGTCCGTTGTGATTTCTCCTCTTTCATTGATGATCCTGTTTATTTGTGCTTTCTCCCTTTTTTCCTTTGTGAGCCTGGCTAGGGGTTTGTCTATTTTATTGATTTTTTCAAAGAACCAGCTCTTGGTTTCATTGATCTTTTGGATTGTTTTTTTAGTTTCAATTTCATTTATTTCTGCTTTGGTTTTTATTATTTCTTTTCTTCTACTGGTTTTGGGGTTTTTTTGTTGTTCTTTTTCTAGATCTTTGAGCTTCGAGATTAGGTTGTTTCTTTGAGTTCTTTCTTGTTTCTTGATGTGAGCTTCTATTGCTATATATTTTCCTCTTATTACTGCTTTTGCTGCATCCCATACATTTAGGATATTGGTGTCCTCCTTGTCGTTCAATTCAAAAAATTTTTTAATTTCTTCTTTGATCTCCTCATTAGTCCAGTGGTCTTCCAGTAGTGTGGTTTTTAATCTCCATGAGGTAGGAAAGTTCCTTGCCTTCTTTTTATGGTTTAGTTCTAGTTTGATGCCTTCATGGTCAGAAAAGATGGTTGGTATGATTTCAATCTTGGTGTATCTGTTGACGTTTGTCTTGTGCCCCAGTATGTGATCGATCCTGGAGAATGATCCGTGTGCGCTTGAGAAAAATGTGTACTCCGTTTTTTTGGGGTTTAGTGTTCTATAGATGTCTGTTAAGCCCAATTGCTCTAGGTCCTTATTTAGAGCTTTGGTTTCTTTACTTATTTTTTGTCTTGTTGATCTATCCATTGTTGATAGTGGTGTGTTGAAGTCTCCCACTACGTATGTGTTTTTTCTGATGTCTGTTTTCAGAGAAGACAACAGTTGTCTGATATATTTTGGTGCTCCTTCGTTTGGTGAGTATATGTTAATGAGTGTTATTTCTTCTTGAAGTATTGTCCCCTTGATCATAAAGTAGTGACCATTGGGGTCTCTTTTTATCTTTTTGAGTTTGAAATCTGTTTTATCTGATATAAGTATAGCTGTTCCTGCTTTCTTTTTTGGCCCATTTGCTTGTAGGATTGTTTTCCATCCTTTGACTTTGAGTCTATTTTTATCTTTTGTAGCTAAATGTGTTTCCTGGAGACAGCAAAAGGTTGGGTTTTGTTTCTTAATCCAGGCTGCAACTCTGTGTCTTTTTATTGAAGAGTTTAGTCCATTTACATTTAGAGTTAATATTGATATGTTAACATCTGTATTTGTCATTGTGTTTGTCTTTCCTTTGATTTTATTTATTTATTCTTTTAATAACTTTTTTTTTTTGGCCTTCTTTCATTGTTATTCGTCCCTCTGAGGTTCTGGCTTTAGGACTCCTTGTAGTATTTTTTGGAGTGGGGGTTTAGTTGCAATGAAATTCCGGAGTTTCTGTTTGTCTGGGAAGGTCCATATTCTTTCTTCAAAGAGGAAGGAGAGCTTTGCGGGATAGAGTATTCTTGGTTGGCATCTGTTTTCTTGGAGTCTGTTGACTATGTCCCTCCACTCTCTCCTTGCCCGTAGTGTTTCTTCGGAGAAGTCTGATGTCAGCCTGATTGGCTTTCCTTTGAATGTTATCTGTTTCTTCCCTCTTGCCAGCTTCATTATTTTTTCCTTGTCCTGGATTCTTGGGAGCTTTACTATTATGTGTCTTGCTGTATTTTTTCTTTCGTCGTGGAAGTTTGGTGTTCTTCTTGCTTCTTGTATATCAATTTTCAGCTCCTTCTTCACATTTGGGAAGTTCTCTTCAATTATCTCTTTGAATATTTTCTCTGTTCCTACTTTTCTCTCCTCTCCTTCTGGTATTCCTATAACTCTTATATTTCCTTTCCTCATGGAGTCAGATAATTCCCGAAGTCTTTCTTCATTCTTTTTCCTTCGTACTTCTCTTTCCTTTTCTGTTTTGGTTCTTTTTATTTCTGTGTCTTCAAGAGCACTTATTCGTTCTTCCATTTCATCAATTCTGCTTTCATTGCTTTTCCCAGAATTCTTTAGTTCTTCCACTAATTCTTTGATCTCCTGCATTTCTTTTACTTCCCTCTTTAGGGACTCAATTTCATTCTTCTGATCGTTGATTATTTTTCCCTTATCATTGTTTTCCTTTATGACTTCTGTCAGTTTTTTAATCACGGCAATTTTAAATTCTCTTTCTGGAAGGCTCAGAAGTTCTTCCAAGTTACTGTCGTTGCAATCTGGGGGCTGGTTTTCTTTTTGTGGTGTGCTTTTTCTCTGGAGAGTTGCTAGGTTGCGTGTGGTTCTTCTCCTCCCTACTGTCTGTTTTCTAATTTGCCGTATGCGTTGGGACACTGTGTTGTTGGGACTGGCCGGCATCTTGGGTGGGCTTCTCTTCTCCCCTCTGGTTCCTCCTGGAGTCATCGGCAGCCCGGGCTGTGTGCGCGTCTCCCGGGGTCTTTGTTCTTCTCTAATGGCGCCCGGAGCCGTTTGCTCACCGCCGCGGCGAATCCTGCAGGGTTCTCCACAGCTCCCGTTCACGGGGTGTGGTGGCTGAAATAGTTCCTTTCCACTCACAGTCCCGCTTGCTGCGTCCGTTTTTCTTGTTGGCCGTTTTGGTTTGTTGTTTCCTCCTCTCTGCTGGTCGGAGAGTGCCCTAAAAAACATATTTTTATTTAACATAAAATAACCCTGTTAATATACAGAGTTTGATATTTAGCAACCAAGAGCTAAAGGGAAAAGAGGAACACAGCTCTACCCACGCCGGAAGGAACAGTTTAGGGAGAGACTCCCCAGTGGAGACCCAGAAAGACTCATCTGCACAGGGACAAACACGAGAACAGAATCCTCACGACAGAGATGCAGCACTAGACAGAGCAGAAAATGGCGAAGCTTCTCAATGAGAAAAACCCTCACCATCTGTCCCTGCAGCTGCTCTCACAGGTCCCAGGGTGAGTGGCGGGTCCCATGAAGCAGGGCTCATGAGGGGAAGGACAGCTCCACTCCCCACACAAATCTGGGTACTGAGGCTCCAGCAATGAGGGAATGTTGTAACACGTGTCCACGCTAATCCCTGCTCAAAGACAAGACATTCAGTACAATGACACATTTCAGCATGGTGTCAGCACCCATTCCTTTCATCAATGAAAGGAATGACAAGTGTCTTGAGAATTACTTCTATTGTGGTGCAGAATCCCTTTCAGAATGTTCTGTGGGACAGGATAGAAACCTGGACACCATGGACATCGCTCCCCACTGTGACCCCAGAAGGAGCAGGCAGGGAGACAGAGGTATCAGGTGCCAAAGGACTGTTTGCTGCCTGGGCACTGGAGACAGTGTCCTGGGAGGAGGCACAGACCCTTAGGGGAGGGAAGCACTGGCAGCAGGTTCATCCCTGGGGCTGGTGATGCCAGAGACAGAGGGTCCTGGAAGGAGTAATTGCAGCCACCAGAGAGCAGAGGTCTTGGAGTGACCATGTCAGTTTCTTTGGGATTTAATAACAGAAAAGTGCACACTGAGGATTCACAAAAGAGATGTAGTAACTCACAGCGCTGAGGTTATCATCTGAGCTCATGTCCACACAGCAAAAAGTGAGATCATAGCTGAGATCATAGCTCTCAGCTATGATCTTGCAGGAAAGGGGATGCAGACAACTGCAACAGCTGAAACCCCAAGATAGCCGGCCCTGGGGGCTCCCTTGGAGTGCCTGCACTGATGAAAGGCAGCAGGGTTCGCTATAATGATCAGTACTCAGCCCAGGCGGGAGACTTAGCATCATAAGAAGACATGTGTCCTGTGCACCTGCATGATTGGGAAAGGGAAGGGTGACTCCCCACAAAACACCATCATGTCTGTTACACGTGTGGTGCAGACAATCAAATGTCCATCCTGGGTAAAGGATAACAGACCTCGTATGTTCATAATGTAGACTATTATTCAGCCATAAACTGGAATGAAGTCCTGTCACATGCCACTACATGGAAGAACCTAGAACACATTGTGCAGTTAAGGAGTCACTCACAAGACCACAGTATAGGATTTCATTCATTTCAGAATCCTGAATAGAGAAATGTAGAGATACAACAAAATACAGCATTATTTTAGAACTGGGGTGCTGGGTGACAAGAGCAACAGATGAGGAGTGGGGTACTTTTTAGTAATGGAATATTGTTAATTGGATGAAATATTGTTAAATAGCACATTTCTGTGGACACCACAATATATTGACTCTGCATGCCTGCTTGCCGCAGTGCAGGTGTGTTGGAACTGTATCTCAAAAACACGATGTAAACACAAAAGGCACACTCGTTTTAAGTCACATGTGTGTGACTCAGAAATAAGTTTCTCACCACAAAAAAATATAATTCTGATTTTATTCCATAAAAACACATCATGTTCAGATGATATTGTACAAAAGTATGAAGACTCCTTCCCGCTCTCATCTTGGGTGACTGTCAGGTGGGCCCATTCCCGACGCTCCAGGAATTGCCTCTTCAGAGCCCTGAGTGGGGCTGCACCTGCTGTGTCTGTTCATGCAGGTGAGGCGTTATGCCTGGGCCCCCGGATAATGTACAAATGTCAACTGTGCACATTTTATGAAGAAAACCATCTCTCCTCCAAGCACTGTGCTGACAAGCCCCAGAGCAGCTGTGGGATGTGTAGGGACCGAGATCAAGAGGGATGGTGGAGTCTTCCATGACTCAGGTGGCATCACACTGATGACAGATTATTACATCTTCATCTTCTTAAGAGCTACTAAAGCATGAGAAGGAGATTGAAGAGCTTGTCTGCACTGCATCCCCAGGACCTGAGCAATCATCAGGGAAATTCTGGACAAAGATCATGAAGAGACCACTCTAGCTCCATCAGTCTGGACTGTTTTCTCCTGGGGTTACTGACCAGCCCTAAAGAGAGGTGGGAGCAGCGCCCATGTGCCTGAGCTGCCCCAGACACAGAGCAGCAGCTGGAGCAACTGTCAGGGAGAAGCTGTCTCCATTTGTGGGCCCCAGACTTGGCCCTTTACCAGAATTTCCCCTCCCTCAGCCCAGGCATTCTGGTTCACCCAGAACAGTGTCATTTCTGACCTTGGCCCTCCCAGGTCCTGCTCTTCCCAATTCTCAAGGTGAACGTGAGAACTTCACTCACCCTCTCTAGTCCTCTTCCCTACTGCAATAAGTGCACCCCTTCCTTCTGTGTCAGCTAAAGTGGGGGAAAGTCACCCATGGAAACCTAGAGATGTGACCCAGGAGCAGAGTTGGGGGAAATGCAGGTTTTGCTTCTTCAGTGACCTGCAAACTCTCCACAGTTTGGTTAATTTCACACCATCCCTCAGGTGTGAAGGCCCCACTTCTCCTCACCCCACTGCCATTTGGGTCCCTACTTTGTACTTTGCCTATCTGATGGCACATGGGGACACCCTCTCCTCAGGTCACATTGGCATTCCAGAAGATGCATGACAAGCTCCTGCTCCTGCTCCTGCTGTCCTACATCCTCCTCACACATGTGTTGGTCCCGCTCAGTCTCCTGTCCTCAGTGGTTGTGTCTTCACTGTGTGTGATCACATTTCTTAGTATCCTCTCTGCGCTCGCTGGTCATCGGAGATGTCTTTGCTAGTATTTTCTCTTGCTTGCTACTTGTTTCTTTTATCCTGTGGAGGAGGTTTTATAAATCAAAAGACAGCAGTTTTGATGAGGTCAGTGTATTCATCTTCCTTTCATATATCATGCGTCTGTTATTTATACTTTCATTCCAGCCGTGTCTCCTGTATACTCTTTAAACATAAACAAGAGCTATTGCCTGAGATTACATGATCCACTTCCCTGTGTGGGGATGGAATTGGGCCTCTCACCCTCTGTTCCCATAGCTCCCTCCTGTAGTCTGCAAAATCAACCCCACATGTGCACTCCCTACTAGAGGGAGTGATGAAGGTTTTCCCAAACCAAAGGTGTGGTCCAGGGTATAGGTGGAAGTACGTGTGTGTGTGTGTGTGTGTGCACTTGTTTGTGCGTGTGTGTGAACCTGTGCTGTGTGCACAGGAAGCACTGTCTCACAAGCCACACAACGGTCTTAGAGTCTCTAGTATAGATCAGGCACTAGGTTGTACTTCACAGTCTTCTATGAGCTGAGCTCTGTCTGTTCTTCAGAGCCCGTAACTGGCCACAGGGAGGTAGGAAGTAGATTTGCATGTCACCCGAGGATAAGAGAGACCTTGAGCACCCATCCCAGCTGCAGGCTTAGAAGCTGATCCTGCGACATCTGCACCATGGCCTGGAGCCCTCTCCTGCTCCCCCTCATTATCTGCGCAGGTGCTGGCCCTAGGGATGAGCCACCATGGAAACCAGGAATCAGTCTGGCCTGACATTTAGTTCAGCACAGAGCATGCAGCAGGGGCTGTGCCCTCTGGGAATGACCCTCATCCTCACACTCACCTCTCTTCTTTTCTCCATTTGCAGGTTCAGTGGTCACTGCGGAGCTGAGTCAACCACAGTCAGTCTCTGTGGCCTTGGGACAGACGGTCACGATCACCTGCCAAGGAATAAACACCGTTGCTATCTGGCATCAGCAGAACCCGGCCAGGCCCCTGTGTATCTCACTGTTGTTAGTGGTGATAATGTTCACAGGCCTTCAGGGATCCCTGACCGATTCTCAGGCTCCACCTCAGGCAGCACAGCCACCCTGACCATCAGCGGGGCCCAGGCTGAGGATGAGGCTGACTATTACTGTCTGTCAGCAGACAGCAGATATACTCAGCCCACAGTGACATGGGGCCAAGGGGAAGTGAGACAAAAACCCCTTCCTCATCTGGGTCACACTCTCCTCCAGCCCCAGGAGGATGAGACACAGGCAAGAGGAGGTGACCCGGGTCCCAAGTCCTTTGCCCCACCCCAGCTCTCGGGCATTCTCTGCAGATGTGAGTCCTGAGTGGATTTGGGACTGCAGGAAGGGGCTCCAGGTGTTTCCTTGACCACAGAGTTGTGGGGATTGAGGACCAAGGTGAAAAGACGGAACGGGCTGAGCACGAAGAACTGCAGAGACAGCTCTGGAGTTGTCAAAGATTCTAAAGCACAGATGAGCACAGGGGTGAGGGAGGAAGAGGATGACCAGGAGGAATAACATCCCTGAGACATCACAGGGAGCTTCTTGTAGGAGCGCACACACACGAGCACATGAACACACACACATACACACACACATTGGCACACACACAGTCACACATATTCAATTTTGCTCGTTCCCTGGTCAGAAGAGACAGATCCTAGTAAGGCATTGGTTGCCTGTCAGGAGCACTTTGCTCACTAGTAGGGACATTTTTCCAAACTTTAGGCTGATCTGGTGCCTCAGAAGGGAGTGAAAAAGCAAGTTGAGAGCAAGGATTGAATGTGTCCAGGGAATTTACAGAACCAACAAAAAAGAAAGTCATATATACAGGTCTTAGTATCTAGCACAGGACATTGCACAAATTTTTGCATTGATCAAAAATTTTCTGTGAAGATTTAGGAATATATTGGTCCTAATAATACAAACCTCAATGAGCCCATCCTGACAGTGAAATGTTCTGGATGTCATGTATCAGATACGGAGACTATTATCATGACAATGTTCCCTTGTTCTGAGTTTAGCAGATGAGGGAACATGCTCAATAAGACACGGGACACATTAACATATGAGGACAATTGACATTCTACCAATAAACATGATACTTTCTGTGACTTAACAATACAATGGAAGACATTGGTAGAAAATTGCTGATGCAAATGTAAAGATTACTGAACTTTATGATGTAACCATCTAACACATTGTTTGATACTGAGAGAAAAGAAAAAAGTGAAAAAACGACCAGTTATCTGGGGTACAGGAGAACATCATTGTCCAAATGTGTGTAACGATGACACTAGGGAGATATTGGGGAAGGAATGGAGGCTGGAACAAATATTTGGAAAAAGAAAATATACTTGAGAAAACACCAAATATTTTACCAAATATTCCAAATTTGGTAAAAACTATTAATACATAGAGCTTGAGATTTAGCAAACCAAGAGCTAAAGGGAAAAGAGGAACACAGCTCTACCCACGCCGGAAGCAACAGTTTAGGGAGAGACTCCCCAGTGGAGACGCAGAAAGTCTCATCTGCACAGGAACAAACACGAGAACAGAATCCTCATGACAGCGATGCAGCAAGAGACAGAGCAGAAAAATGTGGAAGCTTCTAAATGAAAAATCCTGAGCATTTGTCCCTGTAGCTGCTCTCACAGGCACATGGGGAGTTTCAGGTCCCATGAAGCAGGTGCTCATGTGGGGAAGGACAGCTCCACTCCCCACGCATATCCGGGGACTGAGGCTCCAGCAATGAGGGAATGTTGTAACACGTGTCCACGCTTATCCCTGCTCAAAGACAAGACATTCAATACAATGACACATTTCAACATGGGTGTCAGCACCCAACACTTGTATTCTGCATCAGTGACAAGTGTTCTTGAGAATATTTCTATTGTGGTGCAGAATCCCTTTCAGAAAGAAGGTTAATCCTGGGCCTCCCCGGTGGCGCAGCGGTAGAGCGCTGGGTTGCGAAGCTGCCCGCGGCCTCCGCGGCGCCGGTTCGATCCCGGCTGCTCCCCGGCCACCAGAGGAGGGTCCCGCATGGCGCGCAGACCTCTCCTGCCGCCCGCTGCTCCCCTCAGCAGTGTACTTCGGTCCTTCTGCCTGCTCTGCTCCCCGCTCTGGCTCCGGTGAATTCTCTCACCCTCCCGCGCTTCTGACTGTACCCAGTGCTTGTATAAATAAATAAATAAATAAATAAATAAATAAATAAATAAATAAATAAATAAGTAAGTAAATAAATAAATAAATAAATCTTTAAAAAAAAAAATGAAGATTAATCCTGTAATCTCATGAAAAATTACTTTGTAATTTTTTTAAAGTTTTTTTTTTATTTATGCATACAATAGCTGGGGTACAGGCCAGGAATGTGGAGGGTGAGAGGATTCACCAGACAGATCGGGGAACACAACATGCAGACTGACTGAAATGCTCTGCTGAGGGGAGCAGCGGGAGATTGAAGAGGTCTGCCGTGCCATGTGTATTGATCCTGGGCCAGCTGTGGAGCAAATTCCTGCTGCAGAGCCTACAAATCTCTTCATACTCAGTGTTAAACCCCTTGTGCCACCAGGGAGGGCTGATTTTAGAATTGATCTAGATCATGGCTGATGATCAGGAAATGTTTCTGAAGTCTGATGACTTGTCCTTCTCCATAGAGAGATCTTAGTCGAATTCCCAAGCTCAGGTCACTTCAGGAAAGTCTGATCTCCCAGGATGGTGCTAATATCCGGCATCATGCTACACTGAGACCCAGAAGGGACATGGAGCCAGCAGCCCCTGGGAGACCCTGAGGGGCATGTGCAGGGGAGGAGGCGTAGGGGAGGGGCTGTGTGCGGTGCTGGCTGGGAGCAGGATGAATGGAACGAGGTCCATGTCCCTGTCCAGTCTCAGTCACCTCTTTACACACAACTGGGAGGGGCAGCTCATCAGTGGTGTCTATGCCCAGGGGCACAGGGACCACTCAGCGGGTCCAGGTGCAGCGTCTCAGCATGTGTCAGTGAGTCACATTGTACATTTTCAGCAGAAGGAGCCTGAGGACAAATACATTTGTTCAGGACATTAGGGGAAAGTGCACACATCACAGACTATACCTTGGAACAAATGCTCCTGCGCCTACCTGACAGTTCTCCAAAAGTCAAGGCCTTGATTTCTTTGGGAAGGGTCCTCATCCTAAAATATCAGGAAAGGAACCTGACACGTGGAGACTAGCTAAGGTCTCAGGTCCCCTTGTCCTGTTCCAGATATACTGTTTTCTGCCACAGAGGGAGCAGGCAATCGTCCCCATCTCTGTGCACAGAAAATTGACAGGGAATCTGTTTCCAGCCAGGTGAGTAACTGAGTGTTCACTGCATACATGCAGGGAGGGCAGACTCCTGAATACAGAATCTGGGTCCTGACAGTATGGGCCTGGAGGCCTGGGTGAGGGAAGGAGGAAAACATGACCCCTAGTGAGGGGAGGGCAGGAGAATGGATAATGGGGTGAGGTGGGAATTCAGGCCTACTAGTTACTTCTTGATTATTTAGAGAAAATCACTTACCCTCTCCCTGTTTCCTCATTAGGCAAAAGGGAGCAGAGGCTGCAGCTGCTTATTCCGAGTGTCTGGTGAGGGGCCCATGTCACACTCACCCAGGGCCTGGTCTCCATCAGGGTCAGAAGCAGTCATGCTGGTGACTGTCAGCACATGCAGGATGACATTCATCCTGGGCACCAGGGGGTGCTGTGGTCCTGGTTTGGTGACCTAATTAGTCCAGACACTGGGCTGTGCTCAAGTGCACTGGACATGACTGACACTCCCTTTGAAGACACTTCTGCGGTAAAACCAACTCCCCACACCTGTTCCTTCTTCTGACCTCAGGAAATCACCAGCATGAAGACTTTAGGCTCAGGGCTCAGACAATCCTGAGACACACACCCTGGGACTGGAGAGAGATTGCATTGGCTGCCCCGCCTCCTGAAACTGCAGGCAGAGAGGATAAGACAGGAGCCTGGGGAGGCCAGTGCAGCTGGGTAGCCTCAGAGCAGAGATCCTGGAAGCCTCCACCATGGCCTGGGTGTCCTTCTACCTCCTGCCCCTCATGGTCTCCACAGATCAGTGCAGCCCAGACACTCAGGGCTGCCCCTTCACAGTATTTCCCAGCCTGCACAGACCTAAGAACTGTCTCCCCATTGTCATTCAGCATGGTTCCTGCATTTTCTCTTCCTGGTCTCTGTGCTGTGCCTGTGCTGATCTAGCCCCCTTTCTGTATCTGCCTCCCTGGACCCTCACCCAAGATCACCTGCACCCTGAACAAAAGTTCAGTACCTTCCCCATTGCTTGGTATCAACAGCTGCCACGAGGGTCCCAGGGAATGTGATGTATCTTAGGAATGATGGAGGCCACAGCAAAGGAGAGGGGATTCCTGATTGCCCTCAGGCTCTGGCTCAGGGGCTGACCGCTACTTGACCATCTCCAACATCCAGTCTGAGGACGAGGCTGAATATCACTGTAGTGCTGACTTTAATACAGGGCCATATGGTGATGCCACAGTGATACAAAGGGAAAGTGAGGTCAAAAAGCCCCTCCTCCAGGGCTCTTCCCCATAGGTGTCAGGGTGAGCTACTCCCTATTTCATGGCAGCGCCCTAAGAATTTTATTCTTCTCCTTCAACCCTGAGGTTCTGACCTTCTCCCCAGACACCAGGAGCAGAGAACACGGGTCATCATTGAGGTCACTTGACCACACAGCATCAGTTCACTCGTCCCCATAAGTAAACTTTGTTCTCTATCCAGTTCTGGGCAATTTCAAATAAAACCATTACAGCATTTATTAACAGCTTTCCCCCTGATCAGAGGTTCCGAGTCTCCCCACTTCCAGCCCTGACGCAGGCTCTGCAGCCTGAGTGTCAGGAGTGGTTCAGGGCTCAGGGCCAGGCTGTCCTGGTGTTTGCTGCACAGGGCTGCTGTGAGCTGAGGAAACAGGGAGGAAGGACAGAGAGAAGGAATCATTTGCTCCATGTGTGAAAAGGAAAACTCGATCATTGATCATTTTACTCAAAATTTCTGAGTAAAATCACATTTGGATGGTGAGCACCGCACTTAACAGTCAGGAAACTGCCAGGAGGGACCTGATGCTGCCGCCTCCCTGACTCGGGCTGTTCTCTGCCCTCTGGACACCTGCACCACCTCTCCGTGAGCAAGTGCCCCTGGGAAACTGCACCTGCCACAGTTTCTGGTTTCCTTATTGAACCACCGTTTCCAGACACAAACACCCTCCCCGTTATTAAACAGTCTGTGAGTTTGGACACAGCGTGCGGAGGGGTCGCGCGGCCACAGTCTCCACGCAGAACAGCACAAGCCCTCTCTGTCCTTCCCCCGGCCCTGGGTGGATTCGCCTCTGCCCCTAGTGCTGACAGTGCTGATCCCTGGCTGTCTTCGGACTTGGGCCTAAGCAAAAAGTCATAAAATGGAATCACACATGGGAGCTTTTATTTCTGCTTTCATTCAGCATAAAGCATCTGAAATTCATTAATGTTGCTGTGTGCACCCATAATTCGTTCTGTCTCCATGCTGAGAAATTTCCTAAGAGGGGTGAGCCTCAGTTCATTGACCATTCTCCATAATTAGCCTTTGTTCTCTGTCCAGTTTCAATCTGGGCAATTTCAAATAAAACTTTTATAACATTTACTTTTTTTTAAGATTTATTTATTTATTCAAGAACTGGGGTACAGGCCAGATTTGCGGGAGGGTGAGAGGATTCACCAGAGACAGAGCCCGGAACAGAACACGCAGCTGACTGAAATGCACTCTTGAGTAGAGCAGTGGAGGAGGAGAGGAAACAGGAGAGGTCTGCTGCGCCATGTGGGTATCTCCCCAGCAGGCTGGGATGGAATCCACATTGCAGAGGCTGTGGACAGCTTCACGGTGCTGCACTCACCAGCCTGTGCCACCAGGGAGGCCCCCTGTAAGGCGCAGGACTGACCACAGTGCGGGTTTTCTGATCCCATGCAGACTGGGTAAAGGAGGAGTCAGAGTCCTCAGTAGTTTTGCAGGTTTTTTATTTGGGGTTCAGCGGGTACGTGCAAGGCAGGGGTGCTGGCTGGGGGGCTGGGAGGCTGGCAGGCCTCCCAGCCCCCAGCAAGTCTTCACTCTATCTGAGCTCTCTGGAGTTCGTTCTGCTGCTTCTCGGCTTCTCTTTCGGCTTCTGCTTCGGCTTCTACTGCTGCTGCTGGTGCTGCTGCTGCTGGTGCCCCCGTGACGCCGCCCTTAAAAGCACAGTCTTAACTCAGCTGAATCCCATCTACCTATGCCCACACCCTACTCCAGGTGCCCACCATCAGGCATGCATTCAGGACAAGGATCCATCATCTATCCTGATGGCGGGAGGGCAGAAAAGCCTGATATTTTCTTTACCCTACAGTCCACCCCCTCAGGGTTTTCTGCCATACAGTCTATATATATATATATATATACAATTTTCTAAGCAAACAAACAATGCAGCCATGGCCCACAAAAGCAAATACATCAAATATAACAAAATACAATATAACAAAATACAACAGAACACAAATAAGTCCAGGCAGGGCACCAACCTAGTGCAAAAGACAATTATTGGTACCAGCAGATAAGCCACCAAATCTGCTGCCGAAGGCACTGCTCATACGAGGGAGGGAAAATCACACACGGCATCTGCTATAACATACCAGGAGCCGTCAGGCTTCCTGGCCTTCTCTGGCTGTAGTCTAGGCTACAAGGCACACACAGCATCCACCCCCAGGATGCACTAGCTCTGGGATTGGCAATTTTATTCTGTTGGGGGTAATCGCCAACCCTCAGGGTTTCTGTCTGCAGTCGCTCCAACACTCGGCCTTCATGGCCACCCATGCGACTCGCAGACCCCTGCACTCAGGCCAACCCACTGCACAAGCACATGGGTCGGGATCCAAACTCTGCATTCGGCTTGGGCTCCACCCCAAGCCACGTTCCCCACCCGTCCCCCAAGGACAGGTTCCTCAGCTCCTCACCCTCGCTCAAGAATGAGCAGGGCATCACCCACAGGTGATTTTACGAGACTCACAGGTCTTCAGCATACCCAGGCTGCTTAACAGCCACTTAGGGCTTCTCAACTTAGCATCAGTTACCAGCTTTTGCTTTCTTAGTTGGCTTTTCTCCTCCACCTGGCTGCTGGGCATACACAGGCTGCTTTTGGCCATCTAGGCCCACTGGCCACTCCTAGATTCCCATCTCCTGGGGTTTACAAACAAAACTGTTCCACCCCCAGGGTCCCAAAACATATCAACCTGCAAGGTCCTCCGCCTTCTGGCGGGATTGTCAGTCCAAGTCCATCAGTCCATCAGTTCAAGTCCATTGGCCTCTCCCTGCGTCAGCAACGGCCTGCTGCCTCAGGGGTCATTGGCTGGTCCTTTCCGGTGTCGTTGGCTGGTCCTATCCGGTGTCGTTGGCTGGTCCTTTCCGGTGTCGTTGGCTGGTCCTTTCGGGCGTCTCCTTCACGCCAGGTCTCATCCTGTAGCTCGTGGACGTATCCATCTTCTATACCGCCATGGCGCCTCCAGCGTCGTCACAGGCAGTCTTTTACTCCTTAGTCCCTCCAGGTCTTTGGAGGGCTCCAATACCCGTCTGCACGGATCTTGCCGACTTACGCCAATTGTAAGGCGCAGGACTGACCACAGTGCGGGTTTTCTGATCCCATGCAGACTGGGTAAAGGAGGAGTCAGAGTCCTCAGTAGTTTTGCAGGTTTTTTATTTGGGGTTCAGCGGGTACGTGCAAGGCAGGGGTGCTGGCAAGTCTTCACTCTATCTGAGCTCTCTGGAGTTCGTTCTGCTGCTTCTCGGCTTCTCTTTCGGCTTCTGCTTCGGCTTCTACTGCTGCTGCTGGTGCCCCCGTGACGCCGCCCTTAAAAGCACAGTCTTAACTCAGCTGAATCCCATCTACCTATGCCCACACCCTACTCCAGGTGCCCACCATCAGGCATGCATTCAGGACAAGGATCCATCATCTATCCTGATGGCGGGAGGGCAGAAAAGCCTGATATTTTCTTTACCCTACACCCCCTTTATAACATTTATTTACAGGCTTTTGGTGGACATTGTTTTTATTTCACTTGGGTAAGTACAAGGAAGGGAATTGCTGAGTCACATGGCAAATAAATGATTAACTCTCCAAGAAACTGCCAAATAGGTTTCCAATGTGGAAGCTGCTTTTGTGCTTTCATTACCACCAGCCACTGATAAGACTTGCAGCTGTTCTGCATTCTGCTAGAGGCCAGTTCAGGCAAACTGTCATGCCAAGGGTTCCTGTAATGATGAGAAGGTGGGGATGAATCTGAGGGGGTGAGGGGGAAGGGAATGAGGAGACACTAACACTTGTTCATGGTGCAAGTATCTCCTGCTGAGGGTCTCAGCAGTTTTTATTTATACATCTCAGCTAGCAAGCCGTGGGAGTACATAAGCAAATGCTTTTACTAAGAAAAAAAAAAAAAAAGGACTAACAATTGATGCATTTTTTTCAAGACTGGCCACACTGTCCTGGGGACCTTTGACCCCTTGCTCAGGTGATAACAGCCATTTCACTTAGTTCTAAAGGTAAATGCAATTACCACAAAATATGTCCACTAACAATTATTTATTTTTCACTGCCCAGTAATCATTCTGTTAATGCTAAAAAACAGCAAAACAGCAAAAAACTTGTATGATTACAACTTAATTTCTTTATAACTGCTAAATTAATAAGTAATTAAAATTTATCAAATTCCTAAATCTTAAACATTAAAAAACATAATTACCTTATATATTGGTAATCAAGTCCAATTACTGCTAAAATCAAAACTCTTCTTATTCCTATAACTAATCTATTTTAATTTAATAAAAGTAGAAAAAAGTTAAAAACCCAAAAAATCCCAGTGCTGCATAAGTTGCACTAACCCTTACCTAACCCCAAGCTTCAAACGAAAAAAAAAGAAAAGGGAAACTCATTTTACCTTCTCAAGGCTATATTTTCACCTGTTACTTCCCTGATTATGTTGACAATTAACTGCTGTTTCTAACTTTAAAACTCCTCTCCAGATGGTCTCTGTCTTAAAAGACCACAATTGTACATCAAGGACTTGGCGGGGAATGATTACAGCCTTTAGTTTCCAGAACAGTGTAAGTGTAGCATATCACTTGTTACAATGAAGCCAAATTCTGAATCACTGCCTTCAGCAGAAAAATACTTATTGTGTCAAAATGTACTATTTATATTATGCAGTGCCATTGTCGCCAAGTTAATTATTTAGTATTTGGTCATGCCACATTTGCAGTTTTACTTCTAAATGCATATATTAACAATTGCCACATCCAGTAGAAGCCAGCCATAAACAAATGGGAAGAATCTAGGAGTTACCTAAGGAGATTCCTGACTTCAGGAATCTGCCCCCTGCCCAGACCTTTGTCAGAGGACATGAGTAGCATGGCCCCGGCAGTATTCTCAGTCGTGCTAGAAACTCAGATTTTTTTTTTTCCTCTAAAACCATTCTCCTAGGCTTGTCATGACACCTCATTATGTTTTGAACATTCACTGTTATACTGACTTGTGAGATCTATTCAAGTGCTTGTTATCTGTGTATCTTGATTGCTAAGGTGTTTGTTTAAGCATTTGTTAAATTTTGAAGTTGAAATTGTCCTGGTTTGCTTGTATTCATTGATGTGGGTGTGTCTTCAGTTCTCTGTGATGTTATCACTTGACAGGCTCATGTTTCTGCCCAGTAGTGACCCCACAGCCTCGTCACCATGAGCATCTACCCTGTTGCCCTTTCATTAGAACATCCACTTCTACCTATGGGTCTGTCCCTTCCTGTGCCTCTGAGCCCTAACATCCTCTGATTTTTCTGCATTTCCAATTTTTTATAATTATATATAGAAATAAACAATTGAATCAGATAATATGCTACATTTGGGAATGGCATTTCTCTTAGATGATTGCTGTAACATCACCATAATTATTGTAATAATAATTCATTCCTTTCCATGGCTTAGTAATTTAATATTCCATGTATCCTTTGTAGGAATGCTTGTCTAACCACCACCCCATGAGGGATAACTGGGGTGTCTTATGGGCAGAGTGCTGTGGACATTGCTGTATAGGTCTTTGCTGTGAACATGTTTCCCTTTTATGAACTAAATGGTGTGTCTGGTAATTGCCAGTCACATTTATTAAGAAGCTGGTGAACAAGAGTGCCAGGGAGAGGGTCCAATCAGGGAGGGAAGAGCACAGGAGACTGTGGTGTTGGATTGTTAGGGGGAAAGCTAATTCCATACATGTTTTGTGGACTCCACCCCCACTCCAGACCAAAGCCATCAGGACATTGGGAAAGACAAATCTCATGACCACCAAAGGGAAGGTTGCTGTGTCCTGAGGGTGGGGTTAAGCAGCCAGGTTTGGTATAAACACCAGACACGTGGTCTTTGGGAGGTTCCCTTTTTGGCTCTGCCAGCTCCCAGCGCTTGGCCAGCTCTCAGAGTGCCATTGGGTTTCCAGGTCGGCGGATCGGGTAGGACACATTAAAGACTTTATTTCCCTATTTTCTCCCTGAGTTGTACATTTCCTCATTTCCCTTTCCCTTGTAAATAAACCTTTAATTAACCTTTTGTGTGTGCCTGTAGTAGAGTATTAATAAGTCCCTTTTAAGTGCACGGGTGAGGACCCACAGCCAGGCAACCTGTTTTATATCGGGGCTGCGCCATAACAGTTTGGTGCCAATGTGGTTTCCAAGCTACACCCGTGGCTGACCAGCTCAAAGTAACTTTCCTTGCATTGGTCACCATAAGCGCACTAGGTCTGCAGGACTCGCAGTGAAAATCTTTGTTTCACATCTTGAAAAGTCTGCTTTTTTTCTCCCACGCATACAGCTCTTGTGGGTGTGTTTTTTACTCAAACGTGGCCTCAACCATGAGCTTAAGCAGTTTTATCCCTAACTTGAGTTCTTTCAGTTTTTTTCCGGCCTTGAGTTTAGGTAGCCTTTTTTCCATTAAATATTACCACCAGTTTTATAAATGTAAATAATTTGATAAAACCTGGTATATGGCACATGATTTTACTTCTGTATACATATGTGGGTGATTTACAAGCCATCCCTTTACAGTCTATGCTTATGGGTGTTTTTTTGGTAATGTGTGTAGGCGCCATTTGCTACATTCTTGTTTCTATGAGAGGTAGATGTTCTACTTCACATACTGAGAATGTGCTGCAACAAATTCAAGCTCTTAACTTAGCTATGCAACAACAAAATCAGGCTTTTGATTTAACTATTAAGAGTGTGAGGGATGAAAACCATAACGCTTTTGAGTCAGCTTTTAAAAGCATGCAGGATCAAGCTCTTAAAAGTATGCAGGAACAGATACAGGCCGCCCTCCATAAATTGGATATGGTGGAGGCTTCGGCTGATGGCACAGAGAAGAGATAAACCTTCTCCTTCCCATGTGGACTGCAGGAGGGTGGAGTTAGAAGAGGAGGCGTATCATTTGTTAAATACCTTAAATACATCAGGACAAAGTCCTTCTCCACATGATGAGGCCCCTCCCGAGACCCCTCCCGCACAGACTCCTGAGGCTTCATGGCCTCCATTGCCCTCCAGGGAGGAAACTAAAATGGTGTCTCCTCCCCACACTAGAAGCAGCACCCATTTTGGCAGGAAGGATCACCCTGAGGCAGGACAGTTTCCTCTTCACCAGATGACAATGGGTGGCTTGAATGAACAGGGGCAACCTGCTGGGTACATTTGGTTGCACCATCCTTTTAGCACTGGGGACCTCCTAAATTGGAGGAGCTCTGTCCCCCCATACCGGCAGGCTCCTAAGAGGATGGAAAACTTGTTTGCCTCCATCTTCATCTCCCACCGTCCTTACTGGGCAGATATACAGTCAATGTTACATACTTTACTAGGTCTAGATGAGCGGGGGATGGTAGTGAGGAAAGCCAGGGAGGAGGCTGACCCTCTCCGCCAACAGGATAGACAATCCCCAGAGCCAGAGATTGCTGTCCAAGAGGAAGATCCTGGATGGGACCCCAATGATGGAGGAATGGCAAAGTTGGACCATAAAAAATGTTTACTGGTAGAACTGGAGCAAGGAATCCCCAAACAAAAAAAAAAAATTAACAAAATATTAGAACTTGCACAAGGGGCTAATGAGGATCCATCAGAGTTCCTTGAGAGGATTATTCAGACATATACAAAGCACACGGATATAAATCCAGATGCCTCAGAAAATGCTCGTTTGATCACTCTGGCGTTCATCACATATAGTGCTCCAGACATAAGGAAAAAAGTTAGCAAAGGTGGACAGTGTCACAGAGATGAGTCCGTCCCAGGTAGTGGACTTAGCATTTAAGGTTTATAATAATAGAGAGGACAGGAGAGAGGACAGGAGACTGAAACCTGTGACTGTTCTCACACAAAGGGAGCACAGGACAGGGTTTCAGGAAACAGTAATGGACAGAGACGTGAACCCCTAGGAAGAAATCAGTGTGCTTTCTATAGGGAAGAGGGACATTGGAAGTACAGTTGTCCCAGGTTACAGGGAAGCGGCAGACGCAGTAATTACAGAAGGCAGGATAGAAGACTGAGGACACCACGACAGGATGATTCACGCAGGGGTTACAGGAGAGAATATAGGAGGAGTACACAGAACCAGGAACCAAGGAGAGAGGAAAGAAGACAAATGTTAGCACAGAGTAGAGGCTCGCATGATGATAGGGAATACAGACAGAGAAGGAATCGAGAGCCCAGCACAGAGGACAGGAGACAAATGATAGCACAGAGTAGAGCCTCAGGTGAAGATAGGAGGGAATATAGACAGAGTAGAAGGAATCTGGAGCCAAGTGCAGAGGAAAGGAGACAAATGATAGTTCATGGAGTAGTTTCAGATGAAGAATAGGGGTGCCCGGGGCCTCCACTAGATCTTAAGAAGCCCATTAAAAAAAAAACCCTCAGAGCCCTGGGTAACCCTCACTGTGGGGGATCGTCTGATTGATTTCTTGGTGGACACTGGAGTGACATACTCAGTTTTGAATTCGAAATTAACTAAAATGAGCAAAGAGACTGCAGCAGTCACTGGGATTATGGGGAGGCCACAACAGAAAGCCTTCCTACAACCTTTGGAGTGCCAGCTGGGCACCACACAGCTCCAGCACAGCTTCCTGTACATGGAAGAGTGTCCAAACCCTCTACTTGGTCATGACCTTTTAAGTAAGCTCAATGCACGAGTTATATTCTCACCCAAAAATCAGAGGCTTCATCTACAGTTACCTCCAGAGCATGCTCTGCGGTTCCAGATGTTACTTACCCAAGATGCTCCACCAAAAGGTGAAATTTTACCTCCAGAAATTGTTGAAAGAGTAAGTAAATGAGTATGGGCTGATGGTACCCCAGGATGTGCACGGAATGCAGAGCCTGTAAAGATAGAAGTGATAGAGGGGAGCAAAACCCTGAGAAGGAAGCAATACCCCTTAAAGGAGGAGGCCTTGAGGGGAATTGAGCCAGTATTGAAAAGGTTCCTTCAATCTGGACTCATTCGGCCCTGCTGCTCACCGTACAACACTCTGATTCTGCCAGTGAAGAAACCCCATACAGGCGAGTAGTTTGTCCAAGATTTAAGGGCTATTTATGACATTTTTCAGGATTTACATCCCACTGTGCCTAATCCGTACACCCTATTAACTGCCATACCTGGTGACTTTGGGTAGTTTTCGGTATTAGACCTGAAGGATGCATTTTTCTGTATCCCAATAGATGTCCAGGATCAACTGCTTTTTGCCTTTGAGTGGCAGGACCCTAAGTCCAAGAACATGCTCCAGTATTGCTGGACTGTGCTTCCACAGGGATTTAAGTACTCCCCAACTATTTTTGGGGAAATACTGGCCAGGGATCTCAGGAAGGTTCAACTAAACCAGGGTGTCTTATTGCAATATGTAGATGATTTATTGATTGCAAGTCCAGACTACGAATCTTGTCTGGAAAAGACCATAGTGGTACTGAACCACCTGGCAGAATTTGGCTACAAGGTGTCACCTAACAAGGCACAGATATGTAAACAAACAGTGACATATTTGGGGTTTGAAATTAAGAAAGGCAGATGGAGCCTGATGATGGAAAGAAAACAGATAAATTCAGTCCTTAGAGTTCCCGGCAACCGGCGACAGTTGCGCGGATTTTTGGGTATAGCTGGGTTTAGCAGAATTTGGATTCCTAATTTTGGATTACTAGCAAGACCCTTATATGATGCTCTCAAAGGCCTGGACTCTGAACCTTTGTCTTGGACTCCAGAATGTCAAAAGACCTTTGATGAAATAAAAGTGAAGTTGATCTCAGCACCAGCATTAGGGCTTCCAGATCTTAGGAAGCCATTCAGACTTTATGTACATGAGAGACAGGGGGTTGCCCTAGGAGTGCTGATCCAATTGTTGGGGCCAGAAAGGCAGCCCTTTGCATATCTGTCCAAACAATTGGACCACACCACTAAGGGATGGCTTCCATGTTTGCGTGCTGTGACTGCCACTTGTGACCCCCTACATGAGGTGGAGAAGTTTACACTGGGTCAGCCCATCACTGTGTGTGTGCCACATCAGGTCTTGACATTGCTGGAGCAGAAGGGTGGACTTTGGTTAACCGCTGGGCGAATGGGAAAATATCAAGCAGCTCTGTTGGACAATCCTAATGTGAAGCTGCAGGTTTCTAATTCCCTGAATCCTGCCACACTGCTTCCAAGCAATGCAGACGGACCTGAGGATGACACTTTAATCCATAACAGTTTAGAAACCATAGACACAGTGTATGCCAGCCGACCAGATCTAACTGACCAGCCTCTGCCGGATCCAGAGTGGGAGCTATTTACAGATGGCAACAGCTTTATGGATCAAGGCCGTCGATGTGCGGGATACGCAGTGTTGACGCTCCAGAACACCGTGGAAGCCAAGGCTCTTCCCACATCAGCACAGAAAGCCGAATTAATAGCCCTGATCCGTGCCTTGGAACTCTCAAAAGGTAAAAGAGTCAATATATTTACTGACTCAAAATACACTTTTATGATTCTGCACATGCACGGGGCCATTTGGAAGGAGCGGGGACTTCTTCCCTCTAGTAACAAGGAGGTCAAACACCCATTAGAAACCCTGGCCTTGTTAAAGGCAGTAGCTTTGCTGTTGCCATGATGCATTGTCCTGGCCAACAAAAGGGTGGGTCTGACATGGCAAAGGGCAAAAGGGCAGCTGATCGGGTGGCTAAAGCCGCTGCCTATTCTGCCCTCCAGGGTGCACTCATCCCTCTTGTAGACCTGACTCAGTATGCTCCTGAATACACCGAGCGGGATGAGGAGAGAGCTCGTGCATGGGCATTTACTGAGATTGACCCCAGCTCCACTTGGAGAGTAAACTCCCATGGATGATACTCCTCCCGGAGCCCTGGTATATCCAGTGCTAAAACATCTTCACGAAGGATCTCACTATGGGAGAGATGCCTTATTAGAAATGGTACGCCCATATTTGAAGGGACCATATTTATATAAAATAGACAACGGATCACCCAAGGTTGTCAACTATGTGCCAGGAATAACCCCAAGACTGACTCCCACCCTAAAGCCATTGGGGTTCAATATCGAGGCAAGTGCCCTTTTGAGGACTGGCAGGTGGACTTTACACAAATGCCTAGAACAACAGGCAACTTCAAATACCTATTGGTTTTTGTGGACATGTTCTCGGGATGGGTGGAAGCATTTCACACAAAGACAGAAAAAGCTTCCAAGGTTGCAAAACAGCCATTGAAGTAGATAATTCCTCGCTTTGGGTTGCCGGACTCTATCCAGAGTGATAATGGGCCAGCATTTGTCTCTGATGTTACTCATGCAGTAAGCAGTGCGTTACAGATCAGCTGGAAATTGCATGCTGCATGGAGACCGCAGTCTTCTGGACAAATGGAGAAAATGAGCCACACCTTAAAGAAAACCTTGGCAAAACTGTGCCAAGAAACACAACTTCGTTGGGACCAAGTACTATCTCTTGCCCTCCTCCGCATAAGAGTGGCATCTTTGAGATTGTGTTTGGAAGACCCTTCCAGGCCTCAGTTCTGAAAGCCAGTCCGGAAATAGCTCAAGATTGCCGGATCACACTATGTGTGAAACACATCCAGGAGGTTCTGGCAGTAATTCACAACTTTGCAACCTCGAGGATCTCTATGCCTCCTGATCTACCATTGCATCCCTTCGGACCTGGAGATCAGGTATTAATGAAGACCTGGCAGAGTGGGGATGCCCAAAACCAGCTGTCCAAAAAATGGACTGGTCCATAAAGAGTCTCCAGTTACGAGAAAAACTAAAGCTTATGGTTTGATTGTCAACATTGTACTACTGAACTAAGTCGGTGCCTTCACAGAGATTGAATATTGTTTCTGTTTTGCTTTCTGATATTTATGGCAAAGCATCCCAGAAATCTATTTTTTTAAGATTTATTTATTTATTTATACAAGCACTGGGTACAGTCAGAAGTGCGGGAGGGTGAGAGAATTCACCAGAGCCAGAGCAGGGAACAGAACAGGCAGACAGACGAAATACACTGCTGAGGGGAGCAGCGGGTGGCAGGAGAGGTCTGCGCACCATGTGGGACCCTCCTCTGGTGGCCGGGGAGCAGCCAGGAATCAAACTGGTACCGCAGAGGCTGCGGGCAGCTTCACAACCCAGTGCTCAACCACTGCGCCACCGGGGAGGCCCGCTTCCCAGAAATCTAAATTCAAGTACAAATTTGGTAGCCTGTTGTTTGGCTGATGTAAGGACATTTTGTGGAATCTCAGTAAAGCTGCTGAGACACTCCACAAAGTTTCTCCCTTTCCTCCTGGGAAAGGTGTTAGATGAATTTGTTCTATTTGGCTTACCTAGTGAAGTAAAACTGGAAGGGAAGCATTGTCACTTAGGAAAATAGTAAAACTTTGGCATGTACAGAAATGTGAACAGTGGTTTTCTAAAATGTGTATAAAACCTCTCAGTACCTGATATGTATGCAAATTGTCAATGGTGATTGTCACCTTATAATATTGTATACTTCGATTGTTTATTGACAGAAATTATTCCTGAAAAAATAGGGGAAAAAAGACCTCAACAGATTCCTATTGATGGAACTGTTGAGAGTACAAATTTCCTACACAGGACTGAATACACCTGATATTTACTAAGTTTTCTTTGACATAATACTGGCAATTTTTTTGCATTTTGTTCTGAATCCACAAAGTTTTTTTTTTGTTGTTGTTGTTTTGAGTGACCAGGACCTGTGGCAAGGTTGCATTTTTTTTTCCCAGTAAAGCTAACTTGTGTTCACATTTTCTCTCCCCTTGATACCAACACAGCATACACATAGTGGTAGTAAGTTTTGCTACTTATCTCAGAGTCTGTTTTTGCATAACTTCCATAGGGATTTTGTCTGCTTAAACTAAAAAAAAAAAAAAATAATTGGACATGAGTTTCACTGTGTGGCTTTGTGTGGAGTTCTTCCAGAAAGTTAAAACAGAGCTGAACCAAGAAGAGGAGAACCTGTTTGCTTTGTTCATAGAGTTCCAGAGACCTCCAAAGAAGGTGAGGAAGCTTACCTCCATTGGCAGGACTGGACAACCCGGCCAACGAAAAAGCCCTGGTACCCTCGAGAAGAGGAAAGCCCAGGTGGAGTCTGATGAGACCAATTTTGTTCCTGAAGCCTACATAGACTGGATGCCAATGGTTCGCTCTGATCCTATATGGAGTATTCCAACAAAGCCAGCTAAAATTGCTGCTTAGTTATTCTGCCCTGTGATTTTATGCAAAAAAAGAAAAAAAATGGTTTAGAAATAGATTTAGTTTGCAAACTTTTGCTATGCTGTTAAAACAATTGGGGCTCAAGGTTGAGAGAATTTGTGTTTTACATAAGTTGAAACATTTTAAGATTTTTTTCCTGTGATTTTGACATTTTTGCTGTCTTGTTTTGGCGATTGCCTCCAAATGTTTTTGTTTTTGTTTTTGTTTTTTTGGCTTGGACTGATGAACTGTTCTTTCCAGGAATGGAGGACTTTGCTTTCTACAATGGACTATACCTGGAGGGACTGGTTTTCTTTCACACTGGAACCCGGTAAAATTTTCATGAGACTGCATCCCAACATCCATATATTCGATCTTCATCACCATGGAAATGGTGGCAAAAAGTGAAAGGGTAAAATTGTTAGGGGAAAAAGGATGTCCTAAAACTAATTCCATACAGGCTTTGTGGACCCCACCCCCACTCCAGACCAAAGCCATCAAGACATCGGGAAAGACAAATCCCGTCACCACCAAAGGGAAGGTGGCTGGATCCTGAGGGTGGGGTTAAGCAGCCAAGTTTGGTATAAAAACCAGACCTGTGGGTTTTGGTTGGTTCCCTTTTTGGCTCTCCGCCAGCTCCCAGCATTCGGCCAGCTCTCAGAGTGCCTTTGGAATTCCAGGTCAGCGGATCGGGTAGGACGCACTAAAGACTTTTTTCCCTCTTTTCTCCCCGAGTTGTACATTTCCTCATTTCCCTTTCCCTTGTAAATAAAACCTTTTGTTAACCTTTTGTGTGTGCTTGTAGTGGAGTATTAATAAGTCTCTTAAAGCGCGTGGGTGAGGACCCACAGCCAGGCAACCCGTTTTATATCAGGGCTGCTCCATAACAGGATCACTGGTGACTTGGTGGTGGGAATTTTACAGGATTAAATGTGAGGGAGAAATCAACATTGTACAAAATGAACAATAATTAAAAATAAATAAATAAATAAATATGATTTAAAAAAAAAAACATGCACACAAGAGCAAATATATATATAAAGAGTTATTTATTTATACAAGCACTGGGTACAGTCCGAAGCGCAGGAGGGTGAGACAATTCACCAGAGCCAGAGTGGAGAGCAGAACAGGCAGACTGAAGTACACTGCTGAGGGGAGCAGCGGGCGGCAGGAGAGGTCTGCGCAACATGTGGTCTGCGCAACCCTCGCCCAGTGACCAGGGATCGAAATGGCACTGCAGAGGCTGCGGGCAGCTTTGCAACTGAGTGCTCAACTTCTGTGCCACCGGGGAGAAACCACAAAAATAAATACATTTTAAAAAAGAAGAAACTGGGCCTCCTCTGGTGGTGCAGGCAGTTGAGCGCCGCAAGTGAAGCTGTCCACAGCCTCTGTAGTGCCAGTTCGATCCTGGCCAGCCAGCGAGGGTCCCACATGGCGCAGCACATCTCTCCTGTCATGCCCGCTGCTCCCCTCAGCAGTGTATTTTGTCAGTCTGCCTGTTCTATTCCCTCTCTGTCTCTGGGGAATCCTGTCACCCTCCCATGCATCTGGCCTGTACCCCGGTTCTTGTGTAAAATAAAATAAATAAATCTTAAAAAAAAAAAAAAAGAAGAAACTGATAGACATGCCAGAGTGTTATCATATCAATTCCTCCAACCACATGACGGATCCAGATCGTGACCTCCCGGCCAGTTCATGTGTGGTCCCTCTATCACATCAGCCTTCTTAAGGGGTGTAAGGTGGGGTCTCACTGTGATTTTATTGGCATTTCTATAACAGCCAACATTGGCATTTCTCCTGTGCTTTTTGCCATCTCTGTGTCATCTTCTAGAATGTTTGATCTTGTCTTTCAGCACAACACTGTCTTCTTGAATATGTGCAATCCAGACACTTGCCCTTTTTGTTATTGGCGATTTCATCCTCTTTTGAAACAAATGCAAAAGAAATAATTTTACCTTTAATGAAATTCAATTTATCAAACTTACTTTTACAAATCATAGTTTACCATGGAGAATTCTTGCCTAGTACTAGAGCCTGATGATTTTCTCTCTGCATTTTCTCTTAAAATAAAAACAAACCAAAGCACTGTTTGACGGGATCTCACCAGTTTTGTGTGTGGTGATGGAATCCGGTCTCTCACACAGCATGTCCACGGTCCCCCCAGCTCTGGCTTCAATCCCAGCCCAGCTCAAGTGTGTTATCCTCACTAGAGAGAGAAACCAAGGGCACAAAATGAAGTGTGTGTGGGTGTGTGTGCACGCGCGCTGTGTACAAGGAAGCACTATCTCAGAAGCCACAATCTTAGAATCTCAGCACAGGTAATGCGACGGGTTCATTTCACAGTCTCCTATAAGCTGATTTCTTTTCTGATCTTCAGAAATCCCCTAGCAGGCCACAGGAAGGAAGTGATTTGCATGCCACCCAAGGATAAGAGAGACCCTGAGCTCCCATCCCAACTGCAGGCTCAGAAGCAGATCCTGGGACAGCTACACCATGGCTTGGAGTCCTCTCCTGCTCCCTCGCCTCATTGTCTACACAGGTGCTGGCTCCCAGTGATCAGCCCATGAAGAAATCAGGGAGCAGCCTGGGCCTGGCCTTTAGCTCAGAACAGGGGATGCAGCACAAGCTATGCCCTCAGGGAATGACCCTATCCTCACACTCACCTCTCTTCTCCTCTCCTCTTGCAGGTTCAGTGGTCACTGCTGAGCTGAGTCAACCACAGGCAGTCTCGGTGGTCTTGGGACAGACGGCCACGATCACCTGCCAAGGAGGAAATCTTTTTTTAGCTGGCACCAGCAGAAGGCAGGCCAGACCCCTGTGTGGATCACAGATGATAGCACCCGGCGCCCAAGGGTCCCTGCCCGATTCAGTCTCCAGCTATGGGAGCAAGGTCACCCTGACCATCAGCAGGGCCAGGGCTGAGGATGAGGTGTTCTATTACTGTCAGTCACTAGACGGCAGTTGTTCTCATCCCACAGTAACACAGAACCATGGGGAAGTGTCACAAACTCCTTCCTCATCTGGGTCACACACTCCTCCAGCCCCAGGGGGATGGAGACACAGTCATGTACAGCTCTGACCGGGTCCCAGATCTGAGGCCCCCAGGCTCCCCCTCCTCCGCTCCCAGGCAGCATCAGCACTGGGCAGATCAGGAGAGGTGAGACCACAGGACGAGTCTGTCCTGTGCTTTCTTTTTTTTTTTTTCTATTTTTTTTTATTTATACAGACACTGGGGTACAGTCAGAAGTGGGGGAGGGGGATGAGAGAAGTCACTAGAGCCAGAGTGGAGAGCAGAACAGGCAGACTGATGAAGCTTTCTTGACCGCAGTAGTGTGGGAATTGAGGGCCCAGGTGGAAGGAGAGTGGACAGAGAAGAGTGAGTGCTGGACTGAGATTCCCAAGAGCACTGGGGAGTGCAGGGGTGTGGGAGGTACAGGATGTGCTGGAGGAATGGCTGCCCTGAGACAAGAGGGAGCTGTCTGCATCACACACACACACACACACAAACACACGCACACACGCACACACGCACACACGCACACACGCACACATGCACACATGGTCTCTCTGTCACACACATATTGAACTATGTCCAGTAATTTACAGAATAAAGTCTTCTTAAAATGCTTAGAAATGAACACAAATCTCTAGTACCACACAAGGAATGATTGACAATATCTGACATAAATCATAACTATCCTCTAAAGAATTAAGAAACTAAGAGCCCACATTATCAAAAAAAAAAAAAATCAATGATCCCAAATTGGTCTTGAAATTACCCACTGAATTTGTAGATAAGGAGACTAAATACATGATTATGATGATTCCCATTTGTTCCTGAGAGTAGGGACATACAAATAAACCCCAACTAAGAGCTACAATTAAACAGGGCAGTAGTTGACATTCTAAGCAACCATTCCTCCAAATTCAGTAACTGGCAAGGATAAGACACAGAGAGGAAAAAGGAAAACCATGAAAGAACAATATCAATTGTTTAAGACAGTGAGAAAGAGACTGTTGAAAGTACTAAGGGAGAAGAGACAATATATAAGAGGGACAGCATGAAGATAATGCAGATGAGGAAAAATTCAGATGAGAGGATGTTGGCTAAGATCCTTAAGATGATAAAAGAAGAAACAACCCTCATTTTCACCAGGTTTATTTTTTCTAATGTAATGAAAAGACAGAGTTAATCATCAGCTGACCAAGGAGAGAAAGTAATAGTAAACCCCCTTAGGCAGAAGGAATCGTACCAGAGAAAATCTGAATCTTCAAGAAGGGATGAAAGAATCAGGACTACAACTACATAGATAAGATGCTATTGCTGAAATCTATTGAAAAGACATGTTACCATCTGAAATAATAGGCACTGACCATGGATGTTGGAATTTATAATGCACTTAACAGTAAACTGCTAAATAACTGTAGCAAAATGAGTGAAAATAAATGATGGTTAGTTACATGGACCATATACTCTATGTGACATGATGTAATATCATATAAATTAAATTGTAAATCACAATTATAATCATAAGATGATTACTGTTAATAAGTAAAAACACGGCAGAGAGAAATTGGAATCATAATACTATTCAATTACATGGAAGCATATAAAGGAAAAAGCAAAAAAAAAAAGATGAGAAAATGTTTAAAATAATGTTATGAAATGTTTAAAAAAAACGTGGTGTATTGAAAATACATTAATGCCTACTTTCATTGTAAATAATCAAAATATCACAATTAAGAGCAGAGGCTGTCAATTGAATTGAAAAGTTGTACAGAAGTTTGGGCTGCGAGAATATATCAACAGTAAATACAAAGACAAAAATCTAAGCGGCAGTTCAGACAAGGCTGAGGTAGAAACCCTTCAACATGAACTCTGAGAAATTGTGGTGATAAAAACCCTGGTCAATAACCATGAGGGGTGAGTGCAACTGGGTTTCGGGTCAGGAAGCACCAGTGACCCCTGATAATGACCAGCCTCCCCTTGCCAAGGCGGGAGGCTTCTTCCTGAATCTGAGCTGACATGAAGGCAGGGGCCCCTACAGCATCACTCAGGTTCCAGACTTCAAATTTGCAGATGAACAAATCACCCCAACAAGGACACTTGACCAGTGGGATGTGCTTTAAAAAACTGACATGGCCTGCCCCCCGTGCCCCATATTCTATCTTACTGCACTCTGCCAAGAGGCCAGGGGGTCACAGCTGGCACAGGGGAGGGCTGGACTCTGTTCAACACTCTCTCCTTGGACAGGGGCTCTGGAGTGACTGGCAAGGAGCTTCCTGGGATGAGCTCTCCTCCACCAGCAGGGGGCAGCAGAGCTGCAGGCAGGAGCCCCAGGACAAAGCTGGGCTGCCCAGGAGCCTCAGTGGGAGATCAACCTGCCCTGGGGCCTGGGAACCAGAACAGCTTCTGAGGATCTCAGCACAGCCAGGCCTTCCCCCAGGTTGTTGTGACCATACTCTGAGGGTGAGAATCACAGTGTGCTGCCAGGACACTGATGGGACCAGGATCAGGGGACATTACCTGGAAAATGCAGCCATAGAGCCTGTGCCCAGGGAGATGACCCTCTTTGCTGGCAATCAGGGGCACCCTCACCACTACTCGCCACACCACCTCTCCCTCCACTGGCTGACTGGGAGCTCGGGCTATACCTACTTTGCTCAGGTCATTTCAGGAGGGGCAGGCCTGCTTCTCAGGACACCCTGAGCCCTGGATGGAGATCTGCGGCCTCCGTTAAGAGACCCTCTCCAGAGTGAAAGGATTCTCCCTTCTCTGGTCACAGTCTGGTCACGGGCTGTCCCTGGCTGAGTTAAGGATCCACGTGCCCTGGGGAACCCCTGACTATTCAGTCCCCTGATCTCTCCCTCTGTGCAAAGACCATGACCCTGGTGGCCTTCAGAGACCATGGAGCCTATAAAGTGTTTCTTAGCCAGGTCTGGATTTCAAAAGCTTCACAACTTATGTAAAACAGTAGTGAAATCCTAGAGTGTCATTGTCTGTGGTGCGTGAACTGTCACAACAAATCCAACACCACGTGGAAAAAGAGACCAAGCTGTGATCACTCTTCCAGAGTGGATGGTTGTTTAACAAGGAAACTTTCATGCACTCAATAAGGAACAAGCAGCCAATGACACAGGCCACACACGCACATTCTAACCACAGGCCCAGGATGGCACAAAGTGCACCTGGGGTACACAGGAGGATGCCAGAAAGAGAAAGACGATGATTGGGTCTGGGGACCCCCATCCCCTACATCACTGGATTCTGATCTCTCTCATGGTCCAGCTCAGACCCAGCCCAGTCTCCTGGAAGACCCTGCAGTCTCAGCTAGCCAGGACAGACCCCAGGTGGGGGCCTGAAGGCTATGTGGGGTCCCACCCCAGGAGGTGACTGTGGTTACAGACCTTGGAGGCCAGGCTGCCTTTCTGACATGAGTGGCATGTGGTAGATGCTGATGCTCACCCCAGAGCCTCAGTCACCTGTTCTATCCCACAGCTGTTCCCCATCTTAGTGAGGAGTCCCAGGGGAGGGGTAAATTTCTACAACAACCACACCCTCCCACCCCCAAGGGTCCCAGAAGGCATTAAGAATGGGTTCTTAGATCCACACTTAGGGCCTGGATACCAACAGTTCCCTTAGCCCAAGGGGCCGAACACACCTCCCCCTCCCTCAGCACCCTCCAGTCCTAACCCAGGCATTACTTTCTGATTGTTTCTTTCATCTCACAGTGTCTTTTCAGAGGGGATATGTTAGAAAAAAAGAGCTCCAGTGAGTTAGGAAATGAAGGTCAGGAGACAGCTCAGGGACACGGGGAGATAGTCCAGGGGAGGTTGTGCCCAGCACCAACATCTAGAGAGCAGGACAGATCCAGGCCAGTGAACAGCAGCTGAGAAACACCAAAAAAAATCAAAGTAAAGCCCCATCAAAGGAAGAACAAATCCAACATCTAACACCCCAGCAATAAAGGCAACTTCTGCAATCCCGCCAATGGCTACTCATTTTTGAGTGCCCTCCCAATATCAGGAGGTTTGTTTTGCTGCTTCTGCTTCAAACAAAGATTTGTCCTGCTTTGCTCCTAATGAACTTTGTGCAAACTCCCCGGAATTTTCTCCCCCTTTCAAAGCGACCACCAGCTCCCTGTTCTTTCAGGAACTGGGGAAGCCAGACTGCCCATGTGACTATTGAGTGTCGCCTTGGCACTGGCATTGTCACTCAGCACTAGCTCCCTGGAGGCCTCTTTGTTATTATTGCCTTAGGAAGTGATTCCTTTTTGATTATGCTCAGTGTGAAAAGTCAGAATGAAAGAGAAAAATGTCGGATGGTTTCTCTTACAGGAGGGAATAGGGAAACCAAACAAGGGATCAGGAGGAAAAAGACAAATCTAGGAGGCAATATATAAATCAGAGTCCTTCAACTGGGGGGGTGAGGGAGAGGGATCAAAACAGGGGAATGAAGAGCACAAGAGACTATGGTGATGGCTCAAGTTTCATGGGGACCTAGTGGTGGGAATTGTATGGGGATTACACCTGAGAGGCCTGCTGGAAGCTGGCTCAGGCAAACTGTTGTGTCAGGGATTCCTGTAAGGATGAGATGGTGTGGATAATCTGAGGGGGTGAGGGGGAAGGGAATGAGGAGATGTTAACACTTGTTCATGGTGCAAGTTATCTCCTGCCAAGGGTCTCAGCAGTTCTTTATTTATACATTACAAGCAAACCTTGGGAGTACATGAGCATATGCATTAAAGCAGGAAGATAACAATCATCACATCTTTCTCAAGAACAGCCAGGGGTCTATTTGCCCTCTTGCAGAGGATATGACATTTATTATTCTTTGTTTTAAAGAAGGCACAGTTGCTAAACAAAAGTATTCTTAGAATAGTCATTTATCTTAAACATACAAACAATTATTACTAGCAAAATCTTATGTGACTGTAACTAACATTTCTATGTTCACCATGGTGAACGCTTAACTAAGGGCTAGGAGGATTAAGGGACGGAAGTTATCAGGGGAAGACAAAGGGATTTTTTCTAACTATCCTATAAACTTAAGACTAACATACAACCATATGATTAAAGAAAAACCAGAAGGCTTTCATATAGAAATCATCATCTAATATTGTTTTAATAAGATATTGATTCAATATTAAGAACTGTGGGCCAGAGGGTGTCAATGCCGGACAAGCTGCACTGACTTTTCCCTAAACCCAAGCTCTCAATTAAGGGAGGAATTCTCCTAATCTAACAAAAGAGTTTTTCTACCTATTACTCCTGTACTTATCTCATCAGCCTAGTTTCCGTATCTAACTTTACGATCAAGGGAAAATTCCTTTTTCTGTAAGATTGCTGATTTTTTTTTAATATTTATTTATTTATTTATGCAAGCACTGGGTATAGTCAGAAGCGCTGGAGGTTGAGAGAATTCACCAGAGCAGGTAACAGAACAGGAAGACTGATGAAGTACATTGCTGAGGGGAGCAGCAGGCCTGGCAGGAGAGGTCTGAGCACCAGGTGGGTCCCTCGCCAGTGGCTGGGGATCAAACTGGCGCTACAGAGGCTGCTGGCAGCTTTGTAGGCCAGCGCACAACTGCTTCACCACCTCCACTAATTGTTGTTTTAAGGAGCTACAAATATTTCATCGGAGGCAGGGCTGGAGATGGTTATAGTTTTTGGTTCCCAGAATAGTTAATATGTGACATATCAGTTGTTCTAACATTGACTATTTCCAAGTGCGCTGTTTGTGCTACCATGGTTATTAGCTCAATTAGTCACAAAATTGTTGTTGACTTACCTTGAGTGCATACTTTAACAACTGCCATGACAACTGTCACATCCAGGGGAATCAGCCCTAAACAAACAGGAAAGATCCAGCAGGAGTCGGCTATGGAGCATCCTGACTTATCAGGAATTTCCTCATACTCAGAGCATGGCTCCTGCCTGCCACTCAACTGCTGTCTCTAAATTTAAAGTAAAAGAATTTCATTCTTCATATGTCCCTTACCTTAGAAGACCACATATCCTTATCAAAGACTTAGCAGAGGGATGTTTACAGCCTTTTGATCCTGGAAGTTTTTTCACTTGTTAATGTAAGGCCTAATGTTGAATTACTGCCTTTTGGCAGAGAATTACTAATTATTTAAAATGTATTATTTATATCATGCAGTGCTATTTGCCATCAAATTGGTTTTTAGTAATACAGTATTTGCACGACAGAAAAGTTAGCTATAAACAAATGAAAAAAAAAAATCTAGCAGGAGTCAGCTAATGAGATTCCTGACTTTTCAGGAATTTGCCCCATGGCCGGACATTTGTCAGACGACATGAGTAGCATGGCCCTCGCCAGAGGAGAATGAACAATGATGTAAAATTTGTTTAGACTAAAAGTAGGAAAAAAAAAAAAAAAGATCCTTCCTTTTCTTTGCTGAGTAGGATTCCATGGTTCATGAACAAAAATCTGGTTAACCAACACCAGGCCTGGCATCTGTTTTCTCTCTGGACAGCATCTGGAGAAGCTCTTATGCACAAAAGTGTCATGGTTATTAGTGATTCGACCTTCTGCAAATGTGACTTCTCAGGATCTGAAGTAGGTGCCTGAGAGAACCACCACGGGCCTGTGTGGGAAATGCAGGTTTTGTTTCTTCAGACACCTGCAAATTCTTTCCAGCATTGTGGTTAATTTCACACCATCAGTCAGGTGTGAGAGCCCAATTTTCCTCACCCCGCCAGTACTTGGGGTCCTCTTTTCTACATCAACCAATCTGACGGCACATGGGGACACCCTCTCATGAGGTTACAATAGTGTTTTCCAGATGATGGATGACAAGCTCCTGCTCCCGCTCCTGTCATCCTGCATCCTCTGCACACAAGTGTTGGTTCCACTCAGTCTCCTTTCCTTAGTGGTTGTGTCTTCACTGTGTGTGATCACATTTCCTATTATCCTCTCTGCACTCGCTGGTCATTGGAGATGTCTTTGTACTCTGTTCTCTTGCCTGTTACTTGTTTCTTTTATCCTGTGGAGGAGGTTTTATAAATCAAAAGACAGGAGTTTTGATGAGGTCAATGTATTCATCTTCCTTTCACATATCACGTGTCTGGTGTCATCAAAGTACCGCAACTTAATCTTTCATTCCACTGATGCTTCCTGTATATTATAAAACATAATGAAGAGCTATTACCTGAGGTTACATGACCCAGTACCCTGTATGGAGATGGAATTGGGTCTCTCACATAGTGTGACCCCTGTCCCCACAGCTCCCATCTCAGTCTGCAAAGTCTACCCCACATGTGTTTTGCTCACTAGAGAGAGTGATGAGGGTTGTTCCAAACCAGAGGGTGGTCCAGGGTACAAATGGAAGTGTGTGTGTGTGTGTGTGTGTGTGTGTGTGTGAGAGAGAGAGAGAGAGAGAGAGAGAGAGAGCTGTGTCCACAGGTTTAGAATCTCTAGTACACACCAGGCACTAGGTTGCACTTCTATGAGCTGAGCTCTGTCTGTTCTTCAGAGCCCATAGCAAGGCCAAGGAAGGTAGGAGGTAGATTTGCATGCCACCCGAGGATAAGAGAGGCCCTGAGCACCCATCCCAGCTGCGACTTAGAAGCTGATCCTTCGACATCTGCACCATGGCCTGGAGCCCTCTCCTGCTCCCCCTCCTCATTATCTGCACAGGTGATGGCCCTAGGGATCAGCCCACACAGAAACCAGGGAGCAGCCTGGGCCAGGCCTTCAGCTCAGCACAGTGGATGGAGTAGGACTGTGACCTCTGGTAATGACGTCACCTCATCCTCACACTCTCCTCTCTTCTCCTCTCCTCTTGCAGGTTCAGTGGTCACTGCTGAGCTGAGTCAACCACAGTCAGTCTCTGTGGCCTTGGGACAGACGGCCACAATCACCTGCCAAGGAATAAATAGTTGTGCTAGCTTGTACCAGCAGAAGCCTGGCCAGGGCCCTGTGATGCTCGTTGATATTTATGGTAGCAGGCCTTCAGGGATCCCTGCCCGATTCTCAGGCTCCAGCTCGGGGAGCACGGCCACCCTGACCATCAGCGGGGCCCAGGCTGAGGATGAGGCTGACTATTACTGCCTCTCACCAGACAGCAGTTATTATCGTCCACAGTGACACGGGGCCACGGGGAAGTGAGACATAAACCCCGTCCCCATCTGGGTCACTCTCTCCTCCAGCCCAGAGGATGGAGACACAGGCAAGAGCGTCCTGACCTAAGTCCCAGCTCATTTGCCCCTCCACCACTTCTCGGACATTCTTCATAGATGTGAGTCCTGAATGGATTTAGGACTGCAGGAATGGGCTCTGTTGTGTGCCCTTGACCACAGTAGTGGTGGAGATTGAGGACCAAGGTGGAAAGACTGAGAGGGCAGAGCACGAGGAACTGCAGAGACAGCTCTGGAGTTGAGCAAAGATTCTAAGCGCAGTGACAAGCACAGGAGTGAGGGAGAAAAAAAATGGGCAGGAGGAATAACCACCCCGAGACATCACAGGGAGCTTCTTGCATGAATTACAAACACACACACACACACAGGCACACACCGTCATATATGCTTGTTCCCTGCTCAGAAGAGACCGATCCTATTAAGGCATTGGTTGCCTGGCTCAGTATTGGGAAACTTTAGACTATCTGGTGACTCTTAAAGTGTGTAAAAAAGCAAGTTGAGAGTGAGGATTGAATGTGTTCAATAAATTTACTGAAATAAAATGTAAAAAAAATATATATACCATAGAGATAAATACAGGTCTCGAGTATATAACAAGGGACATTGCACAAAATTGCCCATGAGAATCAGGAATATATTTGCCCTAATAATACAAAACTCAAGGAGCCCATCCTGAAGGTGAAATTTTCTGGAGGTCATGTATCTAGACATGGAGACTATTATCATGAAAATGTTTCACTGTTCTGAGAGTAGCAGATGAGTGAACATGCAAATAAGACACGGGGCACATTAAAATATGAGCACAATTCACATTCTAGAAATAGTGATACTCTGTGAGATTTCAATATACGATGGAGGACATTGTCAGAATATTACTTGATGCAAATGTAAAGATGACCGAACTTTATGATGTAGTAATCAGAAACATTCTTTGATACTGAGAGAAAAAGAGTGAGAAATGACAGGTATTTGAGCTGCAGGACAGCATCCAAATGCATAAGTGATGACACTCAGGAGAAAGCTGGGAGGGAATTGAGGTTAGAACAAGTATTTGGAAAAGAGAAAAAAGAGAAATGACCAAAGATATTCCAAATATGATAAAAACTATCATTATACAGCTTGAGATTCAGCAAACCAAGAGCTAAAATGGAAAAGAGGAACACAGCTCTACCCATGCCGGAGGGAACAGTGTAGGGAGAGACTCCCCAGTGGAGACCCAGAAAGACTCATCTGCACAGGAACAAACACCAAGAACAGAATCCTCATGAAAACAATGTGAACACAAGACAGAGCAGAAAATGTGGAAACTTCTAAATGAGACAAACCCTGAGCATCTGTCCCTGTAGCTGCTCTCACAGGCGCCAGGGGAGTGGCGGGTCCCATGAAGCAGGGCTCATGTGGGGAAGGACAGCTCCACTCCCCACGCAAATCAGGATAGTGAGGCCAGGCCACTGACAGCCAATGACCTTGTTGGAGAACGAATCCTCATCCTAAAATGTCAAGAAAGGAGCCTGACACGCAGAGCCTGACTAAGCATCCCAGGTCCCTGCATGTCCCACGACACAGCATCTGTGTTTTCTGCCACAGAGGGAGCAAACGAGGGTCCCCACCTCTGTGCACAAACAGACTCACATTTGCCAGGGAATCCGATTCCAGCACCATGAGCATCTGAATGTTCACTGCATAGACACAGGGAGGACAGATGCCTGAATACAGAAGCTGGGGCCCTGACAGGAGGGGCCAGGAGGCCTGGGATGAGAAAAGGAGGAAAATATGATGCCCAGTGAGGGGAGGACAGGTCGGTGAACAATGGGCCCTGAGGTGGGAATTCTAGCCTACCAGTCACTTATTGGGTATTCAGAGATAATCACTTACCCTCTCCCTGTCTTATTTTGCTGAGCCTGATCCCTTCCAGCGCCATCCATGTTGCTGCAATTTTTTTTTGTTTGTTTGTTTTCCTAATGTCATATGAATAAGTATTTTATTTTATTTAAATAAATTTTATTTTTATATTCCCCTTACAATTGCAACCCCCTTATTTTGACCCCAATCCCTCCCCTCCCCACACCCCAACTCCCATAGAGTGTCTCTGGTTCATATTTCTTTGTTGATTTTGATTTTCACTTTCTTATAGTTATTCATTTTCCTGGTCCCTTATTTAAGTTTTCTAGATTCCTGCTATGAGTGAGACCATCCGGTATTTTTCTTTTTCTTTCTGGCTTATTTCGCTGAGCATGATCCCTTCCAGCGCCATCCATGTTGCTGCAAATTGCATGTGTTTATCTTTTTTGAATAGCTAAGTTTTGGAAACAGCCCAAATGCCCAAAAATATATGACTGGATCAAGAAGATGTGGTACATATACACCATGGAATATTACTCAGCATTCAAAAAATGGATCATATTTTTGAATCTAAGACTTTAGTAAGATGCTGTTGAGCCTGCAGCAGCTGGGATCCACTAGGAGGCAGCAGAGGTCCACATCGGCTAAAGTGACAAAACTACCAGAGATGGGGTTTTGAGCAAGTGGGGCATGCAGAGAGGGTAGGAATAGCCCCCTAACACCTGAGAAATAGGCATCAACATTTTTCTGTAACATCGTCCTCGACAGTTGTGCAAATCCTTCTGAACGTGGCCTTCAGATCTGATACCTGACGAAAGTGCCGATGGCTCTGGTGATGGGTTCAGGTGTGTCCCTTCAACGATACTGAAGTTCTGTCAATGTGCACAAACACCTGTTCTCCCTGTGATGAGAAGCCCCTGTCCTGCCAGACACATCTGCTCTGCCTTCCCCAGATACGTGTTTGGCACACAGTGTTGCCTAATAAACATTTTCTGGCTGAATTGATTAAGAGTATTTTAACTTAATAAACTTCCCAGGCACCTAAAGGAATGGCTTATAATAATCACCCTTCGGATTGGCAGCCACCATGATGTGTATCCAGTATGTCTTGGCAGCACACAATTTGTCCTTGGTCTGGAGTGGACCTGGGGATACTGAGGCACAACACTATGACCTGTCCCTGAATAACAACAAGGACGGGAACTTACAGCATCTTAGTGACTCCATGTGTTCTTGCCTTGATGAATTTCATTTGACCTCTGCTACGCAGAAGCTGTATTCAGGGCTGGACCTGCACTGTCTAACCTGCTATTGTCCCCTGTAGAACAGGCTCGGTGATGCCGACACTTCACCTCTGAGCTCTGACAGCACCATTTCAGCCCAGGAGTAAATTCAGGACACATGGGAGGAGGAGATATTACCCACATTATCTGCAGGACCAGCTGGAGGAGGATCCTAAAGTTGGGAATTGGTTCTGCAGGAACCCTCCGCTCCCTGTGTCCATGGAGGCTGAGTCTTCTCTGAAACCACAGAGCCCTGGCTGATTTGCATACCCAGCAGCTCTCTCCAGCAAGTGGATAAGACAGGCCTGGGGGGAACCTGCCCAGCCTCAGCCTCAGGGAGTAGGATCAGGGACCCCACCATGGCCTGGACCCCTCTCCTCCTGGGCCTCCTGGCTCACTGCACAGGTACCTTACCCAGGCTCACTGTACCCCAGCCCCAGGGCTCTGGGACAAGCCTGGACATGACTCTGAGCTCAGCAGGGTCAGTCTGGGTGGGCAGGATGCTCTTGACTTTGTGCAGGATGGGGCTCAGGGGTGCTGAGACCCCCGGTGTATTCATGCTGCTCAGCAGCTTTGCCTGCACACAGAAATGGGGAGGGCATCACACGCTAAATGCTCCATCCATCTGCCATGCTGTGGGTCACTGGGACTGAGACTGGTGGAACTGGGCACCATGGGGGCCTGAGACATAGTAGCTGAGTCAAATTCATGCAGGGAGTTGGGGCAAATAGATCTTCCATCTTCCATCAACTTCTATTCCTCTCTCTTGCAGGCTCTGTGGTCTCCTACAAGCTGACTCAGCCACCCTCAGTGTCGGTGTCTCTGGGACAGACGGCCAGGATGACGTGTCAGGGAGACAACATTGGAAGTAAAATTGCTGACTGGTACCAACAGAAGCCAGGCCAGGCCCCTGTGCTGGTCATTTACAGTGATAACCAACGGCCCTCAGGGATCCCTGGCCGGTTCTCTGGCTCCAACTCGGGGAACACGGCCACCCTGACCATCAGCGGGACCCGGGCCGAGGACGAGGCTGACTATTACTGTGGGGTGTGGGACAGCAGCAGTGATCATCCACAGTGACACAGGGCCATGGGGAAGTGAGACACAAACTCTCCACCATCTGGGTAACACTCTCCTCCAGCCCCCGGGGGATGAGACTCAGCCATGAGCAGCTCTGACCCGGGTCCCCCAGATATGAGGTCCCCAGGATCCCCCCATTTCCCCACAAACCCCACGCAAGCTCTGCAGCCTGTGTCAGGAGTGTTGTAGGGCTCAGGGCCAGGCTGTCCCGATGTTTTCCGGACAAGGTTGTGAGCTGAGGAAACAGGGATGCATTGAAAGACAGAGGGAAGGAAACATTTGTTCCATGTGTTAAAAGAAAAAAATCAATGATTTAGGAAGTGCCCCAAATTTTTTAGTAAAATCGCATTTTGATGGTGAGCACCTCACTTAACAGTCAGGAAAGTGCCAGGAGGGACCTGATGCTGCCGCCTCCCTGACTCGGGCTGTTCTCTGTCCTCTGGACACCTGCACCCCCTCTCCGTGAGCGAGTGCCCCTGGGAAACGGCACCTGCCACAGTTTCTGTTTTCCTTATTGAACCACCGTTTCCAGACACAAACACCCTCCCCGTTATTAAACAGTCTGTGAGTTTGGACACAGCGCGCGTAGGGGTCGCGCGGCCACAGTCTCCACGCAGAACAGCACAAGCCCTCTCTGTCCTTCCCCGGCCCTGGGCGGTCACGCCTCTGCCCCAGCGCTGACGGTGCTGATCCCTGCCTGTCCCCGGAGTTGGGCCTTAGCGAAAAGTCATAAAATGGAATCACACGTGGGAGCTTTTATTTCTGCTTTCGTTCAGCATAAAGCATCTGAAATTCCTTTACGTTGCTGTGTGCACTGATAGTTCATTCTGTCTCCATGCTGAGAAGTTTCCAGAGAGGGATGAATACCAGTTTATTGACCATTCCCCATAATTAGCCTTTGTTCTCTGTCTACTTTCAACCTGGGCAATTTGAAACAAATCATATAGCATTTACTTGCAGGTTTTTGGTGGACATTGTTTTTATTTAGGTAAAAAGAAGGGAATTGCTGAGTCACATGGCAGATAAATGATTAACTCTCCAAGAAAACGCCAAATCGACTTCCAGTGTGGAAGCTGCTTTTGCACTTTCGTTACCACCAGCCACTGATAAGTCTTGCCGCTGTTCCGCATCCTCACACTTGCTAGAGATTTTCAGATTTTTTTTTTCTCCAAAACCTCGCTAGTAGGTCTGTACTGACATCTTGTTATTTTTCTAATATTCGTTTTCCTGCTGACTTACGGTGTTGAGTTCTATTCAAGTGTTTGTGTATTTTGTTTCTTACAGTGTTTGTTTTAAGTTGAAATTGTCCTGGTTTGTTTGTATTCATTGTGTGTGTGTGTGTGTGTGTGTGTGTTCAGGTTCTGTGACTATCAAATGACAAGCTCAACTCTCACCCCAGCAATGAAGCCCTAACACAGCTGCATCACCATGAGGATCCCCCATTCCCTTTCATAAGAACTTCCTCCCTCCTGCCCCTGAGTCTCCTCCTGTGCCTCAACCCTGACATCCTCTGATTTGTTCTCCTTTTTCACTTTCTTATGACGCTGTATAGAATTAAACAATAGAATCAGCTAATATGCTACATTTGGGAATGGCATTTCCCTTAGATGATTCCTCTATAGTCATCAAAATTATTGTTGCCTTAAGAATTCATTCCTTTCTATTTCTTATAATATCCCATGGTTCTGTTGCAAGATCATTGGTTTAACCACCACCCCAGGAGAGACAACTGGGGTGTCTTATGGACGGAGCACGGTGGACATTGTTGTCTGGGTCTTTTCTATGAACATGTTTTCCTTTTTATGAACTAAATACCCGAGTTCAATTTCTGGGTAGCCTACTCGTTACCAGACACATTTATAAAGAAACTGATGAACAGGAGCGGGAGGTAGAGGGTGCAAACCAGGAAGGGAAGAGCACAAGGGACTGTGGTGATGGTTCATGGGTGATCTGGTGTGGGGGGAATTTTATGAGGATTACACCTGATAGGAGAAATCAAACATTCTAAAAAATGAACAACAACGTAAAAATAAATAAATATTTTTTTTAAAAAAAGAAGAAACTGATAGACATGCCAGAGAGTTATCATGTCACATTCCTCCAGCCCACCTGAGGGATCCAGATGGTGCCATCCTGGCCAGCTCTTGTGTGGTCCCTCTACACATCAGACTTCCTGAAGGGTGCAGGGCGGGGTCTCAATGTGGTTTTATTTACATTTCTATAACAGCCAACATGAACCTCCTCCTGTGCCTTTTGCCAGCTCTGTGTCATCTTCTGGAATATTTGATCTTTCCAGGACAACGATGGCTTCTTGAGTGTGCGCTCTCCAGACACCGTCCATTTTCGGTTATTGGTGATATCACATCCTCTCCTAAAATGATTGCAAAAGAAATGATTTTACCTTTAATGAAATGCAAGTTATCAAACTATCTTTTACAAATCACAGTTTACCATGGAAATTCTTGCCTAGCACTAGAGTCTAATGAATTCTTTCTGGATTTTTCTCAAAAATATAAACCAATGAAAGTCCCATCTGATGGGGTCTCGCCAGTTTTGTGGATGGTGATGGAATCCGGAGTCTCACATGGTTGACCATGGTCCCCACACTCTGGCTTTAAGCGCAGCCCAGCCCGAATGTGTTATCCTCCCTAGAGAGGGATGAGAAGGGCACAAAATGAAGTGTCTTTGTATGGGGGGGGAGGTGGTGTTGTATGTGTGTGTGCTGTGTACACAGGGAACACTGTCTCACAAGTCACTGACAGATTAGAGTCTCTAGTACAGGTAATCTGACTGGGGTTCATGTCACATCTTCTATAAGCTGAGTATTTTTCTATCCTTAAGAGCCCATAGCAGGGCCTTCCCCAGTGGCGCAGCGGTTGAGCGCTGGGTCGCGAAGCTGCCCGCAGCCTCTGCAGCACTGGTTCGATCCCTGACTGCTCCCCGGCCACCAGAGGAGGGTCCCACATGGTGCGCAGACTCTCCAGCCGCCCGCTGCTCCCCTCAGCAGTGTACTTCGGTCCTTCTGCCTGTTCTCCTCCCCGCTCTGGCTCTGGTGAATTCTCTCACCCTCCCGCACTTCTGACTGTACCCAGTGCTTGTATAAATAAACAAATAAATAAATAACTCTTAAAAAAAAAAAAGAGCCCATAGCAGGCCACAGGAAGTAAGTGGATTAGCACTCTACCTGAGGATAAGAGAGGCCCTGATTGAACATCCCAAATGCAGGCTCAGAGACAGTTCCAGGGACATCTCCACCACAGCCTGCAGCCTAGCCCTGCACTCCTTGCTTATTATCTGCCCAGGTGCTGGCCTTAGGGATCAGCCCACACAAAAACTGGGCAGGAGGCTGGGCTTGACCTTCAGCTCAGTACAGGGGATGCAACAAGGGCTGTGCCCTCTGGGAATCACCCTCATCTTCACACTCACCTCTCTTCTCCTCTCCTCTTGCATGTTCAGTGGTCACTGCTGAGCTGAGTCAACCACAGGAAGTCTCTGTAGCCTTGGGAGATATGGTCACTATTACCTGCCAAGGAATAAACAGTTATGCTAGCTGGTACCAGCAGATGCCTGGCCAGGCACCTGTGCTGCTCATTGATAGTTTAGATGCCAGGCCTTCAGGTATCCCTGACCAATTCTCAGGCCCCAGCTCTGGGAGCACGGTCACCCTGACCATCACCTGGGCCCAGACGAGGACAGGCTGCCTACTACTGTCAGGTGTGGGATGAGGATAGCAATCAACCCACAGTGACACGGGGCCATGGAGAAGTGAGACACAAACCCTTCCTCATCTGGGTCACACTCTCCTGCAGCCTTAGGAGGATGGAGACACAGCCATGAGCAGCTCTGTCCCGGGTCCAGATCTGAGGTTCCGTTGCTCCCACTCCTACAGCTCCCAGGCAGCATCAGTACTGGGCAGATCAGGAGAAGTGAGACCACAGGACGAGGCTGCCATGTGCTTTCTTGACCTCAGCAGTTGTGGGCATTGAGGGCCCAGGTGGAAGGACTGAGGGGACAGAGAAGAGCAAGTGCAGAGAGAGACCTCGGGGCTGTGCTCAGATTCCCAAGAGCACTGGGGAGCCCAGGGGTGAGGGAGGAACAGGGTGGGCTGCAGGGATGCCTGCCCTGAGACACAGAGGGAGCTGCCGACGTCACTCACAGGCACGCACTTTCTCTGTCACATAAATATTGAACTGTTTCCAGTGATATACAGAATAAAGATACTTTAAAATGCTTAGAAATGAACACAGATCTCCAGTGGCACACAAGGAATCATTCACAATACCTGGCACTAATCAAAACCATCCTCTAGAGAATTATGGAAATATGGACCATAATTATACAGAAAATATCAATGATCCCAAACTGGTCTTGAAATTGTCCACTGTGTTTGTAGACAAAGAGACTAAATAAATGATTATGACTATTCCCATCAGTCTGTCTGTTTTGCTCCCCGCTCTGGCTCTGGTGAATTCTCTCACCCTCCCACACTTCTGACTATACCCAGTGCTTGTGTAAATAAATAATTTTTTTTTTTAAAAAAAGACATGTTACTGTCTAAAACAATATGCACTGACCATGTATGCTGAAATTTATAGTGTACAGAACAGTAAATTGCTGGATAATTACAGAAAATGAGTGAAAATAAATGATTTTTACATGGACTGTACACTCTATGTGACAGGATGTACATCACATAAATTAAATTGTGAACTATAATTATATGATGATTATAGTTAATAAGAAAAAAACAAGGGGAGGGAAAGTGGAATCATACAATTCAATCAAAAAGAAGCAGACAGAGGAAAATGCAAAAACAAAACATATGAGAAAATGAAATACCATAGAATATTTAAAATAATATTGTGGGCAACATGGCGGCGAGGAGACTCTGCGAGTAAGATCTCCCATTAAAAAAAGTTAATAGGGAGGAAAAGCGGCAGGTCCCAGTGAGAACTGGGACACGGAAGATAAACGGGTGACTCCAGCAAACTGCCCGAAGAAGAAAGTGGCCATAAAAGAGGACTAGAAGGGAGGGAAGCGCAGAACCCTGCTCCCCTCCCCCGCCCACAGAGTAGGCACACTCTGACCAGCAGAGAGGAGGGAAAAAAAAAAAAAAAACAAACTAAAACGACCAACAAGAACAAACTATGCAGCAAGCGGGACTGTGAGTGGAAAGGAACTATTTCAGCCACCACACCCCGTGAACGGGAGCTGTGGAGAATCCTGCAGGATTCGCCACGGAGGTGAGCTCCAGGCGCCATTAAAGAGAGACCCCGCCCCCCAGGAGGAGGCCAGCACCAGCACACAGCCCAAGGCCGCCCGGTAAGCTTGCTCGAAAAGCTGCGCACTGGAAAAGCAAATGCGGATAGGAATCGGGATCGCGCAGAAAAGCAGTGCGGTTGAAAAGCAAACGCGGATCCGGATCGCAGCTGCCCAGGTCCCCGCGCCTGCAACTTAGGCTTGCGGGGAGATGCGCGGAGGCCCTCACTGAGTGAGCAGGAACCAGGCGCCCAGGCACGGGAGCGGGATTCTAAAGGCGCCATTCCCGCACCACTGAACTGGTCTACAGCCCGCGTCCTGGAACTGAGGGCTTTGGAACTGAGACCCGGGGCACGAAATTAGGGGCGTGGGTTCCCCACGATGGTGGGGCACAAGGCAGACACATCACCCCAAAGCCGTTGAGGTTTACCCTACCATTCCCGCTCTGTTCCCTGTCCCACTGGGTGGAAAATCAGCTCCCCAAGAGCTCTAGGAGAGATCTCTGGCCCCACCTAGTGACTTGAAACCAGCAGAGGCTCCTGGAGGAGCCAGTGGCCAGCTGGGGAGTTAGCCCACGCCGGGCCCCTTCCGAACAAGTAGTCTGAGCCCACAGGGGGAGCGAGCACCCACAGCCGGGGCAGACCAGGCGCGCAGAAGAGTGTGCCTGAGACCGGACGCGCAGGGAGTGTGTCCCACATCACCATTTTAGAACAGGGACATTTCTTCAGTAAAGACTACCTACAGAAGGCTTCCTCAGGAGCCAGAGGTGAGCGGGGGAAGTTCGCCCATGCCAGACCCCCTCTAGCCTGCAGTCCAAGCCCAGAGGGGGAGCAGGAACTCACCGCCGGGGCAGACCAGGCGCACAGGGGAGTGTGTCCCCACATCGGCATTTTAGAACAGGGACCTTTCTCCAGTAAAGACTGCTTGAAACTGACATATGGCTCCTGGAGGAACCAGAGGGGAGCAGAGAAGCTCACCCAAGATGCCGGCCAGTCCCAACAACACAGTGTCCCAACGCATACGGCAAATTAGAAAACAGACAGTAGGGAGTAGAAGAACCACACGCAACCTAGCAACTCCCCAGGGAAAAAGCACACCACAAAAAGAAAACCAGACCCCAGATTGCAACGACAGTAACTTGGAAAAACTTCTGAGCCTTCCAGAAAGAGAATTTAAAATTGCCGTGATTAAAAAACTGACAGAAGTCATAAAGGAAAACAATGATAAGGGAAAAATAATTAATGATCAGAAGAATGAAATTGAGTCCCTAAAGAGGGAAAACAATGGTCAGAAGAATGAAATTGAGTCCCTAAAGAGGGAAGTAAAAGAAATGCAGGAGATCAAAGAATTAATGGAAGAACTAAAGAATTCTGGGAAAAGCAATGAAAGCAGAATAGATGAAATGGAAGAACGAATAAGTACTCTTGAAGACACAGAAATAAAAAGAACCAAAACAGAAAAGGAAAAAGAAGTACGAAGGAAAAAGAACGAAGAAAGACTTCGGGAACTATCTGACTCCATGAGGAAAGGAAATATAAGAGTTACAGGAATACCAGAAGGAGAGGAGAGAGATGTAGGAACAGAGAAAATATTTAAAGAGATAATTGAAGAGAACTTCCCAAATGTGAAGAAGGAGCTGAAAATTGATATACAAGAATCAAGAAGAACACCAAACGTCCACGACGAAAGGAAAAATACAGCAAGACACATAATAGTAAAGCTCCCAAGAATCCAGGACAAGGAAAAAATAATGAAGCTGGCAAGAGGGAAGAAACAGATAACATTCAAAGGAAAGCCAATCAGGCTGACATCAGACTTCTCCGAAGAAACACTATGGGCAAGGAGAGAGTGGAGGGACATAGTCAACAGACTCCAAGAAAACAGATGCCAACAAAGAATACTCTATCCCGCAAAGCTCTCCTTCCTCTTTGAAGAAAGAATATGGACCTTCCCAGACAAACAGAAACTTCATTACAACTAAACCCCCACTCCAAAAAATACTACAAGGAGTCCTAAAGCCAGAACCTCAGAGGGACGAATAACAATGAAAGAAGGCCAAAAAAAAAAAGTTATTAAAAGAATAAATAAATAAAATCAAAGGAAAGACAAACACAATGGCATATACAGATGCTAACATATCAATATTAACTCTTAATGTAAATGGACTAAACTCTTCAATAAAAAGACACAGAGTTGCAGCCTGGATTAAGAAACAAAACCCAACCTTTTGCTGTCTCCAGGAAACACATTTAGCTACAAAAGATAAAAATAGGCTCAAAGTTAAAGGATGGAAAACAATCCTACAAGCAAATGGACCACAAAAGAAAGCAGGAACAGCTATACTTATATCAGATAAAACAGATTTCAAACTCAAAAAGATAAAAAGAGACCCCAATGGTCACTACATTATGATCAAGGGGACAATACTTCAAGAAGAAATAACACTCATTAACATATACTCACCAAACGAAGGAGCACCAAAATATATCAGACAACTGTTGTCCTCTCTGAAAACAGACATCAGAGAAAACACATACGTAGTGGGAGACTTCAACACACCACTATCAACAATGGATAGATCAACAAGACAAAAAATAAGTAAAGAAACCAAAGCTCTAAATAAGGACCTAGAACAATTGGGCTTAACAGACATCTATAGAACACTAAACCCCCAAAAAACGGAGTACACATTTTTCTCAAGCGCACACGGATCATTCTCCAGGATCGATCACATACTGGGGCACAAGACAAACGTCAACAGATACACCAAGATTGAAATCATATCAGCCATCTTTTCTGACCATGAAGGCATCAAACTAGAAATAAACCATAAAAAGAAGGCAAGGAACTTTCCTACCTCATGGAGATTAAAAACCACACTACTGGAAGACCACTGGACTAATGAGGAGATCAAAGAAGAAATTAAAAAATTCTTTGAATTGAACGACAAGGAGGACACCAATATCCTAAATGTATGGGATGCAGCAAAAGCAGTAATAAGAGGAAAATATATAGCAATAGAAGCTCACATCAAGAAACAAGAAAGAACTCAAAGAAACAACCTAATCTCGAAGCTCAAAGATCTAGAAAAAGAACAACAAAAAAACCCAAAACCAGTAGAAGAAAAGAAATAATAAAAACCAAAGCAGAAATAAATGAAATTGAAACTAAAAAAACAATCCAAAAGATCAATGAAACCAAGAGCTGGTTCTTTGAAAAAATCAATAAAATAGACAAACCCCTAGCCAGGCTCACAAAGGAAAAAAGGGAGAAAGCACAAATAAACAGGATCATCAATGAAAGAGGAGAAATCACAACGGACACAGCAGAAATCAAAAGAATAATCAGTAACTACTATGAACAGTTATATGGAAACAAGTTTAACAATCTAGAGGAGATGGACAAATTCCTACAACTCTACAATCACCCAAAGCTAGATAAAGAAGAAATAGAACACCTAAACAGACCAATTACAAGCAGCGAAATTGAAATGGTAATCAAAAACCTTCCCAAAAACAAAAGCCCAGGACCTGATGGATTTACAAATGAATTCTACCAAACATTCAGAGACGAATTAGTGCCTATCCTTCACAAAATCTTCCAAAAAATTGAGAAGGAAGGGACAATACCAAACACGTTCTATGAAGCCAACATTACACTAATACCAAAACCGAACAAGGACAACACAAAAAAGGAAAACTACAGGCCAATTTCCCTAATGAACACTGATGCAAAAATCCTCAATAAAATTTTAGCTATCAGAATCCAACAATGTATCCATAAGATAATCCACCACTACCAAGTAGGATTCATTCCAGGGACACAAGGATGGTTTAACATCCGAAAATCAATCAATGTTATCCAACACATCAACAAAAAGAAATATAAAAACCATATGATAATATCAATAGATGCTGAGAAAGCTTTTGACAAAGTGCAACACCCATTCATGACAAAAGCCCTTGAAATTCTTGGGATACAAGGAACATAACTCAACATCATAAAGGCCATCTATGACAAGCCAACAGCCAGTATCATTCTCAATGGTGAAAAGCTGAAAGCAATTCCATTAAGATCTGGAACAAGACAAGGATGTCCACTCTCACCACTGCTTTTCAATATAATACTGGAAGTCCTAGCCAGAGCAATAAGACAAGAGAAAGACATCCAAGGAATCCAAATAGGAAAAGAAGAAGTCAAACTATCACTATTTGCAGATGATATGATAATATACATAGAGAACCCCAAAAACTCCACAGAAAAACTAATTCAACTCATCAATCAGTTCAGTAAAGTGGCAGGATACAAAATCAACATGCAAAAGTCAGTAGCCTTCCTATACACAAACAATAAATCTGAAGAAGAAGAAATCAAAAACCATCCCTTTTATTATCAAACAAAAAAAATCAAATATTTGGGAATAAATCTAACAAAAGAGGTAAAGGACCTATACAAAGAAAACTATAAACACTGTTAAAAGAAATAGAAGAAGACACAAAGAAATGGAAAGACATCCCCTGCTCATGGATTGGAAGAATAAACATTATTAAAATGGCCATCCTTCCAAAAGCAATATACAGATTTAATGCTATTCCAATCAAAATTTCAATGTCATTCTTCAAAGAAATAGAACAATTATTGATGAAATTCATATGGAATCACAAAAACCCCGAATAGCCAAAGCTCTCCTGAAAAAAAAAAGAAGGGAATGGAGGCATCACACTCCCAGACTTCAAACTATACTACAAAGCCATAATCATCAAAACTGCATGGTATTGGAACAAGAACAGACACTCAGACCAATGGAATCGAATAGAAAATCCAGAAATAAACCCACAGATTTATGGTCAACTAATTTTTGACAAAGGAGCAAAGACTATGCATTGGAGCAAAGAAAGTTTGTTCAATAAATGGTGCTGGGAAAACTGGGTCGCTATATGCAAAAGAATGAAGCTTGACCACTACCTCACACCATACACAAAAATCAACTCAAAATGGATTAAAAAACTAGACATAAGACCGGAAACCATAAAATACATAGAAGGAAATATAGGCGAAACACTACGTGATTTGCACATCAAAGACATCTTTACAGACACATCACCCAAAGCAGTGATAGTGAAGGCAAAGATCAACAGCTGGGACTACATCAAATTAAAGAGCTTCTGCACAGCAAAAGAGACAATAACAAAAACAAAGAGAAACCCCACCAACTGGGAGAACATTTTTGCACCCAACACTAATGATAAAGGACTGATCACAAACATCTGCAAAGAGCTGATGAGACTCAACAACAACAAAGAAAATAATCCAGTCAAAAAATGGGCAGAAGAGCTAAAAAGAAACTTCTCTGAAGAGGAAATGCAAATGGCCAACAGGCATATGAAAAAATGTTCAACATCACTAGTTATCAGGGAAATGCAAATCAAAACTACCATGAGATACCATCTTACACCAGTGAGAATGGCACATATTAAAAAAACTAGCAACAACAAATGTTGGCGAGGTTGTGGAGAAAAAGGAACTCTCCTGCACTGTTGGTGGAATGAAAACTGGTCCAACCACTGTGGAAAGCTGTGTGGAGATTTCTGGACCTACTAAACATAGAGCTTCCATATGATCCAGCAATTCCACTCCTAGGTATTTACCCAAAGGACACAGAAACATCAATTCCAAAGAACACCTGCACCCCTATGTTTATAGCAGCACTGTTTACAATAGCTAAGCTTTGGAAACAACCCAAATGCCCAAAAATAGATGACTGGATCAAGAAGATGTGGTACATATATACCATGGAATATTACTCAGCATTCAAAAAAGATAAACACATGCAATTTGCAGCAACATGGATGGCGCTGGAAGGGATCATGCTCAGCGAAATAAGCCAAAAAGAAAAAGAAAAATACCGGATGGTCTCACTCATAGCAGGAATCTAGAAAACTTAAATAAGGGACCAGGAAAATGAATAACTATAAGAAAGTGAAAATCAAAATCAACAAAAAACTATGAACCAGAGACACTTTTAGGGGGCGGGGGCGGGAGGGAGGGATTGGGGTCAGAATGGGGGGTTTGCAATTGTATGGGGAATATAAAAATAAAATTTATTATTTAAAAAAATAAAATAAAAAATAAATAATATTGTGGCGTGTTTAAAAAATACCTATACACATTTAAAATATATCAATGCCCAGGCCTCCCTGGTGGCAAAAGGTGTTAAGACGCAACCTATGCAGCTACCCACAGCCACTGAAGCTCAACTTCCATCCCCCAACAGGGAGCTACCCACATGGCGCAGCAGACCTCTCCTGACTCCCCCGCTGCTCCCCTCAGCAGTGTATTTGGTCAATCTGCCTGTTGTGTTCACCACTCTGTCTCTGGTGAGTACTTTCATCCCTCACATTTCTGGCCACACCACAGTACTTGTATGCATAAATAATAAATAATTTTTTTAATATAAATATATATATATATGTCAATGACCACTTTCGTTGTAAATAATCAAAATATCACAATTAAGAGCAGAGACTATCCTCCCTGGTGGCGCAGATGTTGAGCGCTGGGTTGCGAAGCTGCCTACAGCCTCTGCAGTGCTGGTTCAATCCCTGGCCACCAGGTAAAGGTCCCACATGGTGCACAGACCTCTCCTGGCGCCAGCTGCTCCCCTCAGCAATGTACTTCATCCATCTGCCTGTTCTGCTCTGGTGAATTCTCTCACTCTCCCGCACTTCTGACTGTACCCAGTGCTTGTATAAATAAATAAATAAATCTTAAAAAAAAAAAAAGAGCAGAGGCTATCAATTGAATTGAAAAGCTACGCCAAAGAATGGGCTGTCAAGAATATACCAACAGTAAATACAAAGTCAAAAATCTTAGCGCCAGTTCAGACTAGGCTGAGGTAGAAACCCTTCAACACAAACTCTGAAAAACACATAGTGATAAAAACACTGGTAAATACTCACGAATAGTGACGTTAGAGTTAATTTGAATTTCAGATTAAGAAATACCAGGAGCTCCTGGTGATAATCAACCTCCCCTTGCTGTGGAAGGGAGGTTTCCACTGGAATCTGAGGTGACATGAAGGCAGGAGCCTCTAGAGCATCAGGCAGGTTCCAGAGTTTTCAATTTTGCAAATGAACAAATCACCCAGGCTAGGGCACATAACCTGTTGTATGTGCTTCAAAAATTTGATGTGCCCTGCACCCCTATGACAATATTCTATCTTGCTGCGCTCTGCCAGGAGGTCAGGGCATCACAGCTGGCACAGGGGAGGGCTGGAATCTGTTCAAAACTGTCTCCTTGGACAGGGGCTCTGGGGTGACTAGCAAGGAGGTTCCTGAGATGAGCTCTCCTCCACCAGCAGGGGACAACAGAGCTGCAGGCAGGTGCCCCAAGACAAAGTGGGCTGCCCTGGAGGGAGACCAACCTGCCCAGTGGGAGACCAACTTGTCCTGGGGACTGGGAACCAGAACAGCTTCAGCAGAACTCAGCCCATCCAGGCCTTCCCCCAGGTTGAAGTGACCATATTCTGAGGGTGAGAATCACAGTGTGCTGCCAGGACACTGATGGGACAAGAGTCCAGAAGGCATCACTGGGAAATGCAGCCATAGTTCCTGTGCCCAGGGAGCTGACCCTCTCTGCTGGCATATCAGGGACACCCTCACTACTGCCCACTGCACCACCTCTCCCTCCTCCAGCTGACTGTGAGCTCGGGCTATACCTAAATTGCTCAGGATATCAGGAGGGGCAGGCCTGATTCTCAGGACACCCTGGGCCCTGAATGGAGATCTGTGGCCTCAGTTAAGAGACCCTCTCCAGAGTGAAGTGGATTCTCCCTTCTCTGGTCACAGTCTGGTCACCAGGGCTGTCCCTGGTCATTGAGTTAAGGATCTACGTGTCCTGACCATTCAGTCCCCTGAGCTCTTCCTCTGTGCAAAGACCATGACCCTGGTGGCCTTCAGAGACCATGGAGCCTAAATAGGGTTTCTTAGCCAGGTCTGGATTTCAAAAGTTTCACATCTTATATAAAACAGTAGTGAAATCCTAATTTGGCCGCTCACATAGTGTGAACTCTGTCCCCACATCTCCGTCCTCAAGTCTGCAAAGTCTACCCCACGTGTGTTCTCCTCACTAGAGAGAGTGATGAGGGTTGTCCCAAAGCAGAGGGTGGTCCCAGGTACATAGGGAAGAGTGTGTGTGTGTGTGTGTGTGTGTGTGTGTGTGTGTGTGTGAGAGAGAGAGAGAGAGAGAGAGAGAGAGAGAGAGCAAGTGTGAGAGAGTGTTGTTTCCACAGGTCTTAGAATATCTAGTACAGACCAGGCACTTGGTTGCACTTCAGGTTTTCTATGGGTTGAGCTCTGTCTGTTCCTCAGGGGCCCAGCAAGGCCACAGGGAGGTAGGAAGTAGATTTGCATGCCACCCGAGGATAAGAGAGGCCCTGAGCACCCATCCCAGCTGCAGGCTTAGAAGCTGATCCTGCTACATCTGCACCATGGCCTGGAGCCCTCTCCTGCTCCCCCTCCTCATTATCTGCACAGGTGCTGGCTCTAGGGATCAGCCCACACAGACACCAGGGAGCAGCCTGGCCTGACCTTCAGCTCAGCACAGGGGATGCAGCAGGGGCTGTGCCCTCTGGGAATGACCCTCATCCTCACACTCACCTCTCTTCTCCTCTCCTCTTGCAGGTTCAGTGGTCACAGCTGAGCCGAGTCAACCACAGTCAGTCTCTGTGGCCTTGGGACAGACGGCCACGATCACCTGCCAAGGAATATCCAATTATGCTAGCTGGCACCAGCAGAAGCCTGGCCAGGCCCCTGTGATGCTTGTTCATGCTAATGGTGTCAGGCCATCAGGGATCCCTGCCCGATTCTCAGGTTCCAGCTCAAGGAGCATGGCCACCCTGACCATCAGTGGGGCCCAGGCTGAGGATGAGGCTGACTATTTCTGCCTGTCACCAGACAGCAGTTATACTCATCCCACAGTGACATGGGCACATGGGGAAGTGAGACAAAAACCCCTTCCTCGTCTGGGTCACACTCTCCTCCAGACCTAGGAGGATGAGACACAGGCAAGAGGAGGAGACCCGGGTCCCTAGTCCTTTGCCCCACCCCAGCTCTCGGGCATTCTCTGCAGAGGTGAGTCCTGAGTGGATTTGGGACTGCAGGAAGGGGCTCCAGGTGTTTCCCTGACCACAGAGTTGTGGGGATTGAGGACCAAGGTGGAAAGACTGAGAGGGCAGAGCACGAGGAAGTGCAGAGACAGCTCTGGAGTTGAGCAAAGATTCTAAAGCACAGATGAGCACAGGGGTGAGGGAGGAAGAGGATGGGCAGGAGGAATATCCTCCCTGAGACATCAGAGGGAGTTTCTTGTATGGAGTGTGCACACACACACGAAAACACACACATGCACGGGAACACACTGGCACACACACACGCACCTGCACACACACAAGCACACACAGTCATATTTGCTTCTTCCCTGGTCAGAAGAAACAGATCCTAGTAAGGCATTGGTAGCCTGTCAGGAGGACTTTGCTCACTAGTAGGGAAATTTGTCCAAACTTTAGGCTGATCTGGTGCCTCAGAAGGGTGTAAGAAAGCAAATTGAGAGCAAGGACTGAATGTGTCCAGGGAATTTACAGAATCAAAATGTAAGGAAAAAAAAAAGACAATAATGACAGGTCCCCAGTATCTAGGACAGGACACTGCATAAATTTTGGCATTTATCAAAAACTTTCTGTGAAGATTTAGGAATACACTAGCCCTGATAATACAAACCTCAATGAGCCCATCCTGACAGTGAAATTTTCTGGATGTCATGTATCAGAATCCTCATGACAGTGATGCAGCACGTGATGGTCAGAAAATGGTGAACTTCTAAATGAGAAAAACCCTGAGCACCTGTCCCTGCAGCTGCTCTCACAGGCGCCAGGGGAGTGGCAGGTCCCATGAAGCAGGGCTCATGTGGGGAAGGACAGCTCCACTCTCCACGCATATCCGGGTACAGAGGCTCCAGCAATGAGGGAATGTTGCAACACGTGTCTACACTGACCCCTGCTCAAAGACAAGACATTCAATACAATGACACATTTCAACATCGTGTCAACACCCATTCCTTTCATCAGTGAAAGGAATGACAAGTGAATTACTTGTGAATTACTTCTATTGTGGTGCAGAATCCCTTTCAGAGAGAAGGTCAATCCTGTAAATCTCATGAAAAATTATTTTGGAATTGATCTACATGGTGGCTGATCATCAGGAAATGTCCCTGAAGTCAGATGACTTGTCCTTCTTCATAGAGAGATCTTTTCCAAGTTCCCAAGCACAGGTTGTTTAGGAAAGACCGTTCTCCCCAGATGGTGCTAACAACTGGCCACACGCTGCACTGAGACCCAGAAGGGAACGTTGAGGACTGGCCCTGAGGAGCCAGCAATCCCTGGAGACTCTGAGGGGCACCTAGAGGGGAGAAAGCATCAGGGGAAGGCTTTGTGGTGTGTTAAGCTGGGAACAGGATGGACAGGCATGAGGTCTGTGGCCCTGTCCAGTGGTAGTCACCTCTTTACACACAACTGGGAGGGGAAGAATACCAGGAGTGTCTATGCCCAGGGGCACAGGAGCCTCTCAGGGAGTCCAGGTGCAGAGTGTCAGCATGTGTCAGTGAGTCACATTGTACATTTTCAGCAGAAGGAGACTGAGTTCAAATATATTTGTTCAGGACTTTAGGGGAAAGTGCTCCTGGGCTTACCTGACTGTCCTCCAAGGCAGAGACCTTGACCTCATTGGAAAGGATCCTCATCCTAAAATATCAGGAAAGGAGCCTGACACGTGGAGCCTGACCAAGGTCTCAGGTCCCCTTGTCCTGTCAGAGAGAGCAGACAAGGGTCCCCACAATTGTGCACAGATATTTGACAGGGAATCGGATTCTAGCTCTGCGAGCATCTGAGTGTTCACTGCATAGACGCAGGGAGGACAGACTCCTGAATAGAGAAGCTGGGTCCTGAAAGGACGGGCCAAGAGGCTTGGCATGAGGGAAGGAGGAAAACATGATGCCCAGTGAGGGGAGGGCAAGTGGGTGAACAATGGGCTCTGAGTGGGAATTCTAGTCTACCCTATGCTTCTTGGGTATTTAGAGAAAGTCACTTACCCTCATCAGTTTCCTCTTTTAGTAAATGGAAGCAGAAGGTTATTCTGAGTGTCTGTTGTGGGGCCCATGTCACACTCACCCAGGGCCTGGTCTCCATCAGGGTCAGAAGCAGTCATGCTGGTGACTGTCAGCACATGCAGGATGACATTCATTCTGGGCACCAGGGGGCGTTGTGGTCCTGGCTTGGGGCTACAAATCAGTCCAGACACTGGGCTATGCTCAAGTGCACTGGGCATGACTGATGGTCCCCTTGAAGACACTTCTGTTGTACAACCAGCTCCCACAATGTCCCACACCTGTTCTTCTGACATCAGGAAATCAGCATCTTGACACCCATTGGCTCAGGACCAAGACAAGACAGAGACACACACCCTGGGGACTGGAGAGTGATTTCCATTGGCTGTCCCGCATCATTGAACTACAGACAGAGAGAGTAACACAGAAGCATGGAGAGGCCAGTGCAGATGGGCAGCCTCAGGGCAGAGCTCCTGGAATCCTCCACCATGGCTTGGGTATCCTTCTACCTTCTGCCCGTCATGGTCTTCACACATCAGAGTAGCCCAGACACTCAGGGTTCCCCCTCCTCAGTATTTCCCACCCTGCACAGTCCTTAGGGCTGTCTCCCCATTGTCATTCAGCATGGTTCTTGCATTTTCTGTTCCAGGTCTCTGTGCTGGGCCTGTGCTGACCCAGCCCCCTTCTGTATCTGCCTCCCTGAGACCCTCAGTGAAACTCACCTGCACCCTGAACAGAGAGTTTAGTACCTTCCGCATTGCATGGTGTCAACAGCTGCCAGGGAGGGTCCCAGGGAATGTGATGTATCTTAGGAGTGATGGAGGCCACAGCAAAGGAGAGGGGATTCCTGATCACCTCTCAGGCTCTGCCTCAGGGGCTGACTGCTACTTGACCATCTCCAACATCCAGTCTGAGGACGAGGCTGAATATCACTGTAGTGCTGACTTTAATACAGGGCCATATGGTGACACCACAGTGACACAAAGGGGAAGTGAGGCCAAAAAGTCCCTCCCCAGGGCTCTTCCCCACATGGTCAGGGTGAGCTACTCCCTATTTCACGGCAGGACCCTAAGAATTTTACTCTTCTCCTTCAACCCTGTGGTCCTGACCTTCTCCCCAGACAGCAGGATGGAGAGGGACACGGGTCATCATTGAGGTCACTTTGACAACACAGCATCTGTGTCCTCCCTCAGGCCTGTGGGGTGATTGATAATGAATGCCGCTTCAGTGTAGGGAAAGTGGTTTAATTGATCACCAGATGAGAAGGCAGCAGACTCATGTCTGAGAGACAACCGTGCTGCTCCTTGGCAGAGTACAGGGGTAGTCACACAAAGGGAAAATGAGGAGAGACAGGAAGGGTCTGCAAAGGGGAGGGGGAAGGGGTTGGCACAGAGACAGGTGGGCACAGCTTGCTTTTTTACCTGCTGTATTCCTTGGAATGCAAGAAGACAAATTGGCAAACAAGGGGAGAATTGCAAGAAATATGGGAAAGACAAACTTGATACTGCTTATCTGAGAGACTGGTCATTTGCACCTGCATCATGATGCTGGGAGAGTCAGGAAGTGCAGGGGCCTTGCTGCCCCAACCAGCTAAGAAATTGGTAAACAAAAGAAAAGGCCTCACACCATGGGGCTGAAGATTTCCAAGGTCCTCACACTCTGGGGCTGAAGATTAAGCTGTAACCTATAAGCCCTTTGTTTTTTTTTTTCTTGGTCATGTAAGAAAAAACTTCTCAGAAAGTACATTGGGCAATAACTTATTCGTATAGAATACTGTAAGTAAATGGCACAAAGAAATACCTGCTTAAAAATTAAACACTGTAAATCTGGCCTGCTTTACAATGCGAAATAATTTGTTATACATGAACATGCCTGACAAGTAACCCAGGACAACGACCACAGTAATTCCTTCTTTTGCCTTTTTTTAGAAGTTTCTTAGGAAAATTTTTTTTTAATGATCTATGAAGTTAATAGTGTTTAGAAGTTTCTAGGTAGAAACCCTGTTAGCTGATAACTAGGAAGCAGTTGGTCTCCGGCTGAAGGCCACATACATGGAGGAGTCTTTTGATGCTTAGGCTTTAGCTGATAGGAGTGTGCCGACGGCTATCAGCTGTCTTAGGTAATTGACTAAGCTGAAATACTGAGTTTTAGTGTAAGGTTTAGTTTTTTGTCTATTAACCTTGAAGGTTGCCTTCTTGCTGAGAGCACGTAGGAGCCAAAAGTCTATGTGAAAAGAATGCACTGATTGTTTCTGCTTTGCTTCCGTGCATGTGATGTCATCTCACCGCTTGTTTTAATGTATAAATAAAGACCAGTGAGACCCTCAGCAGGAGATACTAACACAAGACATTGTGAGTTGGTCTGCCTCATTCCTCAATTGTGCAAATGCCATCCCATCCTTCAGGAACCCGTGACACCCAGTTTGCCGAGGCTGGCTCCCGGCAAGGAGGGATCCACACCCTGAGAGATAGCCCAACTTGTTCATGCTTATCTTAGAGACTGTTCATTTGTAACTGCATCATGATGCTGGGAGGGACAGGAAGGATCTGTTATGGATCAGCCCCAGTACAAAATGGATTGCCTGGCTGTGGGTCCTCACCCGCGCGCTTAAAAGGGACTTATTAATACTCCACTGCGGCACACACAAAAAGGTTAATAAAAGGTTTATTTACAAGGGAAGGGGGAATGAGGAAATGTAGAACTCAGGGAGAAAAGAGGGAAATAAAGTCTTTAATGCGCCCTACCCGATCAACTGACCTGGAATCCCAAATGGCACTCCGAGAGCTGGCGGTGAGCCAAGAGCCTTGAAGCCAAGAGTCGAGAGCCCGTGACTCCAAGGCCCACGTGTCTGTTTTTTATACCCAACCTGGCTGCTTAACTCCACCCTCAGGTCCCTGCAACCTTCCCTTTGGTGGTGACAGGATTAATCTTTCCCAATGTCCTGATGGCTTTGGTCTGGAGTGGGGGTGGAGTCCACAAAGTCTATATGGAATTAGCTCAGGACAACCTTTCCCCCTAACAGATCCACACCCTGAGAGATGCCAGGTGATGACTTTAAGGACTGGCACGGTAAAGAGAAGAGCCAGGCCCGTTTCTAACAGGCAGAAACTTCATTGCACACTTGCACGAGTTTCAGGGACCCAGAGAGGGGGGTCAGTGAAATCCACCTGTTGTCAGGGTGAGGTTCGTTCTTATAGGGTAAGTAGAAGTTAGGCAGGAAAACTGGGCTGGCAGGGCAGGAAACAGGCTTAGGTGGAACAAAGTTGTTTTTCGTGGAGTCCAGTTTTGTTTCTCCTGATTATTGCTTCAGTTTTGGTTTGATGGAATCAGTGGTACTGGCTCAAGGCCATCATGTTTTTTTCTATGTGAACTTCCTCATTCCCGGCCTCTGCATCAAGATTTCAACGACCATGTCCCCGAGGGTCACAGCCCTGTGCCCACAGCTTGAATAGGAGAAGAGTCTGGAGTCTCAGAGTTTCAGGTAAATGTATGCAGGGAGGGTCCTACCACTTTTCTTAATGAGGTTCAGCAGAAAACATTTGATACCTGGGGAGGCTGGACTGAGACTTCTGAGCATCATGGAAGCTCCAGACTTAGGTCCAGTTGGGTATCGAGGAGCCTGTGAGGAGGTCTTCATCAGGACAAATAGGGGGCACACTAGGGTCTCTAATATGGTAGATTCTCAGCTGTTGGTGCATCAAATGGCTCCACATGTGCCCACAGGACTTTATAGGAAGTGACCAGGACATCTTCTGGGAGTCTAGCAGCAGGAATGGGGGAGAGTAGAGACTGATCTGGGAGAAATAGACCCCACCACATGTCATCTTGTGTGGGACCCACCTGAACTGCAATTGGTTGGTGGGGAGAAGATTACGGGACTCAGATTCTCCACAGCAGACATAAGGACTAAGTGACCCTGGTCTTTAGGACTGATGTGGGTTTGATCAGACGTGATTTGGCCTGGACCCACAATGACACATCCTGAGGGGAAAGTCCAGCTGATATCTGGGGCCTGGATGACTCCTACATGGGCAGATAGAATTGGGGGCTAGTGTCTGGGGAGGTGTGGAGGAGATGCAGAGGAACAGGAACTTGACGGACATCAGAGTTCAGTCCTGGCAGGGACTTATGACCTAGGACTGCAGAGTCATGGGGCTCACAGACCCTCTTCCATCCTCATCACCCCAATGTCGAGTTGTTCTTTGAGGAATTACACTGACTTTGTTCTAAACAAGATCACCAATGGAACCCTCTAGTAATGGGCCCCCTCCATCCTTCCATTGCAGGGGAGGGGTCGCAGCACTGCAGGCACATATGTCTACACCCTCCTACAATAAGCATCCACGCACTCCCAGGGCCTATGAGTTATAATTTGGAATAGAGTGACACAGTAGCCTTGTGTGCAGACACACAGAATGTAGAAGTGTTGATATGAATGTACAGGGGAGGCAGATGAAGGTCATTGCCTGTCCTGTTAGATGGTGACCAATTAGTGAGGGAGCTGCTACAGCTAAGTTCAGGTCAAGGGGCCAAGTGCAGATTAGACACAATTCTCATGGTCAAGGTGATGACAGGGGCTGGGACAGTAGGAGTCCACAGTCAGCTCTTGTCCTGGGAAAGTGACTGCTGAGCAGTGTGGACAGGTGAGCTCACTTCTTAAACACAAAATTATCCTCTCTGTTCTGCTTGGAAGTCCAATCACCAGGCAGGCCTTTCACAAGCTATTCTGAGGGAGATGCTTTACTTAATATTCTCACAGAACCCTGTCCCCCTGCTATCCCTCAGCACAGGTCACCTCTCCTGACACATTTGTCATGTGGAGACTCATTTTGAGGGAGTTAGAATGTGTGCAGTTCCCAGGAAAAGTAGTGATGACTCTTCACAGTAATGCTGATAACTCCCACTGAAATGGGAGAATGTTCTGTGGGACAGGGCAGGACCTGGAGACCCTGGGTATTGTTCCATACTGTGACCCCAGAAAGAGCAGGCAGGGGGACAAAGGTCTCAGGCGCCAAAGTACAGTTTGCTACCTGGGCACTGGAGAGAGTCTCCTGAGAGGAGGCTCAGATCCTTAGGGGAGGGAAGCACATAGAAGCAGGTCACTCTGGGGCTTGTGATGCCAGAGACAGAGGGTTCTGGAAGGAGTAATTGCAGCCACCTGAGAGCAGAGATCTTGGAGTGACCATGTCAGGTTCCTTGGGCTTTAATGGCAGAGAATCACACACTGGGGGTTCACAAAAGTGACATAGTAACTCACAGCGCTGAGGTTATCATCTGAGCTCAAGCCCACACAGCAAAACGTTTTAACCTGATCTCAGCTATGATCTTGCAGGAAGGGGGATGCAGACACCTGCAACAGCAGAAACCCCAAGATAACAGGCCAGGGGGCTCCCATTGAGTGAAGGCAGCGATGAAAGGCGGCAGGGTTCACTATAATGATCAGTACTCAGCCCAGGCTGGAGACTTAGCATCATAAGAAGACATGTGTCCTGTGCACCTGCATGAATGGGAAAGGGAAGGGTGACTCCCCACAACAACACTATCATGCCTATTACACGTGTGATGCAGACAATTAAATGTCCATCCTGGGTAAAGAATAACAAACCTCAATGAGCCCATCCTGACAGTGAAGGAATAGAGGCTAGAACAGTGTTTGGAAAAAGAAAATGTATTTGAGAAAAGATCAGATATTCCACCAAACATTCCAAATTTGGTAAAAACTATTAATACACAGAGCTTGGTGTTTATCAAACCAAGAACTAAAGGGAAAAGAGGAACACACCTCTACCCGCACCGGAAGGAAAAGTTTAAGGAGAGACTCCCCAGTGGAGACCCAGAAAGACTCATCTGCACAGGGACAAACATGAGAACAGAATCCTCACGACAGCAGAGAGGCAGCACGAGATGGGCAGAAAACGGCGAAGCTTCTACTTGAGAAAAACCCTCACCCTCTGTCCCTGCAGCTGCTCTCACAGGCGCCAGGGGTGTGGCAGGTCCCATGAAGCAGGGCTCATGTGGGGAAGGACAGCTCCACTCTCCACGTGTATCCAGGTACTGAGTCTCCAGCAATGAGGGGATGTTGTAACATGCGTCCACGCTGATCCCTGCTCAGAGACAAGACATTCAGTACAATGACACATTTCAACATGGGTGTCTGCTGCAGGGGGCCTTGCTGCCCCAGCCAGATAAGATACTGGCAAGCATTTAGGAAAAGGGCCTCACACCGTGGTCCTGAAGATTCCTAGTGCCTCACACTGCGGGTCTGAAGAATAAACATCCCTTTGTTTTTTGTTCTTGGTCATAACAAGAAAAAGCTTTTTGGAAAATACATTGGGCAATAAATTATACTTATAAGAATATTGTAAGTACATGGCATGGTGAATTATTACCTACTTAAAAATTAAACACTGAACAATTTGGTCCACTTGACAATAGGAAATAATTATTGTATGAGAGCATGCCTGATAAGCAAGCCAGAGCTGGCCGCAAATTTCCTTTTATGGAAGTTCCTTAAAGAAGCTTTTTAATGATTCATAAAGTTGATTACACTAGGAGTTTCTAGGTAGAAAAGTTCTGATAACTGATAACCAGAAGCAGCTGTTCTCTAGCTGCAGGCCATATAGATAGAGGAGTCTCCTGATATTGTAGCCTTGGTGGATAGGGAGGTGCCAAGGACTATTAGCTGTCTTAGGTAATTGTTTATGCTGAACTAATGAGTTTAAGTTTTTATTATCTATTAACTTTAAAGGTCAAAACACGTAAGCACCATATGTTCATGGGAAAGGAATGTACTGATTGTTTCTGTTTTGTTTCTATGCATATGATGATGTAATCTCACCGCTTGCCTTAATGTATAAATAAAGACCCTCTGAGACCCTCAGCAGGAGATACTTGCACCAGAGAGAGTGTCTGAGTCTGCCTCACTCCCCTTCCACTCGCCCTCCTTTCTCCGACGCCCGCTGTCTCATCCTTTCAGGGACACCTGACACGACATTTTGCCGAAGCCGGTCTTTGACAGGTGTCAGCACCTAACACTTGTATTATGATCAGTGGAAGGAATGACAAGTGTTCTTGTGAATTACTTCTATCATGGTGCAGAATCCCTGTCAGAGAGAAGGTCAATCCTGTAAATCTCCTGACAAATTATTTTGGAATTGATCTAGATATCTGGTGGTTGCTCATCAGAAATATTCCTGAAGTCGGATGACTTGCCCTTCTTGATAGAGAGATCTTTTTTTTTTTTAATTTTTTTTTATAGAGGCATGTTTATTTATTTATTTATTTGTTTGTTTGTTTGTTTTGTTTATACATGCACTGGGTACAGTCAGAAGCGCGGGAGGGTGAGAGAATTCACCAGAGCCAGAGCGGGGAGCAGAGCAGGCAGAAGGACCGAAGGACACTGCTGAGGGGAGCAGCGGGCGGCAGGAGAGGTCTGCGCGCCATGCGGGACCCTCCTCCGGTGGCCGGGGAGCAGCCGGGGATCGAACCGGCGCTGCAGAGGCTGCGGGCAGCTTCGCAACCCAGCGCTCAACCGCTGCGCCACCGGGGAGGCCCCATAGAGAGATCTTTGCTGAGTTGCCAAGTTCAGGTTGTTTTGGAAAGTCCATTTTCCCAGGATGGTGCTAACAACTGGTCACATGCTACACTAAGACCCAGAAGGAAAGGTAGGACGACTGGCCCTGAGGAGGCAGCAGCCCCTGGAGACCATGAGGAGCACCTAAAGGGGAGAAGGCATCAGGGGAAGGCATTTGTGGGGTGTTAAGCTGGAAACAGGATGGACAGACTGAGGCCCGTGGACCTGTCCAGTCTCAGTCACCTCTTTACACACAACTAGAGGGGCAGTGTGTCAGGGGTCTCTGTGCCCAGGGGCACAGGGTCCTCTCAGGGGGTCCAGGTACAGCGTCTCAGCATGTGTCAGTGAATCACATTGTACATTTTCAGCAGCAGGAGCCTGAAAACAAATATAGTTGTTTAGTACTTAGGGGAAAGTGCACACCTCACAGGCTATACCTTAGAACAAATGCTCCTGTGCCTACCTGACAGTTCGCCAAAGCCAAGACCTTGACATCATGGGAAAGGATCCTCATCCTAAATTATGAGGAAAGGAGCCTGACATGTAGATCCCGACCAAGGTCTCAGGTCCCCTTGTCCTGTCACAGAGAGAGCAGACAAGGGTCCCCACCTCTGTGCACAGACTCACATATGACAAGGAATCAGATTCCAGCTCCTTGGGCACCTGAGTGTTCACTGCATAGACGCAGGGAGGACAGACGCCTGGATACAGAAGCTGGGTCCTGAGAGGAGGGGCCAGGAGGCCTGGGATGAGGGAAGGAGGAAAACATGATGTGCATTGAGGGGAGGGCAAGAGGGTGAATAATGGGCCCTAAGGTGGGAAATTTAGCCTACCCCTTACTTCTGGTTATTTAGAGAAATCACTTACCCTCTCTCTGTTTCCCCATTTAGTAGACAGGAGTGGAGGCTGCAGTGGTTTATTCGAGTGTCTGGTGAGGGGCCCATGTCACACTCACCCAGGGCCTGGTCTCCATCAGGCTCAGAAGCAGTCATGCTGGTGACTGTCAGCACATGCAGGATGACATTCATCCTGGGCACCAGGGAGCGCTGTGGCCCTGGCTAGGGCCACAGACCAGTCCAGAGACTGGGCTGTGCTCAAGTGCACTGGGCATGACTGATGCTCCCTTTGAAGACACTTCTGCTGTAAAACCAACTCCCACAATGAAACCCAACCTGGTCCTCTTCTGACCTCAGGAAATCAGCAACTTGAGGCCCTTAGGCTCAGGGCTCAGACAAGACTAGATCACACACCCCGGGGACTGGAGAGAGATTTGCATTGGCTGCCCCGATTCCTAGAGCTGCAGGCAGGGAGGATAAGACAGGAGGCTGGAGAGGTCAGTGCAGCTGGGCAGCCTCAGGGCAGAGCTCCTGGCAGCCTCCACCATGGCCTGGGTTTCCTTCTACCTCCTGCCCCTCATGGTCTCCTCAGGTCAGAGCAGCCCAGACACTCAGGGGTCCCCCTCCCCGGTATATCCGCTAATACACAGGCATGAGGGGCATCTGTCCAATCTTACTCATCATGATTCATGAATCTTCTGTTTCAGGTCTCTGTGCTGGGCCTTTGCTGACCCAGCCCCCTTCTGTATCTGCCTCCCTGGGAGCCTCAGCCAAGCTCACCTGCACCCTGAACAGAGAGTTCAGTACCTTCCCCATTGCATGGTATCAACAGCTGCCAGGGAGGGTCCCAGGGAATGTGATGTCTCTTAGGAATGATGGAAGCCACAGCAAAGGAGAGGGGATTCCTGATTGCTTCTCAGGCTCGGCTCAGGGGCTGACCACTAATTGACCATCTCCAACATCCACTCTGAGGACGAGACTGAATATCACTGTAGTGTGGGCTTTAATACAGGGCCATATGGTGATGCCACAGTGACACAAGAAGTGAGGCCAAAACCTCCCTCCCCCAGGGCTCTTCCCCACTTGGTCAGGGTGAGCTACTCCCCATTTCACTGCAGGACCCTAAGAATTTTACTCTTTTCCTTCAACCCTGTGGTCCTGACCTTCTCCCCAGACAGCAGGATGGAGAGGGACACGGGGCATCATTGAGGTCACATTGACAACACAGCATCTGCGTCCTCCCTCAGGCCTGTGGGGTGATTGATACTGAACACCGCCTCAGTGACCCTCAGCCAATAAATGGAAACAGAGTTTGAGGAAAGGGAAAGTGGTTTAATTGATCACCAAATGAGAAGGCAGCAGACTCATGTCTGAGAGACAACCGTGCTGCTCTTTGGCAGAGTGCAGGGATAGTCATACAATGGGAAAAAATCGGGCAATGGGAAGCACCTACAAAGGGGAGGGGAAGAGGTCGGCACAGAGACAGGTGGGCGCAGATTGCTTTTTTCCCTGCTGTATTCCTTGGAATGCAAGAAGACAAATTGTCCAACAAGGGGAGAATTGCAAGGAATATGGGAAAGACAAACTTGTTCATGCTTATCTGAGAGACCAGTCATTTGCCCCTGCATCATGATGCCGGGAGGGACAGGAAGGATCCACACCCTGAGTGATGTCAGGTGATGACTGACAGGATTGGCTCATGAAAGAGCAGGAGAGTCAGGCCAGTTTCTGACAGGCAGAAACTATATTGCACCCCCAGGTGAGGTTCACGGACCCAGAACTTAATGATGTAACAATCTAACACATTGTTTGATACCGAGAGAAAAGAAAAAAGTGAAAAAACGACCAGCTATCTGAGGTACAGGAAGTCATGCCCATTATCAGGGCGACAGTTGTTCTTATAGGGTGAGGAGAGGTTAGGCAGGAAAGCTGGGTTGGCAGGGCAGGAAACAGGTTTAGGTGGAATAAAGTTGTTTGTGATGGATCTGAGTTGTTTTTCTCCTGTTTGTTTTTTCAGTTCCCATTGGATGGTATCAGTGGTACTGGTTTGGGGCCATCTTGTTTTTCTCTAAGTGGGCTGCCTCAACCTGGCCCCTGCATTGACCTTTCAATGACAATGTCCCCAAGGGTCACAGTCCTGTGCCCACACCTTGAGTAGAAGAGTCTGGAGTCTCAGAGTTCCAGGGAATTGTAGGCAGGGTGTGTCCCACCACTTTTCAGGATTGAGGCTCAGCAGAAATCATTTGATCCCAGGAGAGGGTGATATGAGCTTTCTGAGAACCATGGAGTCTCTAGACTGAAGTCCAGTTGGGTATCGAGGTGCCTGTGAGGAGGTCTTCATCAGGACAAATAGGGGGCACAATGTGTTCTCTAATATGGTAGATTTGCAGCTGTTGGTGCATCAAATGGCTCCTCTCTCCCCACAGCACTTTGTAGGAACTGACAAAAATGCCTCACTGGGAGACCAGCAGCAGGGAAGGGGAGAGTGGACACTGATGTGGGAGAATTGGACACCACTATATGTCAGCTTTTGGGGGACCCACATCAACTGCAATTAGTCGTTGGGTAGCAGATTACTGACTCGCAGATTCTCCACAGCAGGTTCATTCCTGGGCCTGGTGATGCCAGAGACAAAGGGTTCTGGAAGTAGTGACTGCAGCCACCTGAGAGCAGAGACCTTGGAGAGACCATGTTAGTTTTCTTGGGCTTAACTAACAGGGATGCACACAATGGGGGTTCACAAAAGAGACATAGTAACTCACAGCACTGAGGTTATCATCTGAGCTCAAGCTCATACTGCAAAAAGTTTTCACCTGCACTCAGCTATGATCTTGCAGGAAGGGGAATGGAAACACCTGCAACAGTTGAAACCCCAACTTAACCAGCCCAGGGGGTTGTCTGGGAGTGATTGCACTGATGAAAGGTGGCGGGGTTCACTATCATGGTCAGTACTCAGCCCAGGCGGGAGACTTAGCATCATAAGAAGACATGTGTCCTGTGCACCTGCATGAATGGGAAAGGGAAGGGTGACTCCCCACAACAACACTATCATGACTGTTAGACGTGTGGTGCAGACAATCAAATGTCCATCCTGGGTAAAGGATAGCAGACCTGGTATGTCATTATGTAGATTATTATTCAGCCATAAACTAGAATGAAGTCCTGTCACATGCCACTACATGGAAGAACCTAGAACACATTGTGCAGAGAAGGACTCACTCATGAGACCATAGAGTATAGGATTCCATTCTTTTCAGAATCCTGAATAGAGAAATGTATAGATACAACAAAATACAGAATTACTTTAGTACTGGGGTGCTTGATGGTTAGAGTAAGACATGAGGGCTTGGGTGCTTTTTGGTAATGAAATATTGTTATTGGGCTGAAATGTTGTCAATTAGCACATTTCTGTGGACAAAAAAATATATTGTCTCTGTATGCCCACCTGCTGCAGTGATTGTGTGTTGGAACTATATCTCAACAACGCAGTGTTAAAAAAAAAAAAAAAGCACACTCATTTTAAGTCATATGCGTGTGACTCAAAAATAAGTTTCTCACCAGAGATAAATTATAGTCCTGATTTTATTCCATAAAAACACATCATGTGGAGATGATGTTGTACAAAAATGTGAAGACTCCTTCCCGCTGTCAGATTGGGTGAGAGTCAGGTGGGACCATTCCTGACACTCCAGGAAACTCCTCTTCAGAGCCCTGAGTGGGGCTGCACACGCTGTGTCTGTTAATGCAGGTGAGGCATTATCCCTGGTCCCCTGGATAATGTACAAATGTCAACTGTGCACATTTTATAAAGAAAACAGATCTTCCTCCAAGCACTGTGCTGAAAAGCTCCAGAGCAGCTGTAGGATGTGTAGGGACCGAGATCACGGAGGGGCGGTGGAATCTTCCATGACTCAGGTGGCATCCACACTGATGACAGATTATTTCATCTTCATCTCTTATCAACTACTAAAGCATGAGCAGGAGATTGAAGAGCTTGTCTGCACTGCATCCCCAGGACCTGAGCAATCATCAGGGAAATTCCAGACAAAGATCATGAAAAGACCACTCTAGCTCCATCAGTCTGGACTGTTTTCTCCTGGGGTGACTGAGCAGCCCAAAAGAGAGGTGGGAGCAGCGCCCATGTGCCTGAGCTCCCCAGACACGGCGCAGAAGCGCCCCCTCAGGCAGCAGGAGCAACTGTCATCCTCTTTCCTTCTAGAATAAGTGCACCCCTTCCTTCCGTGTCAGCTAAAGTGGGGAAAGTCACCCATGGGGCGCTAGAGATGTGACCCAGGACCAGAGGTGGGGGAAATGCAAAACCTTTTGCTTCTTCAGTGTCCTGCAAACACTTTCCGGAGTTGTGGTTAATTTCACACCATCCATCAGGTGTGAAGGCCCCACTTCTCACCCCGCTAGCTTTTGGGTCCCTATTTTCTACTTCAGCCTATATCACAGCACACACGGGGACACCCTCTCCTCAGGTCACATTGGCATTTCCAGAAGACACATGCCAACCTCCTGCTCGTGGTTCTGACCATCCTACATCCTCCTCACACATGTGTTGGTCCCGCTCAGTCTCCTGTCCTCAGTGGTTGTGTCTTCACTGTGTGTGATCAATTTCCTAGCATCCTCTCTGCACTCGCTGGTCATCAGAGATGTCTTTGTAATCTGTTCTCTTGCTTGTTTATTGTTTCTTTTATCCTGTGGAGGAGGTTTTATGGAACAAAAGACAGGAGTTTTGATGAGGTCAGTGTATTCATCCTCCTTTCATACCTCACGCTTCCATTATTTATACTTTCATTCCAACCATGTCTCCTGTACACTCTTTAAACATAAACAAGAGCAATTGCCTGAAATTACATGACCCACTTCCCTGTGTGTGAATTGGGGCTCTCACCCTCTGTCCCTGCAGCTCCCTCCTGTAGTCTGCAAAGTCAACCCCACATGTGTTCTCCCTAATAGAGGGAGTGATGAAGGTTTTCCCTAACCAGAGGTGTGGTCTAGGGTACAAGTAGAAGTATGTGTGTGTGTGCACTTGTTTGTGCGTGTGTGTGAACCTGTGCTGTGTGCACAGGAGGCAATGTCTCACAAGCCACACAAGGGTCTTAGAATCTCTAGTACAGAACAGGCACTAGGTTGTACTTCACAGTCTTTTATGAGCTGAGCTCTGTCTGTTCTTCAAAGGCCCTAGCAAGGCCACAAGGATGTAGGAAGTAGATTTGCATGCCACGCGAGGATAAGAGAGACCTTGAGCACCCATCCCAGCTGCATTTTAGAAGCTGATCCTGCGACATCTGAACCATGGCCTGGAGCCCTCTCCTGCTCCCCCTCCTCATTATCTGCCCAGGTGCTGGCCCTAGGGATCAACCCACACAGACAACAGGAATCAGTCTGGCCTGACCTTCAGTTCAGCACAGGGGATGCAGCAGGGGCTGTGCCCTCTGGGAATGACCCTCATCCTCACACTCACCTCTCTTCTCCTCTCCTCTTGCAGGTTCAGTGGTCACTGCTGAGCTGAGTCAACCACAGTCAGTCTCTGTGGCCTTGGGACAGACGGCCACGATCACCTGCCAAGGAATAAACACTGGTGCTGAGTGGCACCAGCAGAAGCCCGGCCAGGCCCCTGTGTATCTCATTGCTGTTAGTGGCGATAAAGTTCACAGACCTTCAGGGATCCCTGACCGATTCTCAGGCTCCACCTCAGGCAGCACAGCCACCCTGACCATTAGTGGGGCAGGCTGAGGATGAGGCTGACTATTACTGTCTGTCAGTAGACAGCAGTAATACTCATCCCATAGTGACACGGGGCCAAGGGGAAGTAAGACAAAAACGCCGTCCCCATCTGGGTCCTCCAGCTCCAGGAGGACAAGACAGTCAAAAGGAGGTGACCGGGTCCAAGTCCTTTGCCCCACCCCAGCTCTCGGGCATTCTGTGCAGATGTGAGTCCTGAGTGGATTTGGGACTGCAGGATGGTCCTCCAGGGGTTTCCTTGACCAAAGAGTTGTGGGGATTGAGGACCAATGTGAAAAGACTGAACGGGCAGAGAACAAGGAACTGCAGAGACAGCTCTGGAGTTGAGAAGAGTCTAAAGCACAGGTGAGCACAGGGGTGAGGGAGGAAGAGGATGACCAGGAGGAATAACTTCCATGAGACATCAGTGGGAGCTTCTTGTGGGAGCGCACACACACAAGTACATCACACACACACACACACACACACACACACTGGCACACACACAGTCACACAGATCAAATTTGCTTGTTTCCTGGTCAGAAGAGACAGATCCTAGTAAGGCATTGGTTGCCTGTCAGGAGCACTTTGCTCACTAGTAGGGACATTTGTCCAAACTTTAGGCTGATCTGGTGCCTCAGAAGGGAGTGAAAAAGCAAGTTGAGAGCAAGGATTGAATGTGTCCAGGGAATTTACAGAACCAACAAAAAAGAAAGTCATATATACAGGTCTTAGTATCTAACACGGGACATTGCATAAATTTTGGCATTTATCAAAAATTTTCTGTGAAAATTTAGGAATATATTGGTCCTAATAATACAAACCTCAATGAGCCCATCCTGACAGTGAAATGTTCTGGATGTCATGTATCAGATACGGAGACTATTATCATGACAATGTTCCCTTGTTCTGAGTTTAGCAGATGAGGGAACATGCTCAATAAGACACGGGACACATTAACATATGAGGATAATTGACATTCTACCAATAAACATGATACTTTCTGAGATTTAACAATACAATGGAAGACATTGGCAGAAAATTGCTGATGCAAATGTAAAGATTACTGAACTTTATGATGTAACCATCTGACACATTGTTTGATACTGAGAGAAAAGAAAAAGTGAAAAAACGACCAGTTATCTGAGGTACAGGAGAACATCATTGTCCAAATGTGTGTAATGATGACACTAGGGAGAAATCGGGGAAGGAATGGAGGCTGGAACAAATATTTGGAAAAAGAAAATATACTTGAGAAAACACAAAATATTTTACCAAATATTCCAAATTTGGTAAAACTATTAATATACAGAGCTTGGTGTTTAGCAAACCCAGAGCTAAAGGGAACAGAGGAACACAGCTCTACCCATGCCAGCAGGAAAAATTTAGGGAGAGACTCCCCAGTGGAGACCCAGAAAGACTCATCTGCACAGGGACAAACACGAGAACAGAATCCTCACGACAGTGATGCAGCACGAGACAGAGCAGAAAATGGTGACGCTTCTAAATAAGAAAAATCCTGAGCATCTGTCCCTGCAGCTGCTCTCATAGGTGCCAGGGGAGTGATGGGTCCCATGAAGCAGGGCTCATGTGGGGAAGGACAGCTCCACTCCCCGCGCAAATCTGGGTACTGAGGCTCCAGCAATGTTCCGGACATTAGTGGACAGTACACACGTCACTGGCTATACCTTAGAACAAATGCACCCATGCCTACCTGACAATTCTCCAAAAGCCAAGGCCTTGACACATTGGGAAGGATCTTCATCCTAAGATATCAGGCAAGGAACCTGACACATGGAGCCTAGCCAAAGTCTCAGGTCCCCTTTTCCTGTCCCACAGAATCTGTGTTTTCTGCCACAGAGGAGCTGATGAGGGTTCCCATGCCTGTGCACAGACAGACTCACATTTGACAGGGAATCAGATTCCAGCACCATGATCATCTCAGTGTTCACTGCATCGTCGCAACGTGGACACCTGAATACAGAAGCTGGGTCCTGACAGGACGGGCCAGGAGGCCTGGGATGAGGGAAGGAGGAAAACATGATGCCCAGTGAGGGGAGAGCAGGCCCTGAGGTGGGAATTCTATCCTACCCATTGCTTCCCGTATTTAGAGAAAGTCTCTTGCCTTACCCTGTTCCTCATTTAGCAGAAGGGAGAAGAGGCTGCAGTGGGTTATTCTGGGTGTCTGGTGAGGGGCCCATGTCACACTCACCCAGAGCCTGGTCTCCATCAGGCTCAGAAGCAGTCATGCTGGTGACTGTCAGCACATGCAGGATGACATTCATCCTGGGCACCAGGGGACACTGTGGTCCTGGCTTGGGGCCACAAACCAGTCCCATCACTCAGCTGTGCTCAAGTGCACTGAGCATGACTGATGCTCCCTTGAATACACTCAGCTATAAAACCAACTTTCACAATAAAACCTGCACATGGGCCTTGTTCTAACCTTCAGAAATCACCAGCTTGAGGCATTTAGGCTCAGGGAGAAGAGATTTGCATTCTCTGCCCACCTCCTTAGCTAAGGCAGAGAGAATGACACAGTAGCTGGGCAAGGCCAGTGCAGCTGGGCAGCCTCAGGGCACAGCCTCTGGAAGCCTCCACCATGGCCTGAGTGTCCTTCTACCTCCTGTACCTCATGGTCTCCACAAGTCAGAACAGCCCAGAAAGTCAGTATTTCACACCCTGCACAGAATTTCCCATCATGCACAGTCCTTAGGGCTGTCTCCCCATTGTCATTCAGCATGGTTCTTGCATTTTCTATCCAGGTCTCTGTGCTGTGCCTGTGCTGACCCAGCCCCCTTCTGCATCTGCCTCCCTGGACCCTCAGCCAAGCTCACCTGCACCCAGAACAGAGAGTTCAGTACCTTCCCCATTGCATGGTATCAACAGCTGCCATGAGGGTCCCAGGGAATGTGATGTATCTTGGAGGCCACAGCAAAGGAGAGGGGATTCCTGATCGCTTCTCAGGTTCTGGCTCAGGGCTGACCGGTACTTGACCATCTCCAACATCCAGTCTGACGAGGCTGAATATCACTGTAGTGCTGACTTTAATACAGGGCCATAGGGTGACGCCACAGTGACACAAAGGGGAAGTGAGGCCAAATCCTCCCTCCCCCAGGGCTCTTCCCCACATGGTCAGGGTGAGCTACTCCCCATTTCACTGCAGGACCCTAAGAATTTTACTCTTCTCCTTCAACCCTGTGGTCCTGACCTTCTCCCCAGACAGTAGGATGTAGAGGGGCACGGGTCATCATTGAGGTCACTTTGACAACACAGCATCTGTGTCCTCCCTCAGGCCTGTGGGGTGATCGATACTGAATGCTGCCTCGTGTCCCTCAGCCAATAAATGGCAACAGAGTTTGGGAAAGGGAAAGTGGTTTAATTGATCACCAAATGAGAAGGCAGCAGACTCATGACTGAGAGACAACCGTGCTGCTCTTTGGCAGAGTGCAGGGATAGTCACACAAAGGGAAAAAAAGGGGGGCAGATGGGCATTTGTCTGCAAAGGGGAGGGGGACGGGGTCGGCACAGAGACAGGTGAGCGCAGCTTGCTCTTTTACCTGCTGTATTCCTTGGAATGCAAAAAGACAGATTGTCAAACAAGGGGAGAATTGCAAGAAATATGGAAAAGACAGACTTGTTCATGCTGATCTGAGAAACCGGTCATTTGTAACTGCACCATGATGCTGGGAAAGACAGGAAGGATCCACACCCTCAGAGATGCCAGGTGATGACTTTAAGGGCTGGCATGGTAAACAGGAGAGTCAGGCCACTTTCTAACAGGCAGAAACTACATTATGCCATCCCAGAGTTTCAGGGACCCAGAGAGGGGGGTCAGTGAAGACCACCCGTTGTCAAAGGATGGTTGTTCTTATAGGGTAAGGAGAGGTTAAGCAGGAAAACTGGGCTGGCAAGGCAGGAAACAGGTTTAGGTGGAACAAAGTAGTTTTTCGTGGAGCCCAGTTTTGTTTCTCCGATTATTGCTTCGGTTTTGGTTTGATGGAATCAGTGATACTGGCTCAAGGCCATCATGTTATTTTTTTATGTTTTTTTCTATGTGGGCTTCCTCATTCCTGGACCCTGCATCGACCTTTCAAGGACCATGTCCCCAAGGGTCACAGCCCTGTGCCCACAGCTTGAGTAGGAGCAGAGTCTGGAGTCTCAGAGTTTCAGGGAAATATATGCAGGGAGGTTTCTACCACTTTTCATTAATGAGGTTCAGCAGAAAACATTTGATACCTGGGGAGGCTGGACTGAGAGTTCTGAGCATCATGGAAGCTCCAGACTTAGGGCCAGTTTGGTATCGAGGGGCCTGTGAGGAAGTCTTCATCAGGACAAATTGGGGGCACACTGGGGTCTCTAATGTGGTAGATTCTCAGCTGTTGGTGCATCAAATGGCTCCACATCTGCCCACAGGACTTTCTAGGAACTGACGAGGACACCTTCTGGGAGCCCAGCAGCAGGGATGGGGGAGAGCGGACATTGATGTGGGAGAAATGGACCCCACCACATGTCAGCCCGTGGGGGACCCACCTCAACTGCAATTGGTTGGTGGGGAGCAGATTATGGGACTCTCAGATTCTCCACAGCAGACATAAGGACTAAGTGACCCTGGTCTTTAGGCCTGAGGTGGGCTTGATCACTTGTGATTGGGCCTGGCCCCACAGTGGCACATCCTAAGGGGGAAAGTCTAGCTGATTCCTGGGGCCTGAATGACTCCCACATGGGCAGGATAGAATTGGGGGCTGGTGTCTGGGGAGGGGTGGAGAGGATGCAGAGGAACAGGATCTTGATGGACATCAGGGTTCAGACTGCAGTGACTGCTGACCCAGGACTGCAGAGTCATGGAGCTCTCAGACCCTCTTCCACCCTCCCCACCCCAATGACCACTTTTTCTGACTGAGGATTTACAGTTTCTTTGTCCTAAACAAGATCACCAATGGAACGCTCTAGTATTGGGTCCCCTCCATCCTTCCATTGTAGGGTCACAGCACTGCAGGGACATATTTCTACACCCTCCCACAACACAGCATGCAAGCACACCCAGGGCTTATGGGATATATTTTAGAATAAAGTTACACAGTAGCCTTGTGTGCAGACAGACAGACTATAGAAGTGATGACATGAATGTACAGAGGAGGCAGATGAAGGTCATTGCCTGTCCTGTTAGATGGTGACCAGTTAGTGAGGGAGCTGCCACAGCCAAGTCCAGGTCAGACCAACCAAGTGCAAATTAGACACAATTCTCTTTGTCAAGGTTATGACAGGGGCCGGGGCAGCAGGAGATCACAGGCAGCTCTTGTCCTGGAAAGGTGATTGCTGAGCAGTGAGGACAGGCGAGCTCACTTCTTTAAAATGAAATTATCCTCTCTGTTCTGCTTCAAAGTCCCATCCCCAGGAAGGCCTTTCAAAAGCTGCTCTGAGGGAGATGCTTTACTTAATATGCTCACAGAACCCTCTCCCCCGCTATCCCTCAGCAAGGTCACCTCTCCTGATACATTTATCATGTGGAGACTCATTTTGAGGGAGTGAGATTGTGTGCAGTTCCCAAGAAAGTATTGATAACTCTTCACAGTCATGCTGATAACTCCCACGGAAATGGGAGAATGTTCTGTGGGACAGGACAGGAACCTGGAGACCCTGGACATCACTTCCTACTGTAACCAAGAAGGAGCAGGCAGGTGGACAGAGGGTATCCGGCACCTAAGTATAGTTTGCTGCTTGGGTACTGGAGACAGTCTCCGGGGAGGAGGGTCAGACCCTTAGGAGAGGGAGCACATGGCATCAGGTTCATCCCTGGGGCTGGTGATGCCAGACAGAGGGTTCTGGAAGTAGTGACTGCAGCCACCTGAGAGCGGAGATCTTGGAGTGACCATGTCAGTTTTCTTGGGCTTAACTAACAGAGAAGCACACGGTGGGGGTTCACAAAAGAGACATAGTAACTCACAGCGCTGAGGTTATCATCTGAGCTCAAGCTCACACTGCAAAAAGTTTTTACCTGCACTCAGCTATGATCTTGCAGGAAGGGGGATGCAGACATCTGCAACAGCTGAAACCCCACGATAACCGGCCAAGGGCGCTGACTTGGAGTGAATGCACTGATTAAAGGCGGCAGGGTTCGCTATAATGATCAGTACTCAGCCCAGGCGGGAGACTTAGCATCATAAGAAGACATGTGTCCTGTGCACCTGCATGAATGGGAAAGGGAAGGGTGACTCCCCACAACAACACTATCATGCCTGTTACACATGTGGTGCAGACAATCAAATGTCCATCCTGGGTACAGGATAACAGACCTGGTATGTTCACAATGTAGACTGTTATTCAGCCATAAACTGGAATGACGTCCTGCCACATGCCACTACATGGAAGAACGCAGAACACATTGTGCAGTGAAGGAGTCACTCACAAGACCACATAGTATAGGATTCCATCTGTTTCAGAATCCTGAGTAGAGAAAGGTATAGATACAGAAAAATACAGCATTATTTTAGAACTGGGGTGCTGGGTGGCAAGAGCAAGAGATGAGGGCTGGAGTGCTTTTTGGTAATGGAATATTGTTAACTGGATGAAATATTGTTAATTAGCACATTTCTGTGGACACCACAATACATTGACTCTGCATGTGCACTTGCTGCAGTGCATGTGTGTGGGAACTGCATCTCAACAACGCGATGTAAACACAAAGGCACACTCGTTTTAAGTCACATGCGTGTGACTCAAAAATAAGTTTCTCACCAGAGATAAATTATAGTCCTGATTTTATTCCATAAAATCACATTGTGTGCAGATGATGTTGTACAAAAGTGTGCAGAATCCTTCCCGCTCTCATCTTGGGTGACTGTCAGGTGGGCTCATTCCCGACGCTCCAGGAAACGCCTCTTCAGAGCCCTGAGTGGGGCTGCACCCGCTGTGTCTGTTCATGCAGGTGAGGTGTTGTCCCTGGGCCCTCGGATATAGTACAAATATCAACTGTGCACATTTTATAAAGAAAACCATCTCTTCCTCCAATCACTGTGCTGACAAGCCCAAGAGCAGCTGTGGGATGTGTAGGGAACACGATCAAGGAGGGGCAGTGGAGTCTTCCATGACTCAGGTGGCATCTACACTGATGACAGATTATTACATCTTCATCTCTTATCAACTACTAAAGCATGAGCAGGAGCTTGAAGAGCTTGTCTGCACTGCATCCCCAGGACCTGAGCAACATCAGGGGAATTCCAGGACAAAGATCATGAAGAGACCACTCTAGCTCCATCAGTCTGGACTGTTTTCTCCTGGGGTGACTGACCAGCCCCAAAGAGAGGTGGGAGCAGCGCCAATGTGCCTGAGCTGCCCCAGACCTGGAGCAGCAGCGCCCCCTCAGGCAGCGGGAGCAACTGTCAGGGAGAAGCTGTCTCCATTTGTGGGCCCCAGACTTGGCCCTTTGCCAGCATTTCCCCTCCCTCAGCCCAGGCTCTTTCTGGTTCACCCAGAACAGTGTCATTTCTGACCTTGGCCCTCCCAGGTCCTGCTCTTCCCAATTCTCCAAAGGTGAACGTGAGAACTTCACTCACCCTCTCTAGTCCTCTTCCCTTCTGGAATAAGTACACCCCTTCCTTCTGTGTCAGCTGACGTGGGGAAAGTCACCCATGGGGCCCTAGAGATGTGACCCAGGACCAAAGGTGGGGGAAATACAGGTTTTGCTTCTTCAGTGACCTGCAAGCTCTTTCTACACTTTGGTTAATTGCACACCATCAATCAGACATGAAGTCCCCACTTCTCCTCACCCTGCTGCCATTTGGAGTCCCGTTTTCTACTTTGCCTATCTGACAGCACATGGGGACACCCTCTCCACAGGTCACATTGGCGTTTCCAGAAGATGCATGAGAAACTTCTGCTCCTGCTCCCAGCATCCTACATCCTCCTCACACATATTTTGGTCCCGCTCAGTCTCCTGTCCTCAGTGGTTGTGTCTTCACTGTGTGTGATCACATTTCCTAGAATCCTCTCGGCACTCGCTGGTCATCGGAGATGTCATTGTTCTATTCTCTTGCTCGCTGCTTGTTTCTTTTATCCTGTGGAGGAGGTTTTATGAAACAAAAGAAGGAGTTTTGATGAGGTCAGTGTATTCATCTTCCTTTCATATATCACGCTTCCGTTATTTATACTTTCATTCCAGCCATGTCTCCTGTACACTCTTTAAACATAAACATGAGCTATTGCCTGAGGTTACATCACCCAGTTCCCTGTGTGGGGATGGAATTGGGCCTCTCACCCTCTGTCCCCGCAGCTCCCTCCTGTAGTTTGCAAAATCAACCCCACATGTGCTCTCCCTAATAGAGGGAGTGATGAAGGTTGTCCAAAAACAGAGGTGTGGTCCAGGGTACAGGTAGAAGTATGTGTGTGTGTGTGTGTGTGTACTTTTTTGTGCATGTGTGTGAACCTATGCTGTGTGCACAGGAAGCACTGTCTCACAAGCCACACAAGGGTCTTAGACTCTCTAGTACAGACCAGGCACTAGGTTGTACTTCACAGTCTTCTATGAGCTGAGCTCTGTCTGTTCTTCACAAAACCTAACCAAGGCCACAGGGAGGTAGGAAGTAGATTTGCATGCCACCCGAGGATAAGAGAGGCCCTGAGCTCCCATCCCAGCTGCAGGCTTAGAAGCTGATCCTGGGACAGCTGCACCATGGCTTGGAGCCCTCTCCTGCTCCCCCTCCTCATTATCTGCACAGGTGATGGCCCTAGGGATCAGCCCACACAGACACCAGCAATCAGCCTGGCCTGACCTTTAGCTCAGCACAGGGGATGCAGCAGGGGCTGTGCCCTCTGGGAATGACCCTCATCCTCACACTCACCTCTCTTCTCCTCTCCTCTTGCAGGTTCAGTGGTCACTGCTGAGCTGAGTCAACCACAGGCAGTCTCTGTGGCCTTGGGCCAGACAGCCACGATCTCTTGCCAAGGAATAAACACTGGTGCTGAGTGGCACCAGCAGAAACCTGGCCAGGCCCCTGTGTATCTCATTGCTGTTAGTGGTGATAAAGTTCATAGGCCTTCAGGGATCCCTGACCGATTCTCAGGCTCCACCTCAGGCAGCACGGTCACCCTGACCATCAGCGGGGCCCAGGCTGAGGATGAGGCTATTACTGTCTGTCAGTAGACAGCAGTAATACTCATCCCACAGTGACACGGGGCCAAGGGGAAGTAAGACAAAAATGCCGTCCCCATCTTGGTCACACTCTCCTCCAGCCCCAGGAGGATGAGACACTGTCAAAAGGAGGTACCGGGTCCAAGTCCTTTGCCCCACCCCCGCTCTTGGGCATTCTCTGCAGATGTGAGTCCTGAGTGGATTTGGGACTGCAGGATGGTCCTCCAGGGGTTTCCTTGACCACAGTTATGGGGATTGAGGACCAAGGTGGAAAGACTGAACATGCAGAGAACAAGGAACTGCAGAGACAGCTCTGGAGTTGAGAAAAGAGTCTAAAGCACAGGTGAGCACAGGGGTGAGGGAGGAAGAGGATGACCAGGAGGAATAACTTCCCTGCGACATCAGTGGGAGCTTCTTTAGGAGCGCACACACACAAGAACATGCACACACACACACTGGCACACACACAGTCACACAGGGTCAAATATGCTTGTTCCCTGGTCAGAAGAGACAGATCCTAGTAAGGCATTGGTTGCCTGTCAGGAGCACTTTGCTCACTAGTAGGGAAATTCGTCCAAACTTTAGGCTGATCTGGTGCCCCAGAAGGGAGTGAAAAAGCAAGTTGAGAGCAAGGATGGAATGTGTCCAGGGAATTTACAGAACCAATAAAAAAGAAAGTCATATATACAGGTCTTAGTATGTAGCACGGGACATTGCACAAATTTTGGCATTTATCAAAAATTTTCTGTGAAGATTTAGGAATATATTGGTCCTAATAATACAAACCTCAATGAGCCCATCCTGACACTGAAATGTCCTGGATGTCATGTATCTAGATACAGAGACTATTATCATGACAATGTTCCCTTGTTCTGAGTTTAGCAGATGAGGGAACATGCTCAATAAGACACAGGACACATTAACATATGAGGATAATTGACATTCTAGCAATAAACATGATACTTTCTGAGATTTAACAATACAATGGAAGACATTGGCAGAAAATTGCTGATGCAAATGTAAAGATTACTGAACTTTATGATGTAACCATCTGACACATTGTTTGATACTGAGAGAAAAGAAAAAAGTGAAAAAACGACCAGTTATCTGAGGTACAGGAGAACATCATTGTCCAAATGTGTGTAATGATGACACTAGGGAGAAATCGGGGAAGGAATGGAGGCTGGAACAAATATTTGGAAAAAGAAAATATACTTGAGAAAACACAAAATATTTTACCAAATATTCCAAATTTGGTAAAAACTATTAATACACAGAGCTTGACATTTAGCAAACCAAGAGCCAAAAGGGAAAAGAGGAACACAGCTCTACCCACGCCAGCAGGAGCAGTTTAGGGAGAGACTCCCCAGTGGAGACCCAGAAAGACTCATCTGCACAGGAACAAACACGAGAACAGAATCCTCATGAAAACAATGCAAACAGGAGACAGAGCAGAAAATGGCGAAGTTTCTAAATGAGACAAGCCCTGAGCATTTGCCCCTGCAGCTGCTCTCACAGGAGCCAGAGTGTTTGGTGGGTCCCATGCAGCAGGGCTCATGTCGGGAAGGACAGCTCCGCTCCCCACGCAAATCCAGGTACTGAGGCTCCAGCATTGAGGGAATGTTGTAACACGTGTCCACGCTGATCCCTGCTCAAAGACAAGACATTCAGTACAATGACACATTTCAACATGGGTGTCAGCACCCAACACTTGTATTCTGCATCAGTGAAAGGAATGACAGGTGTTCTTGAGAATTACTTCTACTGTGGTGCAGAATCCCTTTCAGAGAGAAGGTCAATCCTGTAAATCTCATGAAAAATTACTTGTAATTTTTTAAAAGTTTTTTATTTATGCATACAAGAGCTGGGGTACAGGTCTGAAATACGGATGGTAAGAGGATTCATCAGACAGAGTGAGGAACAGAACACGCAGACTGACTGAAATACACGCTGTGGGGAGCAGCGGGCAGATAGAAGAGGTCTGCCGTGCATGTGTATTTCTCCCTGGCTGGCTGGGGAGCAAATTTGTGCTGCAGAGCCTGCAAATCTCTTCATAAGCAGTGCTAAACCTCTTGAGCCACCAGGAAGGGCCGATTTTGGAATTGATCTAGATTGTGGATGATGATCAGGAAATGTTTCTGAAGTCTGATGACTTGTCCTTCTCCATAGAGAGATCTTAGTTGAATTCCAAACTCAGGTCACTTCAGGAAAGTCTGATCTCCCAGGATGGTGTTAACGTCTAGCAGCCCCTGGGAGACTCTGAGGGGCACGTGGAGCGGAGGAGGTGTCGGGTGGAGGGGACTGTGTGCGGTGCTTGGCTGGGAGCAGGATGGATGGACCAAAGTCCGTGGCCCTGTCCAGTCTCAGTCATCTCTTTACACACAACTGGGAGGGACAGTTCATCAGGGGTGTCTATGCTCAGGGGCACAGGAGCCTCTCAGGGGGTCCAGTTCAGTGTCTCAGCATGTGTCAGTGAGTCGCACTGTACATTTTCAGCAGCAGGAGCCTGAGGACAAATACATTTGTTCAGGACATTAGGGGAAAGTGCACATATCACAGGCTCCTTAGAACAAATGCTCCTGTCCCTACCAGATAGTTCACAAAAAGCCAAGGCCTTGACCTCCTTGGGAAGGATCCTAATCCTAAAATATCAGGAAAGGAAACTAGCTAAGGTATCAGGTTCCCTTATCCTGTTCCAGATATACTGTGTTTTCTGCCACAGAGGGAGCAGGCAATGGTCCCCATAGCTGTGCACAGACAGACTCACAATTGACAGGGAATCAGATTCCAGCCCAGTGAGCAACTGAGTGTTCACTGCATAGACGCAGGGAGGCAGACTCCTGAATACAAAAGCTGGGTCCTGACAGGATGGGCCAGGAGGGCTGGGTGAGGGAAGGAAGAAAACATGACTCCTAGTGAGGGGAGGGCAGGAGACTGGATAATGGGGCCTTGAGGTGGGAATTCTAGCCTATTAGTTACTTATGGTTATTTAGAGAAAATCACTTACCCTCTCCCTGTTTCCTCATTAGGCAGACAGGAGCAGAGGCTGCAGTGGGTTATTCCGAGTGTCTGGTGAGGGGCCCATGTCACACTCACCCAGGGCCTGGTCTCCATCAGGGTCAGAAGCAGTCATGCTGGTGACTGTCAGCACACGCAGGATGACATTCATCCTGGCACCAGGGGGCGCTATGGTCCTGGTTTGGAGACCTAATTAGTCCAGACACTGGGCTGTGCCAAGTGACCTGGGCATGGCTGATGCTCCCTTTGAAGACACTTCTGCTGTAAAACCAGCTCCCCAACGAAACCCACACTTGTTCCTTCTTCTGACCTCAGGAAATCACCAGCATGAAGACTTTAGGCTCAGGGCTCAGACAATCCTGAGACACACACACCCTGGGACTGGAGAGAGATTGCATTGGCTGCCCTGCCTCCTAGAGCTGCAGGCAGAGAGGATAAGACAGGAGCCTGGGGAGGCCAGTGCAACTGGGCAGCCTCAGAGCAGAGTTCCTGGAAGCCTCCACCATGGCCTGGGTATGCTCTTTCTACCTCCTACCCCTCACAGTCTCCACAGATCAATGCAGCCCAGACACTCAGGGATGCCCCTTCACAGTATTTCCCAGCCTGCACAGTCCTTAGGGCTGTCTCCCCATGTTATTCAGCATGGTTCCTGCATTTTCTCTTCCAGGTCTCCGTGCTGTGCCTGTGCTGATCCAGCCCCCTTCTGCATTTGCCTCCCTGGACCCTCACCCAAGATCACCTGCACCCTGAACAAAAGTTCAGTACCTTCCCCATTGCATGGTATCAACAGCTGCCACAGGGTCCCAGGGAATGTGATGTATCTTAGGAATGATGGAGGCCACAGCAAAGGAGAATGGAATCCTGATTGCCTCTCAGCCTCTGGCTCAGGGGCTGACTGCTACTTGACCATCTCCAACATCCAGTCTGAGGTTGACGCTGACTATCACTGTAGTGCTGACTTTAATACAGGGCCATATGGTGACGCCACAGTGTTACAAAGGGGAAGTGAGGTCAAAAAGCCCCTCCCCCAGGGCTCTTCCCCATAAGGGGTCAGGGTGAGCTAATCCCCATTTCATGGCAGGGCCCTAAGAATTTTACTCTTCTCCTTCAACCCTGAGGTTCTGACCTTCTCCCCACACAGCAGGACCAGAGAACACGGGTCATCATTGAGGTCACTTGACCACACAGCATCAGTTCACTCGTCCCCATAAGTAACCTTTGTTCTCTATATAGTTCTGGGCAATTTCAAATAAAACCATTATAGCATTTATTAACAGGTTTTCCCTGATCAGAGGTTCCGAGTCTCCCCTTCTTCCAGCCCCGATGCAGGTTCTACAGCCTGAGTGTCAGGAGTGGTTTAGGGCTCAGGGCCAGGCTGTGCTGATGTTTGCTGCACAGGGCTGCTGTGAAAAGGAAAACTCTGTGAAAAGGAAAACTCTGTCATTGAAAAAGTGCTCAAAATTTCTGAGTAAAATCACATTTGGATGGTGAGCACCGCACTTAACAGTCAGGAAACTGCCAGGAGGGACCTGATGCTGCCGCCTCCCTGACTCGGGCTGTTCTCTGTCCTCTGGACACCTGCACCATCTCTCTGTCAGCGAGTGCTCCTGGGAAATGGCACCTGCCACGGTTTCTGTTTTCCTTATTGAACCACCGTTTCCAGACACAAACACCCTCCCTGTTATTAAACAGTCTGTGAGTTTGGGCACAGCGCGCGGAGGGGTCGCGCGGCCACAGTCTCCACGCAGAACAGCACAAGCCCTCTCTGTCCTTCCCCCGGCCCTGGCGGTCACGCCTCTGCCCCAGCGCTGCCAGTGCTAATCCCTGCCTGTCCCCGGAGTTGGGTCTTAGCAAAAAGTCATAAAATGGAATCCCTATGGGAGCTTTTATTTCTGCTTTCGTTCAGCATAAAACATCTGAAATTCATTTATGTTGTGGTTTACACCGATAATTCATTCCATCTCCATGCTGAGAAGTTTCCTAAGAGGGACGAGCCTCAGTTTATTGACCATTCCCCATAATTAGCCTTTATTCTCTGTCCAGTTTCAATCTGGGCAATTTCAAATAAAACTTTTATAACATTTACTTTTTTAAGATTTATTTATTTATTTGTTTGTTTATTTAAGAACTGGGGTACAGGCCAGATGTGCGGGAGGGTGAGAGGATTCACCAGAGACAGAGCCGGGAACAGAACATGCAGCTGACTGAAATGCACTCTTGAGTAGAGCAGTGGAGGAGGAGAGGAGAGAGAAGAGGTCTGCTGCGCCATGTGGTATCTCCCCAGCAGGCCAGGATAGAATCCACACTGCAGAGGCTGTGGACAGCTTCACAGCCATGCACTCACCAGCCTGTGTCACCGGGGAGGCCCCCGTTATAATATTTATTTACAGGCTTTTGGTGGTCATTGTTTTTATTTCACTCGGGTAAGTACAAGGAAGGGAATTGCTGAGTCACGTGGCAAATAAATGATTAACTCCCCAAGAAACTGCCAAATTGGCTTCCAGTGTGGAATCTGGTTTTGCACTTTCATTATCACCAGTCACTGATAAGACTTGTAGCTGTTCTGCATTCTGCTGGAGGCCAGCTCAGGCAAACTGTCATGTCAGGGGTTCCTGTAATGATGAGATGGCGTGGACGAATCTGAGGGGGTGAGGGGGAAGGGAATGAGGAGACACTAACACTTGTTCATGGTGCAAGTGTCTCCTGCTGAGGGTCTCAGCAGTTTTTATTTGTACATCTTGAGCTAGCAAGGCCTGGGAGTACATCAGCAAGTGCTTTTAAGTAAGGAGAAAAAAAAAAAGGACTAACAATTGAGGCATTTTTTTCAAGACTGGCCACACTGTCCTGGGGATCTTTGACCCCTAGCTGAGGTGATAACAGCCATTTCACTTAGTTCTAAAGGTAAATACAGTTACCACAAAAAATGTCCACTAACAGTTATTTATTTTTTACTGCCCAATAATCATTTTGTTAATGCTAAAAAACAGCAAAACAGCAAAAAACTTGTATGATTAATACTTAATTTCTTTATAACTGCTGAATTAATAAGTAATTAAAATTTATCAAATTCCTAAATCTTAAACATTAAAAAACATAATTACCTTATATATTGGTAATCAAGTCCAATTACTGCTAAAATAAAAAAAATATTATTCCTATAACTAATCTATTTTAATTTAATAAAAGTAGAAAAAAAATAAAAACCCAAAGAATCCCAGTGCCACTTAAGTTGCACTAACCCTTACCTAACCCCAAGCTTCAAAAGAAAAAAAAAAGAAAAGGGAAACTCATTTTACTTTCTCAAGGCTCTATTTTCACCTGTTACTTCCCTGATTATGTTGACAATTAACTGCTGTTTCTAACTTTAACTGCTATCTCGAACTTTAAAACTCCTCTCCAGAGGGTCTCTGTCTTAAAAGACCACAATTGTACATCAAGGACTTGGCGGGGAATGTTTACAGCCTTTAGTTTCCAGAACAGTGTAAGTGTAGCATATCACTTGTTACAATGAAGCCAAATTCTGAATCACTGCCTTCAGCAGAAAAATACTAATTGTGTCAAAATGTACTATTTATATTACACAGTGACATTGTTGCCAAATTAGTTATTTAGTATTTTGTCATGACACATTTGCAGTTTTACTTCTAAATGCATATATTAACAATTGCCACATTCAGTAGAAGCCAGCTCTAAACAAATGGGAAGAATCTAGGAGTTACCTAAGGAGATTCCTGACTTCAGGAATCTGCCCCCTGCCCAGACCTTTGTCAGAGGACATGAGTAGCATGGCCCCGGCAGCATTCTCAATCTTGCTAGAAACTTTCAGGTTTTTTTTTTTTTTCTCTAAAACCATTCTCCTAGGCCTGTGTAGGGTAAGGAAAAATGGCAGGTTTTTCTGCCCTCCCGCCATCAGGATAGATGATGGATCCTTGAGGTCCTGAATGCATGCCTGATGGCGGGCACCTGGAATTGGGTGTGGGCATAGGTAGATGGGATTCACCTGGGCTAAGACTGTGCTTTTAAGGGCGGCATCACGGGGACGCCAGCAGCAGCAGAAGCTGAAAGAGAAGCCGAGAGAGAAGCAGAGAAGCAGCAGAAGCAGAGAATGCCAGAGAGCCCAGAGAGAGTGAGGATTTGCTGGGGGCTGGGAGGACTGCCAGCCTCCCGGCCCCCCAGGAACCCTGCCTGCCATATGCCTGGTGAACCCCAATAAAAGACCTGCAAAAAAACCACTGAGGACTCCTCCTTTACCCGGTCTGCATGGGATGAGGAAACCTGCACTGTGTCCAGTCCTGCCCCTACAGCCTGTCATGACACCTCATTATGTTTTGAACATTCACTGTTATACTGACTTGTGATATCTATTCAAGTGCTTGTTATCTGTGTATCTTGATTGGCAAGGTGTTTGTTTAAGCATTTGCTCAGTTTTGAAGTTGAAATTGTCCTGGTTTGTTTGTATTCATTGATGTGGGTGTGTCTTCAGTTCTCTGTGATGTTATCACTTGACAGGCTCATGTTTCCCCCCAGTAGTGACCCCACAGCCTCATCACCATGAGCATCCACCCTGTTGCCCTTTCATTAGAACATCCACTTCTACCCATGGGTCCCTTCCTGTGCCTCTGAGCCCGAACATCCTCTGATTTTTCTCCATTTCCAATTTTTTATAATTATATATAGAAATAAACAATTGAATCAGATAATATGCTACATTTGGAAATGGCATTTCTCTTAGATGATTGCTGTAACATCACCATAATTATTGTAATAATAATTCATTCCTTTCCATGGCTTAGTAATTTAATATTCCATGTCTCTGTTGTAGGAATGCTTGTCTAACCACCACCCCATGAGGGATAACTGGGGTGTCTTATGGGCAGAGTGCTGTGGACATTGCTGTATAGGTCTTTGCTGTGAACATGTTTCCCTTTTATGAACTATATGGTATGTCTGATAATTGCCAGTCATTTATTAAGAAGCTGATGAACAAGAGTGCCAGGGAGAGGGTCCAAACTAGGGAGGGAAGAGCAGGAGAGACTGTGGTGTTGGATTGTTAGGGGGAAAGCTAATTTCCTACAGGCTTTGTGGACTCCACCCCCAATCCAGACCAAAGCCATCAGGACATTGGGAAAGACAAATCCCATCACCACCAAAGGGAAGGTTGCTGGATCCTGAGGGCAGGGTTAAGCAGCCAGGTTTGGTATAAAAACCAGACACCTGGTCTTTGGGAGGTTCCCTTTTTGGCTCTCCGCCAGCTCCCAGCGCTTGGCCAGCTCTCAGAGTGCCATTGGGTTTCCAGGTCGGCGGATCGGTTTGGACTCATTAAAGACTTTATTTCCCTATTTTCTCCCTGAGTTGTACATTTCCTCATTTCCCTTTCCCTTGTCAATAACCCTTTTATTAACCTTTTGTGTGTGCCTGTAGTGGAGTATTAATAAGTCCCTTTTAAGCATGCGGGTGAGGACCCACAGCCAGGCAACCCGTTTGATATCGGGGATGCTCCATAACCGGATCACTGGTGACTTGGTGGTGGGAATTTTATGGGATTAAATGTGAGAGGAGAAATCAAGCATTGTACAAAAATGAACAATGATTATAAATAAATAATAAATAAATATGATTTAAAAAAAAACACATGCACACACAAGCTAATATATATATAATATATCATTTATTTATACAAGCACTGGGTACAGTCAGAAGCGTGAGAGGGTAAGAGAACTCACCAGAGCCAGATCTGAGAACAGAGCAGGCAGACTGACGAAGTACACTGCTGAGGGGAGCAGCGGGCGGCAGGTGAGGTCTGTGCACCATGTGGGACCCTCACCCAGTGACCAGGGATCAAAATGGCACTGCAGAGGCTGCGGGCAGGTTCGCAACTGAGTGCTCAACTGCTGTGCCAACAGGGAGGCCCCGCAAATGAATATAGTTTAAAAAAGAAGAAACTGGGCCTCCACTGGTGGTGCAGGCAGTTGAGAGCCGCAAGTGAAGCTGTCCACAGCCTCTGTAGTGCCAGTTCGATCCTGGCCAGCCAGAGAGGGTCCCACGTGGCACAGCACATCTCTCCTGTCATGCCCGCTGCTCCCCTCAGCAGTGTATTTTGTCAGTCTGCCTGTTCTATTCCTGCTCTGTCTCTGGTGAATCTTGTCACCCTCCCACACATCTGGCCTGTACCCCGGTTCTTGTGTAAAATAAAATAATTAAATCTTTAAAAAAAGAAGAAGAAACTGATAGACATGCCAGAGTGTTAACATATCACATTCCTCCAACCACATGACAGATCCAGATGGTGCCCTCCCGGCCAGCTCTTGTGTGGTCCCTCTATCACATCAGCCTTCCTGAGGGGTGCAGGATGGAGTCTCACTGTGGTTTTATTGGCATTTTTATAACAGCCAACATGAACCTCCTCCTGTGCTGTTTGCCGTCTCTGTGTCATCTTCTGAAATGCTTGATCTTGTCTCTCAGCACAACACTGGCTTCTTGAATATGTGCAATCCAGACACTTGCCCTTTCTGTTATTGGTGATTTCATCCTCTTTTGAAACAAATCCAAAAGAAATAATTTTACCTTTAATGAAATTCAATTTATCATGGTAAACCATAGTTTACCATGAAGAATTCTTGCCTACTACTAGAACCTGATGATCTTCTCTCTGCATTTTCTCTTAAAATAAAAATAAACCAAAGCACTGTTTGACGGGATCACATCAGTTTTGTGTGTGGTGATGGATTCCAGTCTCTCACACAGCATGACCACAGTCCCCCCAGCTCTGGCTTCAATCCCAGCCCAGCCCGAGTGTGTTCTCCTCACTAGAGAGAGAAACCAAGGGCACAAAATGAAGTGTGTGTAGGTATGTGTGCATGCACGCTGTGTACAGAGGAAGCACTATCTCAGAAGCCACAATCTTAGAATCTCAGCACAGGTAATGTGACAGGGGTTCATTTCACAGTCTCCTATAAGCTGATTTCTTTTCTGATTTTCAGAGAGCCCCTAGCAGGCCATAGGAAGGAAGTGATTTGCCTGCAACCCAAGGGTAAGAGAGGCCCTGAGCTCCCATCCCAACTGCAGGCTCAGAGGCAGATCCTGGGACAGCTGCACCATGGCTTGGAGTCCTCTCCTGCTCCCCCACCACATTATCTGCACAGGTGCTGGCCCTCAGTGATCAGCCCATAAAGAAATCAGGGAACAGGCTGGGCCTGGCCTTCAGCTCAGCACAAGGGATACAGCACGAGCTATGCCCTCTGGGAATGACCCTATCCTCACACTCACCACTCTTCTCCTCTCCTCTTGCAGGTTCAGTGGTCACTGCTGAGCTGAGTCAACCACAGGCAGTCTCTGTGGCCTTGGGACCGACGGCCATGATCACCTTCCAAGGAGGAAATCTTTTTTTAGCTGGCACCAGCAGAAGGCAGGCCAGACCCCGGTGTGGATCATAGATGATAGCACCCAGAGCCCAAGGGTTCCTGCCCGATTCTCAGTCTCCAGCTATGGGAACGAGGCCACCCTGACCATCAGCAGGGCCAGGGCTGAGGATGAGGCGTTCTATTACTGTCAGTCACTAGACCGCATTCGTTCTAGTCCCACAGTGACACAGAACCATGGTGAAGTGAGACACAAACCCCTTCCTCATCTGAGTCACACTCTCCTCCAGCCCCAGGGGGATGGAGACCCAGTCATGAGTAGCTCTGACCCAGGTCCCAGATCTGAGGTCCCAGCCTCCCCCTCTGCCAGCTCTCGGCAGCATCAGCACTGGGCAGATCAGGAGAGGTGAGACCACAGGACGAAGCTGTCCTGTGCCTTCTTGACCACAGTAGTGTGGGCATTGAGGGCCCAGGTGGAAGGACAGAGTGAACAGAGAAGAGTGAGTGCTGGACTGAGATTCTCTAGAGCATTGGGGAGTGCAGGGGTGAGAGAGGAACAGGATGCCCTGAGGAATGACTGCCCTGAGACATGAGGGAGCTGCCTACATCTCACACACACACACACACACACACACACACACACGCACACATGGTCTCTCTGTCACACACATATTGAACTGTGTCCAGTAATTTACAGAATAAAGCCTTCTTAAAATGCTTAGACATGAACACAAAGCTCCAGTACCACACAAGGAATCATTGACAATATCTGGCATAAATCATAACTATCCTCTAAAGAATTAAGAAACTAAGAGCTCTCATTATCAAAAAAAAAAAAAATCAATGATCCCAAACTGGTCTTGAAATTACCCACTGAATTTGCAGATAAGGAGACTAAATACATGATTATGATGATTCCCATTTGTTCCTGAGAGTAGGAACTTACAAATAAACCCCAACTAAGAGCTACAATTAAACAGGGCAATACTTGACATTCCAAGCAACCATTCCTCCAAATTCAGTAACTGACAAGGATAAGACACAGAGAGGAAAAAGGAAAACCATGAAAGAACAATATCAATTGTTTAAGACAGTGAGAAAGAGACTGTTGAAAGTACAAAGAGAGAAGAGACAGTATATAAGAGGGACAGCATGAAGATAATGCAGATGAGGAAAAATTCAAATGAGAGGATGTTGGTTAAGATCCTTAAGATGATAAAAGAAGAAATGATCCTCATTTTCACCAGGTTTATTTTTTCTAATGTAACGAAAGGACAGAGTTAATCATCAGCTGACCAAGGAGAGAAATAGTAAACCCCCTCAGGCAGAAGGAATCATACCAGAGAATCTGAATCTTCAAGAAGGGATGAAAGAATCAGGACTACAACTACATAGATAAGATGCTATTGCTGAAATCTATTGAAAAGACATGTTACCATCTGAAATAATAGGCACTGACCATGTATGTTGGATTTTATAATGCACATAACAGTAAACTGCTGGATAACAGTAGCAAAATGAGTGAAAATAAATAATGGTTAGTTACATGGACCATACACTCAATGTGACATGATGTAATATCATATAAATTAAATTGTAAACCACATTATAAGATGATTACAGTTAATAAGTAAAAACAGGGCAGAGATAAACTGGAATCATAATGTTATAGAGCAGCCCCGATTTTGAACGGGTTGCCTGGCTGTGGGTCTTCACCCGCATGCTTAAAAGGGACTTATGAATACTCTACTACAGACACACGCAAAAGGGTTAATAAAAGGTTTATTTACAAGAGAAAAAGAAATAAGGAAAATATACAACTCAGGGAGAAAATAGGGAAATAAAGTCTTTAATGCGTCCTACCCGATCTGATGACCTGGAAACCCAAAATCACTCTCAGAGCTGGCCGGACGCTGCGAGCTGGTGGAGAGCCCAAAATGGGGTCCTCCAAAGCCCACGTGTCTGCCTTTTGTACCCACCTGGCTGCTTAACCCCACCCTCAGGTCCCAGCTACCTTCCCTTTGATGGTGATGGGATTTGGAGTTCCCAGTGTCTTTGGCTTTGGCCTGGGGTGGGGGTGGAGTCCACAAAGCCTGTATGGGATTAGCTTTAGGACAGCCTTTTCCCCCTAACAATCATAATATTCAATTACATGGAAGCATATAAAGGAAAAAGCAAAAAAAAAAAAAAAGATGAGAAAATGTTTAAAATAATGTCATGACATGTTTAAAAAACATGGTGTATTGAAAATATATTAATGCCCACTTTCATTATAAATTATCAAAATATCACAATTAAGAGCAGAGGCTATCAATTGAATTGAAAAGCTATACTGAAGTTTGGGCTGCGAGAATATATCAACAGTAAATACAAAGACAAAAATGTAAGCAGCAGTTCAGACAAGGCTGAGGTAGAAACCCTTCAACATGAACTCTGGGAAATTTGTAGTGATAAAAACCCTGGTCAATAATCATGAGGGGTGTGTGCAACTGAGTTTCAGCTCAGGACGCACCAGTGACCCCTGATAATGATCAGCTTCCCTTTGCCAAGGGGGGAGGCTTCTTCCTGAATCTGAGTTGACATGAAGGCAGGGCCCCTACAGCATCACTCAGGTTCCAGACTTCAAATTTGCTGATGAACAAATCGCCCCAACTAGGACACTTGACCAGTGGGATGTGCTTCAAAAAACTGACATGGCCTGCCCCCCGTGCCCCGTATTCTATCTTACTGCACTCTGCCAGGAGGCCAGGGGGTCACAGCTGGCAGAGGGGAGGGCTGGACTCTGTTCAACACTCTCTCCTTGGACAGGGGTCTGGGGTGACTGGCAAGGAGGCTCCTGGGATGAGCTCTCCTCCACCAGCAGGGGGCAGCAGAGCTGCAGGCAGGAGCCCCACAACAAGCTGGGCTGCCCAAGAGCCTCAGTGGGAGACCAGCCTGCCCTGGGGCCTGGGAACCAGAACAGCTTCAGAGGAACTCAGCGCAGCCAGGCCTTCCCCCAGGCTGCAGTGACCATATTCTGAGGGTGAGAATCACAGTGTGCTGCCAGGACACTGATGGGACCAGGATCCAGGGGGCATCACCTGGGAAATGCAGCCATAGAGCCTGTGCCCAGGGAGATGACCCTCTTTGCTGGCAATCAGGGGCACCCTCACCACTGCCCACCACACCACCTCTCCCTCCTCCGGCTGACTGGGAGCTCGGGCTATACACTTTGCTCAGGTCATGTCAGGAGGGGCAGGCCTGCTTCTCTGGACAACCTGGGCCCTGGATGGAGATATGTGGCCTCAGTTAAGAGACCCTCTCCAGAGCGAAGTTGAGTCTCCCTTCTCTGGTCACAGTCTGGTCACGGGCTGTCCCTGGTCATTGGGTTAAGGATCCACGTGCCCTGGGGAACCGGCGCTGCAGAGGCTGCGGACAGCTTTGTAGGTCAGCGCTCAACTGCTGCACCACCTCCGCTGATTGTTGTTTTAAGGAACTACAAATATTTCATCGGAGGCAGGGCTGGAGGTGGTTATAGTTTTTGGTTCCCAGAATAGTTAATATGTGACATATCAGTTGTTCTAACATTGACTATTTCCAAGTGCACTGTTTGTGCTACCATGGTTATTAGCTCAATTAGTCACAAAATTGTTGTTGACTTACCTTGAGTGCATACTTTAACAACTGCCATGACAACTGTCACATCCAGGGGAATCAGCCCTAAACAAACAGGAAAGATCCAGCAGGAGTCGGCTATGGAGCATCCTGACTTATCAGAAATTTCCTCATACTCAAAACATGGCTCCTACCTGCCACTCAACTGCTATCTCTAACTTCAAAGTAAAAGAATTTCCTTCTACATATGGCCCTTGCCTTAGAAGACCACATATCCATATCAAAGACTTAGCAGAGGGATGTTTACAGCCTTTTGATACTGGAAGTTTTTTCACTTGTTAATGTAAGGCCTAATGTTGAATCACTGCCTTTTGGCAGAGAATTACTAATTATTTAAAATGTATTATTTGTATCATGCAGTGCCATTTGCCATTAAATTGGTTATTTAGTAATACAGTATTTGCAATACAGAAAAGTTAGCCATAAACAAATGAAAAAAAATCTAGCAGGAGTCAGCTAACGAGATTCCTGACTTTTCAGGAATTTGCCCCATGGCCGGACCTTTGTCAGACAGCATGAGTAGCATGGCCCTCGCCAGAGGAGAATGAACAGTGATGTAAAATTTGTTTAGATTAAAAGCAGAAAAAAAAAAGATCCTACCTTTTCTTTGCTGAGTAGAATTCCATGGTTCATGAACCAAAATCTGGTTAACCAACACCAGGCCTGGCATCTGTTTTCTCTCTGGACAGCAAATGGAGAAGCTCTTATGCACAAAGGTGTCATGATTATCAGTGAATCGACCTTCTGTGAACATGACTTCTCAGGGTCTGAAGTAAGTGCCTGAGAGAACCACCACGGGCCTGTGTGGGAAATGCAGGTTTTGTTTCTTCAGACACCTGCAAACTCTTTCCAGCGTTGTGGTTAATTTCACCCCATCAGTCAGGCGTGAGGGCCCCATTTTCCTCACCCCGCCAGTATTTGGGACCCTCTTTTCTACATCAGCCAATCTGACGGCACATGGGGACACCCTCTCCTCAGGTTACAATGGTGTTTTCCAGATGACGGATGACAAGCTCCTGTCCTGCTCCCGCCATCCTGCATCCTCTGCACACAAGTGTTGGTTCCACTCAGTCTCCTTTCCTCAGTGGTTGTGTCTTCACTGTGTGTGATCACATTTCTTAGCATCCTCTCTGCACTCGCTGTTCATCAGATATGACTTTGCTAGTCTGTTCTCTTGCCTGTTACTTGTTTCTTTTATCCTGTGGAGGAGGTTTTATTAATCAAAAGATAGGAGTTTTGATGAGGTCAGTGTATTCATCTTCCTTTCACATATCACGTGTCTGGTGTCATCCAAGTACCGCAACTCAAACTTTCATTCTAGTGATGCTTCCTGTATGTTCTTAAGCATAAAGAAGAGCTATTACCTGAGGTTACATGACTCAGTTCCCCTGTGTGGGGATGAAATTGGGCCTCTCACATAGTGTGACCCCTGTCCCCACAGCTCCGTCCTCAGTCTGCAAAGTCCACCCCACATGTGTTCTCTTCACTAGAGAGAGAGATGAGGGTTGTCCCAAACCAGAGGGTGGTCCAGGGTCAGATGGAAGTGTGTGTGTGTGTGTGTGTGTGTGTGTGTTTGTGTGTATGTGAGAGAGAGAGAGAGAGAGAGAGAGAGAGAGAGAGAGAGAGAGAGAAAGAGAGAGAGCTGTGTCCACTGGTCTTAGAATGTCTAGTACAGACTAGGCAGTAGATTGCACTTCACAGTCAGTCTTCTATGAGCTGAGCTCTGTCTATTCTCAGAGCCCCTAGCAAGGCCACAGGGAGGTAGGAAGTAGATTTGCATGCCACCCGAGGATAAGAGAGGCCCTGAGCACCCATCCCAGCTGCAGGCTTAGAAGCTGATCCTGCTACATCTGCACCATGGCCTGGAGCCCTCTCCTGCTCCCCCTCCTCATTATCTGCACAGGTACTGGACCCCAGGAATCAGCCTGGGCCAGGCCTTCAGCTCAGCACAGTGGATAGAGTGGAGCTGTGACCTCCAGTAATGACCCTCATCCTCACACTTTCCTCTCTTCTCTCCTCTTGCAGGTTCAGTGGTCACTGCTGAGCTGAGTCAACCACAGTCAGTCTCTGTGGCCTTGGGACAGACAGCCATGATCACCTGCCAAGGAATAAACACTTTTGCTAGCTGGTACCAGCAGAAACTTGGCCAGGCCCCTGTGATGCTCAGAGAATAGGAGTCTATTCTGGGAAGAAGTTCTGTTTGCAGAGCTTCTAGCCTCCTGGATCTTCGTCTGCAGAGTAAACAGGAACTCTCATAAAACTCTGGCTTCCCTTAGGGCAGCAGGCCCCCCACAAGGTCTCCCAGCAATGGGGATTTATTGTAACATGTGACCGTACTAATACCGTTCTTAAAGACGAGACATTCACTACAATGACAAATTTCAACATGGGTGCCAGCACCCAACACATGTATTCTGCATCAGTGAATGGAATGACAAGTGTTCTTGAGAATTACTTCTGTTGTGGTACAGAATCCCTTTCAGAGAGAAGGTCAGTCCTGTAAATCTCATGAAAAGTTATTTTGGAATTGATCTGGGTTAGGCTGATTATCAGGAAATACTACTGAAGTCGGATGACTTGTCCTTCTCCATAGAGAGATCTTTGCCGAGTTCCCAAGCTCAAGTCACTTTACGAAAGTCCGTTCTCCAGGATGGTGCTAACAACCGGCCACACGCTGCACTGAGACCCAGAAGTGACGGGAGAGGACTGGTCCTGAGGAGCCAGGAGCCCTTGGAGACTCTGAGGGGCACTTGGAGGGAAGGATGCTTCTGGGGAGCGGCTGATGCGGTGCTCAACTGGGAGCAGGATGGACGGGCCTGAGGCCCGTGGCCCTGTCCAGTCTCAGTCACCTCTTTTCACACAATGGGGAGGGGCAAGTGTCAGGGGTGTCTGTTCCCAGGGGCACAGGGGCCTCTCAGGGGGTCCAGATGCAGCGTCTCAGCATGTATCAGTGAGTCACATTGTACATTTTCAGCAGCAGGAGCCTGAGGACAAATACATTTGTTCAGGACATTAGGGGAAAGTGCATACCTCACAGGTTACACCTTAGAAAGAAATGCTCCTGTGCCTGCCTGGCAGTTCTCTAAAAGCCAAGACCTTAACCTTGTTGAAGAATGAACCCTCATCCTAAAATGTGAATAAAGGAGCCTGACACACAGAGCCTGACCAAGCATCCAGGTCTCTGCATGTCCCACAACACAGCATCTGTGTTTTCTGCCACAGAGGGAGCAGACGAGGGTCCCTAATCTGTGCACAGACAGACTCACATTTGACAGGAAATCAGATTCCAGCACCGTGAGCATCTCAGTATTCACTGCATAGACACAGGGTGGACAGACGCCTGAATACAGAAGCTGGGTCCTGACAGGAGGGGCCAGGAGGCCGGGATGAGAGAAGGAAAATATGATGCTCAATGAGGGGAGGGCAAAAGGGTGAATAATGGGCCCTGAGGTGGGAATTCTAACCTACCATTACTTCTTGGGTATTTAGAGACAATCACCCTCTCCCTGTTTCCTCATTTAGTAGATGGGAGCTGAGGCTGCAGCGGGTTATTCCGAGTATCTGATGAGGGGGCCCATGTCACACTCACCCAGGGCCTGGTCTCCATCAGGCTCAGAAGCAGTCATGCTGGTGACTGTCAGCACATGCAGGATGACATTCATCCTGGGCACCAGGGGGCGCTGTGGTCCTGGTTTGGAGACCTAATTAGTCCAAGGCACTGGTATGTGCTCAAGTGCACTGGGCATGACTGATGATCCCTTTGAAGACATTTCAGCTGTAAAATCAGCTCCCACAATGAAACCCACACCTGCCATTGTACTAAATTCAGGAAATCACCAGCTTGAGACGGTTAGGCTCAGGACTCAGACAAGACTGAGACACACACCCTGGGGACTGGAGAGAGATTTGCATTGGCTGCAATCAGCTGTGATCACTCTTCCAGAGGGGACAGTTGTTTATCAAGGAAACTTCCATGCACTCAATAATGAACAAACAGCCAATGACACAGGCCACACACTCACATTCTAACCACAGGCCCAGGATGGGACAAAGTGCACCTGGGGTACACGGGGAGGATGACAGAAGGAGAAAGACGATGACTGGGTCTGGGGACATGCATCCCCTACATCACTGGATTCTGATCCTGTCATGGTCCAGCTCAGCCCCAGCCCAGTCTCGTGGAAGACCCTGCAGTCTCAGCCAGCCAGGACAGACCCCAGTTGGGGGCCTGAACGCTATGTCGGGTCCCACCCCAGGAGGTGACTGTGATTACAGACCTTGGAGGCCAGGCTGCCTTTCTGACATGACCAGTATGTGGTAGATGCTGATGCTCACCCCAGGAGCCTCAGTCACCTGATCTACCCCACAGCTGTTCCCCTACTTAGTGAGGAGCCCCAGAGGAGGGGTAAATTTCTGCAACAACCACACCTTCCCACCCCCTAGGGTCCCAGAAGGCATTAAGAGTGGGTTTTTAGATCCACCCTTAGGGCCTAGATACCAACAGTTCCCTTAGCCCAAGGGGCCCGCGTGCTGACCTTTAAGAACACGCCTCCCCCTCCCGCCAGTGCCCTCCAGTCCTGACCCAGGCATTACTTTCTGACTGTTCTTTCATCTCACAGTGTCTTTTCAGAGGGGATAGGTTAGAAAAACTGAGTTCCACTGAGTTAGGAAATGAAGGTCAGGACAAAGCTCAGGCACATGGGGAGACAGAGACCAGGGAAGGGGGTGCAGCACCAACATCTGGATCGCAGGACACAGATCCAGGCCAGGGAACAGCAGCTGAGAAACACAAAAAATTCAAAGCAAAGCCCCATCAAAGGAAGAACAAATCCAACACCTAACACCCCAGCAACAAGGGCAACCTCGGGGATCCCACAATTGGCAAATCATTCCCGAGCCCCCTCCCAGTAACAGGAGCTTTGCTTTGCTCCTTCTGCTTCAAAGATTTGTCCTGCTTTCCTCCTAATGAACTTTGACTGTGCAAACTCCCCAGACTTTTGTCCTTTCAAAGCGGCCACCAGCTCCCTGTTCCTTCAGGAACTGGGGAAGCCAGACTGCCGTGTGACTATTGATTGAGTGCAGCCTTAGCACTAGCACTGCCACTCAGCACTAGCTCTCTGGAGGCCTCTTAGTTATTGTTGCCTTAAGAGGTCATTCCTTTTTGATCATGCTCAGTGTGATATGTCAGAAGGAAAGAGAAGAATGTCGGATGGTTTCTCTTACAGGAGGGAAATGGAAAACCAAACCAGGGATCAGGGGGAACAAAGACAAAACTAGCAGCAAAATACAAATCCGAGACATTCATCTGGGGAGGGTGAGGGAGAGGGATCTAAACAGAGCAGGGAAGAGCACCTGAGACTATGGCGATGGTTCATGGGTGACTTGGTGGTGGGAAGGTTATGGGGATTACACTGGAGAGGAGAACAACGTTGTAAAAAAAATGTATATATATATATATATATATATATATATATATATATTAAAAGTAAGGGCCTCCCTTGGTGGAACAGGTGGTTCAGTGCAGCGCTGTGAAGCTGTCCACAGCCTCTGCAGTGCCGGTTTTATCCCAGCCGGCCAGCAAGGATCCCACATGGCACAGCAGACCTCTCATGTCGCGCCCTCTGCTCCCCTCAGCAATGTATTTCTTTAGTCTGCCTGTTCTAATCCCTGCTCTGTCTCTGGTGAATCTTCTAACTCTCATGCGCATCTGGCCTGTACCCCAGTTCTTGTATAAATAAATAAATATATATTTAAAAAAATAAATTAAAAAAATAGAGAGAATTCCTTTTCTTTGCCGAGTAGGATACCATGATTCATGAACCAACATCTGGTTAATCAACGGCAGGCCTGGCATCTGTTTTCTCTCTGGACAGCACTTGGAAATGCTCTTATGAACAAAGGTGTCGTGATTATTAGTGATTCAAACTTCTGTGACCATGACTTCTCAGGATCTGAAGTAAGTGCCTTAGAGAACCACCACGGGTCTGTGTGGGAAATGCAGGTTTTGTTTCATCAGAGACCTGCAAACTCCTTCCAGAGTTGTGGTTAATTTCAAACCATCAGTCAGGCGTGAGGGCCCCGATTCTCCTCACCCTGCCAGTATTAGGGGTCCTCTTTTCTACATCAGCCAATCTGACGGCTCATGGGGACACCCTCTCCTCTGCTTACATTGGCGTTTCCTAGGAACACATGACAAGTACCTGTTCCCGGCTCCCGCTCTCCTACATCCTCCACACACAAGTGTTGGTTCCACTTATTCTGCTTTCCTAGTGGTTGTGTCTTCACAGTTTAATGATCACATTTCTTAGTATCCTCTCTGCACTAGTTGTTCGTCAGATATGTCTTTGCAAATCTTTTCTCATCCTGTTACTTGTTTCTTTTATTCTGTGGAGGAGGTTTACTAAAGCAGAAGATAGGATTTTGATGAAGTCAGTGTATTCATCTTCCTTTCATATATCACGGTTCTGGTGTCATCAAAGAACCATTACTTACTCTTTCATTCCAGTGATGTCTCCTGTACACACTTTAAACATAAACAAGTACTATTGGCTCAAGTTACAGACTGAGTTCCCTGTATGGAGATGGAATTTAGGCCACTCACATAGTGTGAACTCTCTTTCCAAGCTCCCTCCAAAAGTCTGCAAAGTCCGCCCGACGTGTGTTCTTCTCAATAGAGAGAGTGATGAGGGTTGTCCCAAACCAGAGGGTGGTCCAGGCTACAGATGAAAGTGTGTGTGTGTGCATGTGTGTGTGTCTATGTGTGTGTCTGAGAGAGAGAGAGAGAGAGAGAGAGAGAGAGAGAGAGAGAGAGAGAGCTGTGTCCACAGGTCTTAGAATCTCTAGTACAGACCAGGCTCTAGGTTGCACTTCACAGTCTTCTATGAGTTGAGCTCTGGCTCTTCTTCAGAGCCCCTAGCAAGGCCACAGGGAGGTAGGAAGTAGATTTGCATGCCACCCAAGGATAAGAGAGGCCCTGAGCACCCATCCCAGCTGCAGGCTTAGAAGCTGATCCTGCGACATCTGCACCATGGCCTGGAGCCCTCTCCTGCTCCCCCTCCTCATTATCTGCACAGGTGCTGGCCCTAGGGATCAGCCCACACAGACACCAGGCAGCAGAGTGGGCCTTGCCTTCAGCTCAGCACAGGGGATGCAGCAGGGGCTGTGCCCTCTGGGAATGACCCTCATCCTCACACTCACCTCTCTTCTCCTCTCCTCTTGCAGGTTCAGTGGTCACTGCTCAGCTGAGTCAACCACAGTCAGTCTCTGCGGCCTTGGGAGAGACGGTCTCGATCACCTGCCTAGGAATAAACCGTTATGCTAGCTGGCACCAGCAGAAGCCCAGCCAGGCCCCTGTGATGCTTGTTGATAGTTATGGTAACAGGCCTTCAGGGATCCCTGCCCGATTCTCAGGTTCCAGCTCGGGGAACAAGGCCACCCTGACTATCAGTGGGGCCCAGGCTGAGGATGAGGCTGACTATTACTGTCAGTCAGTAGACAGCAGTTACAATCCTCCACAGTGACACGGGGCCATGAGGAAGTGAGACAAAAACCCCATCTTCGCCTGGGTCACCCTGTCCTCAGCCCCAGGAGAATGAGACACAGGCAAGAGGAGGTGACCCGGGTCCCAAGTCCTTTGCCCCACCCCAGCTCTTGGGCATTCTCTGCAGATGTGAGTCCTGAGTGGATTTGGGACTGCAGGAAGGGGCTCCAGGTGTTTCCTTACCACAGTAATTGTTTGGATTGAGGACCAAGGTGGATAGACTGAGAGGGCAGAAAATGGGAACTGCAGAGACAGCTCTGGAGTTGAGCAAACATTCTAAAGCACAGATGAGCTCAGGGGTGAGGGAGGAAGAGGATGGGCAGGAGGAATAACCTCCCTGAGACTTCAGAGGGAGCTCCTTGTATGAAGTACACACACATACACACACACACACGTGCGCGCACGCACCTGCACACACACACATACACACCTGCACACACACAGGGATACACAGTCATATTTGCTTGTTCCCTGGTCAGAAGAAACAGATCCTAGCAAGGCATTGGTTGCCTGTCAGGAGCACTTTACTCACTAGTAGGGAAATTTGTCCAAACTTAGGCATCTGGTGCCTTGGAAGGGAGTAAAAAAGCAAGTTGGAGAGCAAGGATTGATTGTGTCCAGGGTATTTACAGAATCAAAATGTAAGGAAAAAAGACAGGTCCCCAGTATCTATCACAGGACATTGCAGATTTTGGCATTTATCAAAACTTTTCTGTGATGATTTAGGAATACACTAGCCCCTATAATACAAACCTCAATGAGTCCACCTGACAGTGAAATGTTCTGGATGTCATGTATCTAGATACAGAGACCATTATCGTAAAAATGTTCCTCTGTTCTGAGTTAAGCCGATAGGGAACATGCTAAATAAGACATGGGACACATTAAAATATGAGCACAATTGACATTCTAGCCATAAACATGATACTTTCTGAGATGTAATAATACAATGGAAGACAATCATAAAAAATCGCTGATGCAAATGTAAAGATTACTGAACTTTATGATGTAACCATCTAACACATTATTTGATACAAAGAGAAGAGAAAAAAGTGAGAAAGTGACCAGTTATTTGAGGTGCAGGAGAACATCAAGGGTCCAAATGTGTGGAGGTGATGTTACTAGGGAGAAAGCAGGGGAAGGAATGGAGGCTCGAACAAATATTTGGAAAAAGAAAATATAATTTTATTTAATATAAAATAATACATTTTATAAAAAATATATTTTATTTAATATTAAATAACTCTGTTAATATACACAGTTTGTTATTTAGCAAACCAAGAGCTAAAGGGAAAAGAGGAACACAGCTCTACCCACGCCGGAAGGACAAGTTTAGGGAGAGACTCCCCAGTGGAGACCCGGAAAGACTCATCTGCACAGGGACAAACACGAGAACAGAATCCTCATGAAAACAATGCGAACAAGAGACAGAGCAGAAAATGGTGAAGCTTCTAAATGAGACAAACCCTGAGCATCTGTCCCTGCAGCTGCTCTCACAGGCACCAGGGGAGTGGCGGGTCCATGAAGCAGGGCTCATGTGGGGAAGGACACTCCACTCTCCAAGCAAATGCAGGTACTGAGGCTCCAGCAATGAGGGAATGTTGTGTCATGTGTCCACGCTGATTCTTGCTCAAAGACAAGACATTCAGTACAATGACACATTTCAACATGGTGTCAGCACCCACACTTGTATTCTGCATCAGTGAAAGGAATGACAGCTGTTCTTGTGAATTACTTCTATTGTGGTGCAGAATCCCTTTCAGAGAGAAGGTCAATCCTGTAAATCTCATGAAAAATTATTTTGGAATTGATTTGGATTTGGCTGATCATCAGGAAATGTTATTGAAGTCGGATGTCCTTGTCCTTCTTCATAGAGAGTTCTTTGCCATGTTCCCAAGCACAGGTTGTTTAGGAAAGTCTGATCTCCCAAGATGGTGCTAACAACTGGCCACACGCTGCACTGAGAACCAGAAGGGAAGGTTGAGGACTGGCCCTGAAGAGCCAGCAGGCCCTAGAGACTCTGAGGGGCATCTGCAGGGGGAAGGCGTCAGGCGAAAGCCTTTGTGGTGTGTTAAGCTGGGAATATGATGGACATGTATGAGGCCTGTGGCCCTGTCCAGTCTCAGTCACCTCTTTATACACAACTGGGAGGGGCAGAACATCAGGGGTGTCTATGCCCAGGGGGCACAGGGGCCTCTCAGGGGCCCAGGTGCAGCGTCTCAGCTTGTGTCAGTGAGTCATAGTGTACACTTTCAGCAGCAACAGCCTGAGGACAAATATATTTGTTCAGAACTTTAGGGGAAAGTGCACACATCACAGGCTATACCCTAGAAAGTAATGTTACTGGGCTTGCCTGACAGTTCTCCAAAGCAGAGACCTAGACCTCATTGGAAAGGATCCTCATCCTAAAATATCAGAAAAGGAGCCTGACATGTGGAGTCTGACCAAGGTCTCAGGTCCCCTTGTCCTATCACAGAGAGAACAGATGAGTGCCCCCACCTCTGTGCATAGACATTTGACAGGGAATCAGATTCCAGCTCTGAGCACCTGAGGGTACACTGCATAGATGCAGAGAGGACAGATGCCTGAATACAGAAACTGGGTCCTGACAGGAGGGGCCAGGAGGCCTGGGATGAGGGAAAGAGGAAAATATGATGCCCAGTGAAGGGAGGCCAGGAGTATGAATTATGTACTCTGAGTGGGAATTCTAGCCTACCCATTACTTCTTGGTTATTTAGAGAAAGTCACTTACCCTCGCCCTCTTCCCCATTTACTAGACGGGAGCAGGGGGTTATTCCGACTCTCTGGTGAGGGGCCCATGTCACACTCACCCAGGGCCTGGTCTCCATCAGGGTCAGAAGCAGTCATGCTGGTGACTGTCAGCACATGCAGGATGACATTCATCCTGGGCACCAGGGGGCGCTGTGGTCCTGGCTTGGGGCCACAAACCAGTCCAGACACTGGGCTGTGCTCAAGGGCACTGGGCATGACTGATGCTCCCTTTGAAGACACTTCTGCTGTACAACCAGCTCCCACAATGTCCCACACCTGGTCCTTCTTCTGACCTCAGGAAATCAGCAGCTTGACGTCCTTCGGCTCAGGACTCAGACAAGAGTGAGACACACACCCTGAGGACTGGAGAGAGATTTGCATTGGCTGCTCTGCCTCGTTGCACTACAGGCAGAGAGAATAACACAGAAGCATGGAGAGGCCAGTGCAGCTGGGCAGCCTCAGGGCAGAGCTCCTGGAAGCCTCCGCCATATCCTTCTACCTCCTGCCCCTCATGGTCTTCACATATCAGAGCAGCCCAGACACTCAGGGGAGCCCCTCACAGTATTTCCAACACTGCACAGCCCTTAGGGCTGTCTCCCCATTGCCATTCAGCATGTTTCTTGCATTTTCTGATCCAGGTCTCTGTGCTGTGCCTGTGCTGACCCAGCCCCCTTCTGCATCTGCCCTCCTAGACCTGTGGTTGATTGATACCAAATGCCACCTTAGTGTCCCTCAGCCAATAAATGGAAACAGAGTTTGAGGAAAGTGAAAGTGGTTTAATTGATCACCAAATGAGAAGGGCAGCAGACTCTTGTCTGAGAGGCAGTGGTCCTGCTCTTTCTACAATGGGAAAAAAGGGCAGGATATGCAAGGGTCTGTAAAGGGGTGGGGGAAGGGGTCAGCACAAAACAGGTCGGCACCAACTTGCTTTTTTATCTGCTGTATTCCTTGGAATGCATGAAGACAAATTGTCACACAAGGGGAGAATTGCAAGAAATATGGGAGGACAAACTTGTTTTTGCTTATCTGAGAACCAGTCATTTGTAAGTGCATCATGACGGGGGAGACTCTGCAAGACTCCACGCCCTGAGAGATGCCAGGTGAAGACCATAGCCCCAAGTGTCACAGCCCTGTGCCCTAGCTTGAGTAGGAGAAGAGTTTGGAATCTCAGAGTTCTAGGGAATTGTATGCAGGGACTGTCTTACCACTCTTCAGGAATGAGGTTTAGCAGAAAACATTTGATCCCAGGGGAGGCTAAATGGAGTGTTCTGAGTCCCATGGAGTTTCCAGACTGGGGTCCAGTTGGATATCGAGGTGCCTGTGAGGAGGTCTTCATCAGGACAAATAGGGGGCATTTTTGGGTCTCTAATATAGTAAATTTTAAGTTGTTGGTGCATCAAATGATTCCTCATGTGCCCGCAGGAATTTCGAGGAACTGACCAGATCACCTTATTATGAGTCCAGCAGCAGGGATGGGAGAGTGTAGACACTGATTGGGAGAAATCAGATGCCACCATAGGTCAGCCTTGTGGGGGACCCTCCTCATCTCAACTCATTGGTGGGGAGCAGATTACTAGACTCACAGATTCTCCACAGCAGACACGGTGACTAAGTGACCCTGGTGTTTAGGCCTGATGTGTCTTGGTCAGAGGTGATCAGGCCTGGCCCCACAATGACACATCCTGAGGGGGAAGGTCCAGCTGATTCCTGGGGACTGGTTGACTTCCATATGGGCAGGATAGAAGTGGGGCTTGGTGTCTGAGGAGGGGTGGAGGGATGCAGAGGAGCAGGACCTTGATGGACATCGGGGTTCAGTCCTGGCAGGGACTGTGGACCTAGAACCGCAGATTCATGGGGCTCACAAACCCTCTTCCACACTTCCAACCCCAAGGACAAGTTTTTCTGACTGAGTATTTAGTGACTTTGTCCTAAACAAGATCACCAATGGACCTCCCTAGTAATGGGTCTCCTCCATCCTTCCATTGTAGGGGAGGGGTCTTAGCACTGCAGGGACATATGTCTACACCATCCTACAACTCAGCATCCACACACACCCAGGGCTTATGGGTTATATCTTGGAATAAAATGATAAAGTCGCCTTGTGTTCAGACAGACAGACTGTAGAAGTTGATGACATGAATGAAGAGGGGAGGCAGATGAAGGTCATTGCCTGTCCTGTTAGATGGTGACCAAGTAGTGAGGGAGCTGCCACAGCCAAGTCCAGGTCAAACCGACCAAGTGCAAATTAGACACAATTCTCATGGTCAAAGTGATGACAGGGGCTGGGGCAGTAGGAGACCACAGGCAGCTCTTGTCCTGGGAAGATGACTGCTGAACAGTGCGGAGGACAGGCGAGCTCACCTCTTTAACACAAAATTATCCTCTCTGTTCTGTTTCAAAGTCCCATCCCCAGACAGGCCTTTCACAAGCTATTCTGAGGGAGATGCTTTACTTAATATTCTCACAGAACCATGTCCCCCCCTGCTATCCCTCTGCACAGGTCACCTCTCCTGACACATTTATCATGTGGAGACTCATTTTGAGGGAGTGACATTGTGCGCAGTTCCCAAGAAGTAGTGATGACTCTTCACAGTCATGCTGATAATGCTCATGGAAATGGGAGAATGTTCTGTGGGATAGGAAAGGACCCTGGAGACCCTGGGCATCACTCCCCCTGTGTTGGAGGCGGCCACCCTGCGTAATGAGCAAAAGGGCCTTGACCCGAGTCCCTAAGGCATGTGAAAACACATGCGTCTCGGAGGAAAACCTCTGGGTGACAAGACTTGGTGTTGAGAGCCTGGAAGTGACCTGCGTACATCTCCACAGTTTGACAACAACAAAATAATGAGCGAACTTCCCAGGCTCTGGCTAGGAGGCGATAGATTATGTGTGTGAGAACTAACTGCCTGGTACCCTACTGTCTGAAGCAAATAGATAATAGTAAGAAAATAGACTAATCATTCATACATGTTATCATTATGTGGTATGCTTTGATGTTACACCTGCTACAATTAAAATAGTATATAATGAGCACTAAGACAATAAAGATTTGCTGCATGCTGGACATGACAGTCCCTCATATCTGATTTCCTTCACTATCGCATTCCAGGTTCGGACTCACTAGAAGTCCACACCCCTGTGACCTCAAAGGGAGCAGGCAAGGAGACATAGGGCCTCCGAGCCCTAAAGGACAATTTGTTGCCTGGGTGCCTGAGACAGGCTCCTGGGAGGAAGGTCAAAATCTTATGGGAGGGAAGCACATAGCAGCAGGTACAGCCCCTGGGCTGGTGATGCCAAAATGGAGGGTTCTGGAAGGAGCACCAGTAAATGCCCTGAGAGCAGAGGTCTTGCCGTGACCATGTCAGTTTCCTTGGGCTTTGGTAACAGAGAAGCACACACTGGGGGTTCACAAAAGAGACGTAGTAACTGACAGTGCTGGGGATATCACCTGAGCTCAAGCCCACACAGCAAAATGTTTTTACCTGCACTCAGCTATGATTGTGCAGGAAGGGGGATGCAGACACCTGCAACAGCTGATACCCCAAGATCACCGGCCCAAGGGGCTGCCTTGGAGTGACTGCACTGATTAAAGGCAGCAGGATTTGCTATAATGATCATTACTCAGCCCAGGCTGGGGACATAGCATCATAAGAAGACATGTGTCCTGTGCACCTGCATGAATGGGAAAGGGAAGGGTGACTCCCCACAACAACACTATCATGCCTGTTAGACGTGTGGTGCAGACAATCAAATGTCCATCTTAGGTAAAGGATAACAGACCTGGTATGTTCATAATGTAGTCTGATATTCAGCCATAAACTGGAATGAAGTCCTGCCACATGCCACTACATGGAAGAACCTAGAACACATTGTGCAGTGAAGGAGTCACTCACAAGTCCACACAATATATGATTCCATTCCTTTCATTATCCTGAATAGAGAAATGTGTAGATACGGCGAAAAACAGCATTTTATTTTAGAACTGGGGTGCTTCGAGGCAAGAGTAAAAGATGAGGGCTGGGGTGATTTTAAGTAATGAAATATTGTTAATGGGCTGAAATATTGTTAATTAGCACATTTCTGTGGACACCACAAAACATTAAATTTACGTGAGCACTTGCTGCAGTACATGTGTGTTGGAACTACATCTCAGCAATGCGATGTAAACACAAAAAGGCACACTCATTTTAAGTCACATGCGTGTTACTCAAAAATAATTTTCTCACCAGAGATAAATTATAGTCCTTAATTTATTCCATAAAAACACATTGTGTGCAGATGATATTGTGTGAAAGTGTGAAGACTCCCTTCCGGCTGTGATCTTGGGTGAGAGTCAGGTGGGACCGTCTCCGATGCTCCAGGAAATGCCTCTTCACAACCCTGTGTGGAGCTGCACCTGCTGTGTCTGTTCATGCAGGTGAGGTGTCATCTCTGGTCCCCCGGATAATGTACCAATGTCAGCTGTGCATATTTTTATAAAGAAAAGCCATCTCTTCCTCCAATGACTGTGCTGACAGTCTCCAGAATTGATGTATGCTTTGTAAGGACCGAGATCACCGAGGGCAAGTGGAATCTTCCATAACTCCAAGTGGAATCCACACTGATGACAGATTATTACATCTTCATCTCTTATCAACTACTAAAGCATGAGCAGGAGATTGAAGAGCTTGTCTGCACTGCATCCCCAGGACCTGAGCAATCATCAGGGAAATTCCGGACAAAGATCATGAAGAGACCACTCTAGCTCCATCACTCTGGACTGTTTTCTCCTGGGGTGACTGACCAGCCCCAAAGACAGGTGGGAGCAGCGCCCATGTGCCTGAGCTGCCCCAGACACGGCGCAGCAGCGCCCCCTCAGGCAGCGGGAGCAACTGTCAGGGAGCAACTATCTCCATTTGTGGGCCCCAGACTTGGCCCTTTGCCAGGATTTCCCCTCCCTCAGCCCAGGCTCTTTCTGGTTCATCCAGAACAGTGTCATTTCTGACCTTGGCCCTCCCAGGTCCTGCTCTTCCCAATTCTCCAAAGGTGAACGTGAGAACTTCACTCACCCTCTCTAGTCCTCTTCCCTTCTGGAATAAGTGCACCCCTACCTTCTGTGTCAGCTGAAGTGGGTTAAGTCAGCCATGGGGCCCTAGAGATGTGACCCAGGACCAGAGGTGGGGAAATGCATTTTTTGCTTCTTTGAGACCTGCAAGCGCTTTCCAGAGTTGTGGTTAACTTCACACCATCTCTCAGGCATGAAGGCCCCACTTCTCCTCACCCCATAGCACTTGGGGTCCCTACTTTCTATTTTGCCTATCTGACAGCACATGGGGACACACTCTCCTCAGGTCACGTTGGCGTTTCCAGAAGACGCATGACAAGCTCCTGCTCCTGCTCCCGCCATCCTACATCCTCCTCATACGTGTGTTGGTCCCGCTAGTCTCCTGTCCTCAGTGGTTGTGTCTTCACTGTGTGTGATCACATTTCCTAGCATCCTCTCTGCACTCGCTGGTCATCGGATATGACTTTGCTAATCTTTTCTTTTGCTTGTTACTTGTTTCTTTTATCCTGTGGAGGGGGTTTTATAAATCAAAAGATAGCAGTTTTGATGAGGTCAGTGTATTCATCTTCCTTTCATACATCATACTTCTGTTATTTACACTTTCATTCCAGCCATGACTCCTGATACTCTTTAAACATAAACAATAACTATTGCCTGAACTTACATGACCTATTTCCCTGTGTGGGGATGGAATTGGGCCTCTCACCCTCTGTCCCCACAGCTAACACCTGTGTTTCCAAAATCGACCCCACATGTGCTCTCAACACTAGAGGGAGTGATGAAGGTTGTCCCAAACCAGAGGCGTGGTCAAGGGAACAGATGGAAGTGTGTGTGTGTGTGTGTGTGTGTGTGTGTGTGTGAGTGCACTTGTGTATGGGTGTGTGTTTATGCCCTGTGTGCACAGGAAAAACTGCCTCACAAGCCACAAAAAGGTCTTAGAATCTCTAGTAGAGATCAGGCACTAGGTTGTACTTCACAATCTTCTATGAGCTGAGCTCTGTCTGTTCTTAACAAAACCTAGCAAGGCCACAGGGAGGTAGGAGGTAGATTTGCATGCCACCAGAGGATAAGAGAGGCCCTGAGCACCCATCCCAGCTGCAGGCTTAGAAGCTGATCCTGCGACATCTGCACCATGGCCTGGAGCCCTCTCCTGCTCCCCTTCCTCATTATCTGCACAGGTGCTGGCCCTAGGGATCAGCCCACACAGACACCAGGGAGCACCCTGGCCTGACATTCAGCTCAGCACAGGGAATGCAGCAGGGGCTGTGCCCTCTGGGAATGACCCTCATCTCACACTCACCTCTCTTCTCCTCTCCTCTTGCAAGTTCAGTGGTCACTGCTGAGCTGAGTCAACCACAGTCAGTCTCTGTGGCCTTGGGACAGATGGTCATGATCATCTGCCAAGGAATAAACATTGGTGCTAGCTGGCACTAGCTGAACCCCGGCCAGGCTCCTGTGTATCTCATTGGTGTTAGTGGTGATAATGCTCGCAGGCCTTCAGGGATCCCAGGCCGATTCTCAGGCTCCACCTCAGGCAGCACGGCCACCCTGACTGTCAGCGGGGCCCAGGCTGAGGATGAGTCAATACACATCAATCATACTCAGCCCACAGTGACACGGGGCCAAGGGGAAGTGAGACATAAATTCCGTCCCCATCTGGGTCACACTCTCCTCCAGCCCCAGGAGAATGAGACACAGGCAAGAGGAGGTGACCCGGGTCCCAAGTCCTTTGCCCCACCCCCCTCTCAGGCAATCTTTGCAGAGGTGAGTCCTGAGTGGATTTGGGACTGCAGGATGGTCCTCCAGGTGTTTCCTTGACCACAGAGTTGTGGGGATTGAGGACCAAGGTGGAAAGACTGAGAGGGCAGAGCACGAGGAACTGCAGAGACAGCTCTGGAGTTGAGCAAAGATTCTAAAGCACAGATGAGCACAGGGGTGAGGGAGGAAGACGATGAGAAGGAGGAATAACCTACTTGAGCCTTCAGAGGGAGATTCTTGAATGGAGAACATACACATGAGCACATGCACACACACACCTGCACACACACAGGGATACACAGTCATATTTGCTTGTTCCCTGGTCAGAAGAGACAGATCCTAGTAAGGCATTGGTTGCCTGTCAGGAGGGCTTTGCTCACTAGTAGGAAAATTTGTCCACACTTTAGGCTGATCTGGTGCCTTGGAAGGGAGTAAAAAAGCTAGTTGAGAGCAAGGATTGAATATATCCAGGGAATTTACAGAACCAATAAAAAATGTCATATATACAGGTCTCCAGTATCTAGCATGGGCCATTGCACAAATTTTTGCATTTATCAAAAATTTTCTATGAAGATTTAGGAATATATTGATCCTAATAATACAAACATCAATGAACCCATCCTGACAGTCAAATGTTCTGGATGTCATTATCTAGATACGAAGACTATTATCATGACAATGTTCCCTTGTTCTGACTGTAGAAGATGAAGGAACATGGTAAATAAGACAAAGGACACATTAAAATATGAGCACAATTGACATTATAGCAATAAACATGATTGCTCAGTGGTTCCAACAGAAGCCCGGCCAGGTATCTGTGCTGTTCATTGATAGTTTAGATGCCAGGGCTTCAGGTATCCCTGCCCGATTCTCAGGCCCCAGCTCTGGGAGCACGGCCACCCTGACCATAGGCAGGGCACAGACGAGGACAGGCTACCTACTACTGTCAGGTGTGGGATGAGGATAGCAATCAACCCTAAGTGAAATGGGGCCATGGAGAAGTGAGACACAAACCCCTTCCTCATCTGGTCACACTCTCCTGCAGCCCCATGAGGATGGAGACACAGCCATGAGCAGCTCTGTCCCGGGTCCAGATCTGAGGTCCCCTGGCTCCCCCCCACCAGCTCCCAGGCAGCATCAGCACTGGGCAGATCAGGGGAAGTGAGACCACAGGACGAGGCTGCCATGTGCTTTCTTGACCACAGCAGTTGTGGGCATTGAGGGCCCAGGTGGAAGGACTGAGGGGACAGAGAAGAGCAAGTGCAGAGAGAGACCTCAGGGCTGTGCTCAGATTCCCAAGAGCGCTGGGGAGCACAGGGGTGAGGGAGGAACAGGATGGACTACAGGGATGCCTGCCAGAATCTGAGGTGACATGAAGGCAGGGACTACTCGAGCATCACTCAGTTTCCAGAGTTTTCAGTTTTGCAAATGAACAAATCACCCAGGCTAGGGCACTTAAGCTGTGAGATGTGCTTCAAAAATTTGATGTGCCCTACACCTCTATGATCCCCATTCTATCTTTCTGCACTTTGCCAGGATGCCAGGGCATCAGATTTGGCACAGGGGAGGGCTGGACTCTGTTCAACACTCTCTCCTTGGAGAGGGACTCTGGGGTGACTGGCAAGGAGGCTCCTGGGATGAGCTCTCCTCCACCAGCAGGGGGCAGCAGAGCTGCAGGCAGGAGCCCCAGGACAAAGCTGGGCTGCCCAGGAGCCTCAGTGGGAGAACAACCTGCCCTGGGGCCTGGGAACCAGAGCAGCTTCAGAGGAACTCAGTACAGCCAGGCCTTCCCCCAGGCTGCAGTGACCATATTCTGAGGGTGAGAATCACAGTGTGCTGCCAGGACACTGATGGGACCAGGGTACCGGGGGCATCACCTGGGAAATACAGCCATAGAGCCTGTGCCCAGGGAGCTGCCCTTCTCTGCTGGCATATCAGGGACACCTTCACCACTTCTCTCCACCCCACCTCTCCGTCCTCTAGGCTGACTGAGCTCAGGCTATACCTACATTGCTCAGGATATCAGGAGGGGCAGGCCCATTTCTCTGGACACCCTGGGCCCTGGATGGAGATCTGTGGCCTCAGTAAACAGACCCTCTCCAGAGTGAAGTGATTCTCCCTTCATGGTCACAGTCTGGTCGCGGGCTGTCCCTGGTCATTGGCTTAAGGATGCACGTGCCTGGTGAACCCCTGACCATTAGTCCCCAGAGCTCTCCCTCTGTGCAAAGACCATGACCCTGGTGGCCTTCAGAGACCATGGAGCCTAAACAGGGTTTCTTAGCCAGGTCTGGATTTCAAAAGCCTCACATCTTATATAAAACAGTAGTGAAATCCTAGGTGTCATTGTTAGTGATGTGTGAGCTGTCACAACAAGGACCCAACACCCGGTGTAAAAAGAGACCAAGCTGTGATCACTCTTCCAGAGGGGATGGTTGTTTAACAAGGAAACTTCCATGCACTCAGTAATGAACAAACAGCCAACGACACAAGCCACACATGCACATTCTAACCACAGGCCCAGGATGGCACGAAGTGCACCTGGGGTACACGGGGAGGACAACAGGAGAAAGACGATGATTGGGTCTGGGGACCCCCATCCCCTACATCACTGGTTTCTGATCTCTCTCATGGTCCAACTCAGCCCAGCCCAGTCTCCTGGAAGACCCTGCAGTCTCAGCCAGCCAGAACAGACCCCAGGTGGGGGCCTGAAGGCTATGTGGGTCCCAACCCACAAGGTGACTGTGATTACAGACCTTGGAGGCCAGGCTGCCTTTCTGACATGACCGGCATGTGGTAGATGCTGACGCTCCCCCCAGGAGCCTCAGTCACCTGATCTACCCCACAGCTGTTCCCCATCCTAGTGAGGAGCCCCAGGGGAGGGGTAAATTTCTACAACAACCACACCCTGCCACCCCCAAGTGTCCCAGAAGGCATTAAGAGTGGGTTCTTAGATCCACCCTTAGGGCCTGGATACCAACAGTTCCCTTAGCCCAAGGGGCCCGTGTGCTGACCTTTAAGAACACGCCTCCCCCTCCTGCCAGCGCCCTCCAGTCCTAACCCAGGCATTACTTTCTAACTGGTTCTTTCATCTCACAGTGTCTTTTCAGAGGGGATAGGTTAGAGAGAATAGAGTCCCATTGAGTTAGGAAATGAAGGTCAGGAGACAGCTCAGGGACATGGGGAGACAGTCCAGGGAAGGGGGTGCAGCACCCACATCTAGAGCAGGACAGATCCAGGCCAGGGAACAGCAGCTGAGAAACACAAAAAATTCAGAACAAAGCCCCATCAAAGGAAGAACAAATCCAACACCTACCACCCCAGCAGTAAAGGCAGCCTCTGCAATCCCACCAATGGCAACTCATTTTCGAGTCCCTTCCCAGGAACAGGAGCTTTGCTTTGCTGCTTCTGCTTCAAAGATTTGTCCTGCTTTGCTCCCAATGAACTTTGACTGTGCAAACTCCCGGGCCTTTTGTCCTTTGAAATAGACCACGAACTCCCTGTTCCTCTGGAACAGGGGAAGCCAGACTGCCCGTGTGACTATTGAGTGCAGCCTTGGCACTGGCATTGTCACTCAGCACCATCTCCCTGGAGCCTCTTAGTTATTATTGCCTTAAGAGGTCACTCCTTTTTGATTATGCTCAGTGTGATAAGTAAAAAGGAAAGAGAAAAATGTCGGATGGTGTCTTTTTTTTATATTTATTTATTTTTTAAAGATTTATTTTTATTTATTTATACATGTACTGGGTACAGTCAGAAGCGCGGGAGGGTGAGAGAATTCACCAGAGCCAGAGCGGGGAGCAGAGCAGGCAGAAGGACCGAAGTACACTGCTGAGGGGAGCAGCAGGTGGCAGGAGAGGTCTGCACGCCATGTGGGACCCTCCTCTGGTGGCCGGGGAGCAGCCAGGGATTGAACCAGCGCTGCAGAGGCCGCAGGCAGCTTCGCAACCCAGCGGTCAACCGCTGTGCCACCGGGCAGACCCGGATGGTGTCTCTTATAGGAGGAAATAGGGAAACCAAACCAGGGATCGGGGGAAAAAAGACAAAACTAGCAGCAAAATACAAATCAGAGACATTCAGCTGGGGAGGGTGATGGAGAAGGATCAAAACAGGAGAGGCAAAGCACGGGAGACTATGGTGACAGTCATGGGTGACTTAGTGGTGGGAATCTTATGGGGATTACACAGGAGAGGAAAATGAACAACACTGTAAAAAATATATATATTAAAATCAAGGGCCTCTCCTGTTGGCGCAGGCGGTTGAGTGCAGCGCTGTGAAGCTGTCTGCAGCCTCTGCAGTGCTGGTTCCAACCCGCTTGGCCAATGAGGGTCCCACATGGCACAGCAGACCTCTCCTGTCTGGCCTACTGCTCCCCTCAGCAGTGTATTTCATCAGTGTGACTGTTCTGTTCCCTGCTCTGTCTCTGGTGAAGCATCTCACCCTCTTGCACATCTGCCCTGTACCCCGGTTCTTGTATAAAAAAATAAATATATATTTAAATAATAATAGTAATAATAAAACATTTTAAAAATATAGAGAGGTATTTCCTTTTCTTTGCTGAGTAGGATTCCATGGTTCATGAACCAACATCTGGTTAATCAACACCAGGCCTGGCATGTTTTCTCTCTGGACAGCACCTGGAGAAGCTCTTATGAACAAAGGTGTCGTGATTATTAGTGATTCGACCTTCATGTGAACATGACTTCTCAGGATCTGAAGTAAGTGCCTGAGAGAACCACCACGCACCTGTGTGGGAAATGCAGGTTTTGTTTCTTCAGACACCTGCTAACTCTATCCAGTGTTGTGGTTAATTTCACACCGTAAGTCAGGCGTGAGGGCCCCAATTCTCCTCACCCTGCCAGCCCCATTTGGGATCCTCTTTTCTACATCAGCTAATCTGACAGCACATGGGGACACCCTCTCCTCTGCTTACATTGGCGTTTCCCAAAAACACATGCCAAGTACCTGCTCCTGCTCCCGCTGTCCTACATCCTCCTCACACAGTGTTGGTTCCAGTTTTCTCCTTTCCTAGTGGTTGTGTCTTCACTGTTCAGTGACATGTTTCTTAGTGTCCTCTCTGCACTTGCTATTCATCAGAAATGTCTTTACTAATGTTTTCTCATGCCTGTTACTTGTTTCTTTTATCCTGTGGAGGAGGTTTTATTAATCAAAAGGTAAGAATTTTGATGAGGTCAAAATTCATCAAAATTTTGATGAGGTGTATTCATCTTCCTTTCATACATTACGCTTCTGGTGTCATCAAAGAATCGTTACTTACTCTTTCATTCCAGTGATGTCTCCTGTACATTCCTTAAACATAAACAAGTACATTTGCCTGAAGTTACAGACCAAGTTCCCTGTGTGGGGATGGAATTGGGCCTCTCACATAGTGTGAACTCTCTTCCCACGCTCCCTCCTCAAGTCTGCAAAGTCCACACCACGTGTGTTCTCCTCACCAAAGAGAGTGATGAGGGTTGTCCCAAACCAGAGGGTGGTCCAGGCTACAGATGAAAGTGTGTATGTGTGTGCATGTGTGTGTGTCTATGTGTGTGTCTGAGAGAGAGAGAGAGAGAGAGAGAGAGAGAGAGAGAGAGAGAGAGAGCTGTGTCCACAGGTCTTAGAATCTGTAGTACAAATCAGGCACTGGGTTTCACTTCTCAGTCTTCTATGAACTGTGTTCGGTCCTTCTTCAGAGCCCCTAGCAAGGCCACAGGGAGTAGGAAGTAGATTTGCATGCCACCCGAGGATAAGAGAGGCCCTGAGCACCCATCCCAGCTGCAGGCTTAGAAGCTGACCTTGGGACATCTGCACCATGGCCTGGAGCCCTCTCCTGCTCCCCCTCCTCATTATCTGCACAGGTGCTGGCCCTAGGGATCAGCACACATGGAAAACAGGGAGCAGAGTGGGATGACCTTCAGCTCAGCACAGTGGATGCAGCAGGGGCTGTGCCCTCTGGAAATGACCCTCATCCCACACTCACCTCTCTTCTCCTCTCCTCTTGCAGGTTCAGTGGTCACTGCTGAGCTGAGTCAACCACAGTCAGTCTCTGTGGCCTTGGGACAGACGGTCACAATCACCTGTCAAGGAATAAATATTTTTGCTAGCTGGTACCAGCAGAAGTCTGGCCAGGCCCCTGTGATGCTCGCTGATGCTGATGGTGACAGGCCTTCAGGGATCCCTGCCCGATTCTCAGGCTCCAGCTCTGGGAACACGGCCACCCTGACCATCAGCGGGGCCCAGGCTGACGATGAGGCTGTCTATTACTGCCTGTCAGCAGACAGCAGTTACAATGCTCCACAGTGACATGAACCCATGGGGAAGTGAGACAAAAACCCCTTCCTCGTCTGGGTCACACTCTCCTCCAGCCCCAGGAGGATGAGACACAGGCAAGGGGAGGTGACCCGGGTCCAAGTCCTTTGCCCCACCCCTTCTCTCGGGTATTCTCTGCAGATGTGAGTCCTGAGTGGATTTGGGACTGCAGGAAGGGGTTCCAGGTGTTTCCTTACCACAGTAATTGTTTGGATTGAGGACCAAGGTGGATAGACTGAGAGGGCAGAAAATGGGAACTGCAGAGACAGCTCTGGGGTTGAGTAAATATTCTAAAGCACAGATGAGCACAGGGGTGAGGGAGGAACAGGATGGGCAGGAGCAATAAGCTCCCTGATCAGATGGAGTTTCTTGTCTGGAGCATCCACCCACACACACACATGCTTGTGCACACACACACTCCCACATGCACACACACACCTGCACACACATACACCTGAACCACACACACAGGCACACTCCCCCCGACACACACACCTGTACATACACAAGCACACACAGTCATATGTGCTTGTTCCCTGGTCAGAAGAGACAGATCCTATTAAGGCATTCGTTTCCTGTCAGGAGCGCTTTGCTCACTAGTAGAAAAATTTGTCTAAACTTCAGGCTGCTCTGGTGCTTCGGAAGGGAGTAAAAAATCAAGTTGAGAGCAAGGATTGAATGTGTCCAGGGAATTTACAGAATCAAAATATAAGGGGGAAAAAAAAAGACATAAAGACAGGTCTCCATTATCTAGCACGGGACATTGCACAAATGTTGGCATTTATCAAAAATTTTCTGTCAAGATTTGGGAATATATTATCCTAATAATTCAAACCTCAATGAGCCCATCCTGACACTGAAATGTTCTGGATGTCATGTATCTAGATACGGAGACTATTATCATGAAAATGTTCCCCTGTTGTGAGTGCAGCAGTTGAGTGAACTTGCTAAATAAGACACGGGACACATTAAAATAGGAGCACAATTGACATTCTAACAATAAACATGATACTCTCTGAGATATAACAATACAATGGAAGACACTGGCAGAAAATTGCTGATGTAAATGTAAAGATTACTGAACTTTATGATGTAACTGTCTAAGCCCTTGTTTGATACTGAGAGAAAAGAAAGAAATAAAAAAATGACAAGTTATCTGAGGTACAGGAGACCATCAAGGGACCAAATGTGTGTAAGTGATGACACTAGGGAGCAAGCCGGGGAAGGAATAGAGGCTAGATCAGTGTTTTCAAAAAGAAAATGTATTTGCAAAAGATCAAATATTCCACCAAATATTCCAAATTTGGTAAAAATATTAATATACAGAGCTTGGTATTTAGCAAATCAAGAGTAAAAGGGAAAAGAGGAACACTGCTCTACCCATGCTGGAAGGAACAGTTTAGGGAGAGACTCCCCAGTGGAGACCCAGAAAGACTCATCTGCACAGGAACAAATATGAAAACAGAATCCTCACGACAGTGATGCAGCATGCGATGGGCAGAAAATGGCGAAGCTTCTACATGAGAAAACCCAGGAGCATCTGTCCCTGCAGCTGCTCTCACAGGTGCCAGGCTAGTGGCGGGTCCCATGAAGCAGGGCTCATGAGGGGAAGGACAGCTCCACTCCCCACGCAAATCTGGGTGCTGAGTCTCCAGCAATGAGGGAATGGTATAACACTTGTCCACGCTGATCCCTGCTCAAAGACAAGACATTTAGTACAATGACACATTTCAACATGGTGTCAGCACCCAACACTTGTATTTTGCATCAGTGGAAGGAATGACAAGTGTTCTTGTGAATTACTTCTATTGTGGTGCAGAATCCCTTTCAGAGAGAAGGTCAGTCCTGTAAATCTCATGAAAAATTATTTTGGAATTGATCTAGATGGTGGCTGATCATGACGAAATGTCACTGAAGTCAGATATCTTGTCCTTCTTCATAGAGAGATCTTTGCCAAGTTCCCAAGTGCAGGTTGTTTAGGAAAGTCCATTCTGCCAAGGTATGCTAACAACTGGCCACACGCTGCACTGAGACCCAGAAGGAAAGGTTGAGGACTGGCCCTGAGGAGCCAGCAGCCCCTGGAGACTCTGAGGGACACCTACAGGGGAGGAGGCATCAGGAGAGGGGCTGTGTGGGGTGCTCGGCTGGGAGCAGGATGGACGGGCCTGAGGCCGTGGCCTGTCCAGTCTCTGTTACCTCTTTCCACACAACTGGGAGGGGCAGTGTGATAGGGGTGTCTATGCCCAGTGGCACAGGGGCTTCTCAAGGGGTCCAGGTGCAGCGTCTCAGCATGTGTCAGTGAGTCACATTGTACTTTTTCAGCAACAGGAGCCTGAGGACAAATGCATTTGTTCAGGACATTAGTGGAAAATGTACACATCACAGGCTATACCCTAGAGAATTGCTCCTGGGCTTACCTGACAGTTCTCCAAAGCAGAGACCTTGACCTCATTGGAAAGGATCCTCAACCTAAAATACCAGGAAAGAAGTGTGACACATGGAGCCTGAGCAAGGTGTCTGATCCCCTTGTCCTATCACAGAGAAAGCAGACAAGGGTCCCCACCTCTATGCACAGATATTTTACAGGGAATCAGTTTCCAGCACTGAGAACATCTGAGTGTTCACTGCATAGACACAAGGACGACAGAGTCCTGAATACAGAAGCTGGGTCCTGGCAGGTAGGACCAGGAGGCCTGGGATGAGGGAACCAAGAAAACATGATGCCCAGTGAGGGAAGGGCAAGGGGATGTATTATGGGCTCTGAGTGGGAATTCTAGCCTACCCATCACTTCTTGGGTATTTAGAGAAAGTCACTTACCCTCACCAGTTTCCTCTTTTAGTAGACGGGAACAGAGGGTTATTCTGACTGTCTGGCGAGGGGCCCATGTCACACTCACCCAGGGCCTGGTCTCCATCAGGGTCAGAAGCAGTCATGCTGGTGACTGTCAGCACATGCAGGATGACATTCATCCTGGGCACCAGGGGGCGCTGTGGTCCTGGCTTGGGGCCACAAACCAGTCCAGACACTGGGCTGTGCTCAAGTGCACTGGGCATTTCTGATGCTCCCTTTGAAGACACTTCTACTGTAAAACCAACTCCCACAATGTTCCACACCTGGTCCTTCTTCTGACCTCAGGAAATCAGCAGCTTGAAGGCCTTCGGCTCAGGACCAAGACAAGACAGAGTCACACATCCTGGGGACTGGAGAGAGATTTGCTTTGGCTGCCCCGCCTCATTGCACTACAGACAAAGAGAATAACACAGAAGCATGGAGAGGACAGTACAGCTGCACAGCCTCAGGGCAGAGTTCCTGGAAGCCTCCACCATGGCCTGGGTGTCCTTCTACCTCTTGCCCCTCATGGTATCCACATGTCAGAGCAGCCCAGACACTCAGGGGCCCCTTCAATGTATTTCCCATCCTGCACAGTCCTTAGGGCTGTCTTCCCATTGTCATTCAGCATGGTTCTTGCATTTTCTGTTCCAGATCTCTGTGCTGTGCCTGAGCTCACCAGCCTCCTCCTGCATCTGCCTCCCTGGGACCCTCAGCGAAACTCACCTGCATCCTGAACAGAGAGTTCAGTACATTGCCCATTGCCTGGTATCAACAGCTGCCAGGGAGGGTCCCACAGAATGTGATGTATCTTAGGAATGATGGAAGCCACGGCAAAGGACAGGGGATTCCTGATCGCTTCTCAGGCTCTGGCTCAGGGGCTGACCGCTAATTGACCATCTCCAACATCCAGTCTGAGGACGAGGCTGAATATCACTGTAGTGCTGACTTTAATACAGGGCCATATGGTGATGCCACAGTGACACAAAGGGGAAGTGAGGCCAAAACCTCCCTCACCCAAGGCTCTTCCCCACATGGTCAGTGTGAGCTACTCCCCATTTCACTGCAGGACCCTAAGAATTTTACTTTTCTACTTCAACCCTTTGGTCCTGACCTTCTCCCCAGACAGCAGGACAGAGAGGGACATGGGTCATCATTGAGGTCACTTTGACAACAGAGCATCCGTGTCCTCCCCTCAGGTCTGTGGGGTGATTGCTACTGAAGTCTGCCTCAGTGTCCCTCAGCCAATAAATGGAAACAGAATTTGAGGAAAGGGAAAGTGGTTTAATTGATCACCAAATGAGAAGGCAGCAGACTCATGTCTGAGAGACAACCGTGCTGCTCTTTGGCAGAGTGCAGGGATAGTCACACAAAGGAAAGAAAAGGGGGCATAATGGGCAAGGGTCTGCAAAGGGGAGGAAGTGGTCGGCACAGAGAAGGTGGGCACCAGTTTGCTCTTTTACCTGCTGTATTCCTTGGAATGCAAGAAGACAAGTTGTCAAGCAAGGGGAGAATGGCAAGGAATATGGGAAAGAAACTTAATAATGCTTTTCTGAGACACTAGTCATTTGGACCTGCATCACGATGCTGGTAGAGGCAGGAAGGATCCACACCCTGGGAGATGCCAGGTAATGACTGAGCGGATTGGCATGGCAAAGAGGAGAGCCAGGCCAGTTTCTAACAGGCAGAAACTTTATTGCACCCCGGGCATGGTTCACGGACCCAGTGAAGTTGTGCCGGTTGTCATGGGCAGGGTTGTTCTTATAGAGTGAAGAGAGGTTAGGCAGGAAAGCTGGGTTGGCAGGGTAGGAAACAGGTTTAGGCAGATCAAATTGTTTTACATGGAGCAGAGTGTTTTTTCTCCTGTTTATTGCTTCAGTTTCCATTGGGTGGTATCAGCGGAACAAGTTCAGGGCCATCTTGTTTTTTTCTAAGTGGGGTCCCTCATCCCTCTACCCTGCATGGACCTTTCAATGACCATGTCCCCAGGGTCACAGCCCTGTGCCCACAGCTTGAGTAGGAGAAGAGTCTGCAGTCTCAGAGTTCCAGGGAATTGTAGGCAGGGAGTGTCCTACCACTTCTCATATTTGAGGTTCAGCAGAAAACATTTGATCCCAGGGAGGGTGATCTGAGAGTCCTGGGCACCATGGAGGCACCAGACTGGAGTCCAGTTGGGTATGGAGGTGCCTGTGAGGAAGTCTTCATCAGGACAAATAGGGAACACATTGGGGTCTCTAATATGGTAGATTCTCAGCTGTTGGTGCATCAAATGGCTCCAAATCTGCCCACACGACTTTCTAGGAACGGACAAAAATGCCTCATTGGGGGAGAGTAGACAGTGATGTGGGAGAAATTGGACCCCAACATATGTAAGCCTTGTGGGGACCCACCTCAACTGCAATTAATTGGTAGGGAGGAGTTACTGGACTCGCTGATTCTCCACAGCAGACATAGTGACTAAGTTATCCTGGTCTTTAGGCCTGATGTGGGCTTGGTCAGAGGTGATTGGGCCTGATCCCACAATGACACATAGTATAGGATTTCATTCTTTTCAGAATGCTGAATAGAGAAATGTATAGATACGGCAAAATACAGTACTTTTTTTTTTTAGAACTGGAGTGCTTGGAAGCAAGAGCAAGAGATGAGGGGTGGGATGCTTGTTAAAGAAATATTGTTAATGAGCTGAAATATTGTCAATTAGCCCATTTCTTTGGACACCACAATGCATTGACTTTACATGTGCACTTGCTGCCGTCCAATGTGTTGGAACTACATCTCAAAAATGCAATGTAAATGCCAAAGGGCACACTCATTTTAAGTCACATGTGTGTAACTCAACAACAAGTTTCTCACCATAGATAAATTATAGTCCTTGTTTTATTCCATAAAAACACATTGTGCGCAGATGATGTTGTACCAGAGTGTGAAGACTCCCTCCCGGCTGTGACCTTGGGTGAGATCGGGCGGGACCATTCCTGATGCTCCAGGAAATGCCTCTTCAGAGCTGGGAGTGGGCTGCACATTCTGTATCTGGTCCTGCAGGTGAGGCATCATCTCCGGTCCCCCAGATAACGTACGAAAATCAACCGCGCACATTTTATAAAGAAAAACCAGATCTTCCCCCAAGTACTGTGCTGACATACACTAGAGCTGCTGTGGGATTTGTAGGGACCGAGATAATGGAGGGCAGTGGAATCTTCCGTGACTCCAAGTACCATCCACACTGATGACAGATTATTACATCTTCATCTCTTATCAACTACTAAAGCATGAGCAGGAGATTGAAGAGCTTGTCTGCACTGCATCCCCAGGACCTGAGCAATCATCAGGGAAATTCCAGGACAAAGATCATGAAGAGACCACTCTAGCTCCATCAGTCTGGACTGTTTTCTCCTGGGGTTGCTGATCAGCCCCAAAGAGGTGGGAGCAGCACCCACGTGCCTGAGCTCCCCAGACACGGCGCAGCAGCGCCCCCTCAGGCAGCGGGAGCAGCTGTCAGGGAGAAGCTGTCTCCATTTGTGGGCCCCAGACTTGGCCCATTGCCAGCATTTCCCCTCCCTCAGCCCAGGCTCTTTCTGGTTCACCCAGAACAGTGTCATTTCTGACCGTGGCCCTCCCAGGTCCTGCTCTTTCCATTCTCCAAAGGTGAACGTGAGAATTTCACTCACCCTCTCTAGTTCTCTTCCCTTTTGGAATAAGTGCACCCCTTCCTTCCGTGTCAGCTAAAGGGGGGAAAGTCACCCATGGGGCCCTAGAGATGTGACCCAGGACCAGAGGTTGGGGAAATGCAGGTTTTGCTTCTTTGAGACCTGCAAACTCTTTCCAGAGTTCGGTTAATTTCACACCATCCCTCAGGCGTGAAGGCCCCACTTACCTCACCCCACTAGCATTTGGGGTTCCTACTTTCTACTTTGCCTATCTGAGGTCACGTGGCGACACCCTCTCCTCAGTTTACATTGGCATTTCCAGAAGACACATGACAAGCTCCTGCTCCTGTGCCTACCATCCTACATGCTCCTCACACAAGTATCTGCCCTGCTCAGTCTTCTTTCCTCAGTGGTTGTATCTTCACTGTGTGATCACATTTCTTAGTATCCTCTCTGCACTCACTGTTCATTGGATATGTCTTTCCTAATCAGTTCTTGCTTGTTCCTTGTTTCTTTTATCCTGTGGAGGAGGTTTTATAAATCAAAAGATGGGAGTTTTGATGAGGTCAGTGTATTCATCTTCCTTTCATGCATCATGCTACTGGTGTCATCAAGACCGTTACTTACACACTTATTCCAGCCAAGTCTCCTGTACATTCTTTAAACATAAGCAAGAGCTATTGCCTAAAGTTACATGACCCAGTTCCCTGTGTGGGGATGAAATTGGACCTCTCACCCTCTGTCCCCACAGCTCCCTCTTGTAGTCTGCAAACTCCATCGTGTGTGTTCTCTGCACTAGAGAGAGTGATGAAGGTTGTCCCAAACCAGAGGCGCAGTCCAGGGTACAGATGGAAGTGTGTGTATGTGTGCATGTGTGTGTGTGTGTGTGTGAGCATGTGCTGTGTGCACAGGAAACACTGTCTCAAAAGCCACAGATAGGCCTTAGAATCTCTAGTACAGACCAGGCACTAGGGTCCACTTCATAGTCTTCTCTTTGCTGAGCTCTCTCCGTTCTCCAGAGGCCCTAGCAGGGCACAAGGAGGTTGGGAGTAGATTTGCATGCCACCCGAGGATAAAAGAGGCCCTGAGCACCCATCCCAGCTTCAGGCTTAGAGGCTGATCCTGTGACATCTGCACCATGGCATGGAGCCCTCTTCTGCTCCCCCTCCTCATTATCTGCACAGGTGCTGCCTTAGGGATCAGCCCACACAGAAAGCAGGAAGTACCCTGGGCTTGGCTTTCAGCTCAGCACAGGGGATGCAGCAGGGGTTGTGCCCTCAACATGGGTGTCAGCACCCAGCCCTTGTATTCTGCATCAGCAAAAGAATGACCAGTGTTCTTGTGAATTACTTCTATTGTGGTGCAGCATCCCTTTCAGAGAGAAGGTCAATCTGTAAATCTCATGAAAAATTATTTTGTAATTTTTTAAAGTTTATTTATTTATGCATACAAGAATTGGGGTACAGGCCAGAGAGGTGGAGGGTGAGAGGATTCACTAGAGACAGAATAGGGAACAGAACATGCGGACTGACTGAAATACATGCTGAGGGGAGCAGCGGGCAAGATCGAAGAGGTCTGCCATGCCATGTGTATTGCTCCCGGGCCGGCTGGGGAGCAAATTCGTGCTGCAGAGCTTGTGAATCTCTTCATATGCAGTGCTTAAATATGTGCCACCAGGGAGGCCTGATTTTGGAATTGATCTAGATGGTGGATGATCATCAGGAAATGTTTCTGAAGTCTGATGACTTGCCCTTCTCCATGGAAATATCTTAGTTGAATTCTCAAGCTCACGTCACTTCAGGAAAGTCCGATGTCCCAGGATGATGCTAACATCTGGTGTCACGCTGCACTGAGACCCAGAAGGGACAGATGATGCCTGGCCCTGGAGAGCGAGCAGCACCTGGGAGACACTAGGGGCTCGGGGAGGGGAGGAGGCATCAGGGGAGAGGCTGAGTGGGGTGCACGGCTGGGAGCAGGATGGATGGGCCTGAGGCTGTGGCCCTGTCCAGTCTCAGTCACCTCTTTACACACAACTGGGAGGGGCAGCTCATCAGGGAAGTCTATGCCCAGGGGCACAGGAGCCTCTCAGGGGTCCAGGCACAATGTCTCAGCATGTGCTAGTGAGTCACATTGTACATTTTCATCAGCAGGAGCCTGAGGACAAATACATTTCTTCAGGACATTAGGGGAAAGTGCTCACATCACAGACTATACATTAGAACAAATGCTCCTGTGCCTACCTGACAGTTCTCCAAAAGCCAAGGCATTGACCTCCTTGGGAAGGATCCTCATGCTAAAATATCAGGAAAGGAGCCTGACACATGGAGCCCAGCCAGGTCTCAGGTCCCTTGTCCTGTCCCACAGAATCGGTGTTTTCTGCCACAGGGGAGCAGATGAGGGTCCCCCCTCTGTGCACAGACAGACTCACATTTGATAGGGAATCAGATTCCATCATAGTGAGCATCTGAGTGTTCACTGCATAGATGCAGGGAGGACAGACGCGTGAATACAGAAGCTGGGTCCTGACAGGAGGGTCCAGGAGGTCTGGGATGAGGGAAGGAGGAAAACATAATGCCCAGTGAGGGGAGGGCAGGAAGGTGAATTATGGGCTCTGAGGTGGGAATTCTAGCCTACCCATTACTTCTTATTTATTTAGAGAAAATTACTTACCCTCTCCCTGTTTCCTCATTTAGTCGACAGGAGCAGAGGCTGCAGTGTGTTCTTGTGAGTGTCTGGTGAGGGGCCCATGTCACACTCACCCAGGGCCTGGTCTCCACCAGGGTCAGAAGCAGTCATGCTGGTGACTGTCAGCACATGCAGGATGACATTCATCCTGGGCACCAGGGGGCGCTGTGGTCCTGGTTTGGAGACCTAATTAGTCCAGACACTGGGCTGTGCTCAACTGCACTGCACATGAGGGATGTTCCCTTTGAAGACACTTCTGCTGTAAAACCAACTGCCCAACGAAACCCACACCTGTTCCTTCTTCCTTCAGGAAATCACCAGCATGAAGCCCTTAGGCTCAGGGCTCACATAAGACTAAGACACACACCCTGGGGATGGAGAGAGATTTGCATTGGCTGCCCCGCCTCCTGGAGCTGCAGGCAGAAAGAATAAGACAGGAGCCTGGGGAGGCCAGTGCAGCTAGGCAGCCTCAGGGCAGAGCTCCTGGAAGCCTCCACCAAGGCCTGGGTGTCCTTCTACCTCCTGCCTCTCAAGGTCTCCACAGGTCAGAGCAGCCCAGACACTCAGGGTTTCCCCTTCACAGTATGTCCTACCCTGCACAGTCCTTAGGGCTGTCTCCCCATTGTCATTCACCCTTCATTGCATTTTCTGTAGCAGGTCTCTGTGCTGTGCCTGTGCTGCCCCAGCCCCCTGTGTATCTGCCTCCCTGGGAACATCAGCCAAGCGCACCTAAACCCTGGACAGAGAGTTCAGTACCTCCTCCATTGCGTGGTATCAACAGCTTCCCGAGAGGGTCCCAGGGAATGTGATGTATCTTAGGAATGATGGAGGCCACAGCCAAGGAGAGGGGATTCCTGATCGCTTCTCAGGCTCCTGCTCAGGGGCTGACCACTACTTGACCATCTCCAATGTCCAGTCTGAGGATGAAGCTGAATATCACTGTAGTGCTGACTTTAATACAGGGCAATATGGTGAAGCCACAGTGACACAAAAGGAAAGTGAGGTCAAAACCTCCCTCCACCAGGGCTCTACCCCATGGACAGGGTGAGCTACTCCCCATTTCAATGCGAAACCCTAAGAATTTTACTCTTCTCCTTCAACCCTGTGTTTCTCTTCAACCCTTCTCCCAGACAGCAGGACAGAGAGGACACGGGTCATCTTTGAGGTCACTTTGACAACAGAGCATCTGTGTCCTCCCTCCGGCCTGTGGGGTGATTGATACTAAACGCCGCCTACAGTCCTCAGCCAATAAATGGAAACAGAATTTGAGGAAAGGGAAAGTGGTTTAATTGATCACCAAATGAGAAGGCAGCAGTCTCATGTCTGAGAGACAACCGTGCTGCTCTTTGGCAACAGGGATATTCATACGAAGGGAAAAAGAGTGAGATATGGGCAAGGGTTTGCAAAGGGTAGGAGGAATCTTCAAAAAAGAATGAAAAGAATCTGGACTTCAACTACATAGATAAGATGCTATTGTTGAAATCTATTAAAAAGGCATGTTACTGGGCCTCCCCGGTGGCGCAGCGGTTGAGCGCTGGGTTGCGAAGCTGCCCGCGGCCTCTGCGGCGCCGGTTCGATCCCCGGCTGCTCCCCGGCCACGGAGCAGGGTCCCGCATGGCGCGCAGACCTCTCCTGCCTGCCCGCTGCTCCCTCAGCAGTGTACTTCGGTCCTTCTGCCTGCTCTGCTCCCCGCTCTGGCTCTGGTGAATTCTCTCACCCTCCCGCACTTCTGACTGTACCAGTGCTTGTATAAAAACAAACAAACAAACAAATAATAATAAACATACCTCTATAAAAAAAAAAGGCATGTTACTGTCTAAAGCAATAGGCACTGACCATGTATGTTAGAATTTGTAATGCACATAACAGTAAATTGCTGGATAATTGTAGCAAAATGAGTGAAAGTAAATGATGGTTACATGGACCGTACGCAATATGTAACATGATATAATATCATATAAATCAAAAAGTAAATTACAATTATAAGATGATTACAGTAACAAGCAAAACAGGACACAGATAAATTGGAATCATAATACAATTCAATTACATGGAAGCATATAAAGGAAAAGCAAAAAAAGATGAGAAAATTTTTGAAATAATATGACATGTTTAAAAATGGTGTATTGAAAATCTGTTAACACCGACTTTCATTGTAAATAATCAAATATCACAATTAAGAGCAGAGGCTATCAATTGAATTGAAAAGCTATACCGAAGTATGGGCTGCGAGAATATATCAACAGTAAATACAAAGACAAAAATAAGCGGCAGTTCAGGCGAGGCTGAGGGAGAAACACTTCAACATGAACTCTGGGAAATTTATGGTGATAAAAACCCTGGTAAATAATCACGAGGGTGAGTGCAACTGAGTTTCGGGTCAGGAAGCACCAGTGGCCCTGGTAATGATCAGCCTCTCCATGCCGAGGGGGGAGGCTTCTTCCTGAATCTGAGCTGACATGAAGGCAGGGGTGCCTACAGCATCACTCAGGTTCCAGACAGCAAATTTGCAAATGAACAAATCACCCCAGCTAGGGCACTTGACAAGTGGGATGTGCTTCAAAAAACTGACATGGCCTGCCCCCCTGTGCCCGTATTCTATCTTGCCCGGAGGCCAGGGATCACAGCTGGCACAGGGGAGGGCTGGACTCTGTTCAACACTCTCTCCTTGGACAGGGGCTCTGGGGTGACTGGCAAGGAGCTTCCTGGCATGAGCTCTCCTCCACCAGCAGGGGGCAGCAGAGCTGCAGGCAGGAGCTCCAGAACAAAGCTGGGCTGCCCAGGATCCTCAGTGGGACCAACCTGCCCTGGGGTCTGGGAAACAGAACAGCTTCAGAGGAACTCAGCACAGCCAGATCTCCCCCAGGTTGCAGTGACCATATTTTGAGGGTCAGAATCATAGTGTGCTGCAGGACACTGATGGGACCAGGATCCAGGGGGCATCACCTGGGAAATGAGCCATAGAGCCTGTGCCCAGGGAGCTGACCCTCTCTGCTGGCACATCAGGGACACCCTCACCACTGTTCCTGCCTCTCCGTCCTCCAGGCTGACTGTGAGCTCAGGCTGCACCTACTTTGCTCAGGAGGGGCAGGCACACTTCTCGGGACACCCAGGCCCCTGGAAGGCGATCGGTGCCCACATAAGAGACCTTCTGCAGCGTGAAGTAATTCTCCCTTCTCTGGTCACAGTCTGGTCACGGGCTGTCCCTGGTCATTGAATTAAGAATCCACATGCCCTGGAGAACCCCTGTCCATTCAGTTCCCAGAGCTCTCCCTCTGTGCAAAGACCATGACCCTGGGAATCTTCAGATCACGTGGAGCCAAAACAGGGTTTCTTAGCCAGGTCTGGATTTCTAAAGCCTCACATCTTATACAAAAGAGTAGTGAAATCCTAGAGTGTCAAGGTCAATGGTGTCGGGGCTGTCACAACAAGGACCCAACACCACTTGGAAAATGAGACCAAGCTGTGATCACTCTTCCAAAGGGGAGGTTGTTTAACAAGGAAACTTCCATGCACTCAGTAATGGACAAACAGCCAACGACAGAAGCCACACACACATATTCTTAACCACAGGCCCTGATGGGAGCATGTGCGCCTGGGGTACACAGGAGGATGACAGGAAGAGAAAGAATGAGGGTGCTGGGGACCCCAACCCCCAGGAACGCTGGATTCTGATTTCTGTCATGGTCCAGCTCGGCCCCAGCCCAGTCTCCTGGAAGACCCTGCAGTCTCAGCCAGCCAGGACAGACCCCAGGTGGGGCCTGAAGGCTATGTGGGGTCCCACCCCAGGAGGTGACTGTGGTTACAGACCTTGGAGGCCAGGCTGCCTTTCTGACATGACCAGCATGTGGTAGATGCTGATGCTCAACCCAGGAGCCTCAGTCACCTGATCTACCCCACAGCTGTTCCCCATCTTAGTGAGGAGCCCCAGGGGAGGGGTAAATTTCTACAACAACCACACCCTCCCACCCTCCAGGGTCCAGAAGGGAATAAGAGTGGGTTCCTAGATCCACCCTTAGGGCCTGGATACCAACAGTTCCCTTAGCCCAAGGGGCCCACGTGCTGACCTTTAAGAATATGCCTCCCCCTCCCGCCAGCGCCCTCCAGTCCTAACCCAGGCATTACTTTCTGACTGTTCTTTCATCTCACAGTGTCTTTTCAGAGGGGATAGGTTAGGAAAAAAGAGTCCACTGAGTTAGGAAATGAAGGTCAGGACACAGCTCAGGGACATGGGGAGACAGAGTCCAGGGAAGGGGGTGCAGCACCCACTCTAGAGAGCAGGACAGATCCAGGCCAGGGAACAGCAGCTGAGAAACACAAAAAATTCAAAAACCCCATCAAAGGAAGAACAAATCCAGCAACTACCATCCCAGCAGTAAGGCAGCCTTGGGGATCCTGCCAATGACAACTCATATTCGAGTCCCTCCCAGGAACAGGAGCTTTGCTTTGCTGCTTCTGCTTCAAAGTTGTCCTGCTTTGCTCCTAATGAACTTTGTGCACACTCCCCGGCCTTTTGTCCGTTCAAAGCGACCACCAGCTCCCTGTTCCTTCTGGAACTGGGGAAGCCAGACTGCCCGTGTGACTATTGAGTGCAGCCTTGGCACTGGCATTGTCACTCAGCACTAGCTCCCTGGGGCCTCTTAGTTATTGTTGCCTTAAGAGGTCATTCCTTTTTGATCATGCTCAGTGCGATAAGTCAGAAAGAGGAGAAAGATGTCGGATGGTTTCTCTTACAGGAGGGCATAGGAAAACCAAACCAGGGATCAGGGGGGAAAAAGACAAAACTAGCAGCAAAATACAAATGACAGACATTCAGCTGGGGAGGGTGCGGGAGAGGGATCAAAACAGGGTGGGAAGAGCACAGGAGACGATGGTGACGTCATGGGTGACTTGGTGGTGGGAATGTTCTGGGGATTACACCTGAGGGGAGAATGAACAATGATGTTAAAAAAGTTTAGATTAAAAATTGAAGAAAAGAAGAGATCTTCCTTTTCTTTGCTGAGTAGGATTCCATGGTTCATGAACCAACATCTGGTTAATCAACACCAGGCCTGGCATGTTTTCTCTCTGGACAGCACCTGGAGAAGCTCTTGTGCGCAAAGGTGTCATGATTATCAGTGATTAGACCTTCTGCAAATGTGACTTCTCAGGATCTGAACTAAGTACCTGAGAGAACCACCAAGCTCCTGTGTGGGAAATGCAGGTGTCTCCAGTTTTGTGGTTAATTTCACCCCATCAGTCAGGTGTAAGGGCCAGTTCTCCTCACCCTGCCAGTATTTGGGGTCCTCTTTTCTACATCAGCCAATCTGAGGGCACATGGGGACACCTTCTCCTCAGGTTACAATGGTGTTTTCCAGATGACGGATGACAAGCTCTTGCTCCCGCTCCCGCCATCCTGCATCCTCCGCACACAAGTGTTGGTTCCACTCAGTCTCCTTTCCTCAGTGGTTGTATCTTCACTGTTCAGTGATCACATTTCTTAGTGTCCTCTCTGCACTAGCTGTTCATCAGATATGTCTTTGCTAGTCTGTTCTGTTGCCTGTTACTTGTTTCTTTTATCCTGTGGAGGAGGTTTTATAAATCAAGATAGGGGTTTTGATGAGGTCAGTGTATTCATCTTCCTTTCATACATCACGTGTCTGGTGTCATCAAAGGACTGCAACTTACTCTTTCATTCCAGTGATGCTTCCTGTAGTTCTTAAACATAAACAAGAGCTATTGCCTGAGGTTACATGACCCAGTTCCCTGTGTGCTGATGGAATTGGGCTTCTCACATAGTGTGACTCCTGTCCCCACAGCTCCCTCCTCAAGTCGGTGAAGTCCACCCCACGTGTGTTCTCCTTACTAGAGAGAGTGATGTGGGTTGTCCCAAAGCAGAGGGTGGTACAGGGTACAGATGGATGTGTGTATGTGTGTGTGTGTGAAGAGAGAGAGAGAGTGAGAAAGAGAGAGAGAGCGTGCTGTGTCCAGGTCTTAGAATCTCTAGTACACACCAGGCACTAGGTTGCACTTCACAGTCTTCTATGAGCTAAGCTCTGTCTGTTCTTCAGAGCCCCAGGCCAGGCCACAGGGAGGTAGGAAGTAGATTTGCATGCCACCGAGGATAAGAGAGGCCCTGAGCACCCATCCCAGCTGCAGGCTTAGAAGCTGAACTTGAGACATCTGCACCATGGCCTGGAGCCCTCTCCTGCTCCCTCTCCTCGTTATCTGCACAGGTGCTGGCCCTAGGGATCAGCCCACACAGACACCAGGGAGCAGCCTGGCCTGACCTTCAGCTCAGCACAGGGCATGCAGCAGGGACTGTGCCCTCTGGGAATGACCCTCATCCTCACACTCACCTCTCTCTCTCTCCTCTCCTGCAGGTTCAGTGGTCACTGCTGAGCTGAGTCAACCACAGGCAGTCTCTGTGGCCTTGGGCCAGACGGTCACGATCACCTGCCAAGGAATAAACCATTTTGCTAGCTGGCACCAGCAGAAGCCGGCCAGGCCCCTGTGATGCTCGTTGATATTTTTGGTGACAGGCCTTCAGGGATCCCTGCCCGATTCTCAGGCTCCACCTCGGGAAGCACAGCCACCCTGACCATCAGCGGGGCCCAGGCTGAGGATGAGGCTGACTATTACTGCCTCTCACCAGGCAGCAGTAATAATCATCCACAGTGACACGGGGCCATGGGGAAGTGAGGCATAAACCCCGTCCCCATCTGGGTCACTCTCTCCTCCAGCCCAGGAGGATGGAGACACAGGCAAGAGCGTCCTGACCCAAGTCCCAGCTCTTTTGCCCCTCCACCACTTCTCAGACATTCTTTGCAGATGTGAGTCCTGAATGGATTTAGGACTGCAGGAATGGCTCTGTTGTGTGCCCTTGACCACAGTAGTTGAGGAGATTGAGGACCAAGGTGGAAAGACTGAGAGGGCAGAGCTCGAGAAACTGCAGAGACAGCTCTGGAGTTGAGCAAAGATTCTAAGCGCAGTGACAAGCACAG
>NW_023601433.1:27907376-27990477 GCF_014898055.3 Talpa occidentalis
GAAAGTGCAAAAACCATGCTGAATGACATGGGGAGACAGCCCTAAGGACTGTGCACAGTGGGAAATACTGTGAAAGGGAACCCCTGAGTGTCTGGGCTACACTGATCTGTGGAGACCATGAGGGGCAGGAGGTAGAAGGACACCCAGGCCATGGTGGAGGCTTCCAGGATCTCTGCCCTGAGGCTGACCAGCTGCACTGGCCTCTCCATGCTTCTGTGTTATTCTCTCTGTCTGTAGTGCAATGAGGCGGGGCAGCCAACACAAATCTCTCTCCATTCCCTGGGTGTGTGTCTCTGTCTTGTGTGAGTACTGAGCCAAAGGACCTAAAGCTGCTCATTTCCTGAGGTCAGAAGAAGGACCAGATGTGGGACATTGTGGGAGTTGTTTTTACCCCAGAAGTGTCTTCAAAGGGAGCATCAGTCATGCCCAGTGCACTGAGCACAGCCCATTGTCTGGACTAATTAGGTCTCCAAGCCAGGACCACAGCGTCCTCTGGTGCCCAGGATGAATGTCATCCTGCATGTGCTGACAGTCACCAGCATGACTGCTTCTGACCCTGATGGAGACCAGGCCCTGGGTGAGTGTGACATGGGCCCCTCACCAGACAGTCAGAATAACCCTCTGCTCCCATCTACTAAAAGAGGAAACTGGGGCCTCCCCGGTGGCGCAGCGGTTGACCGCTGGGTTGCGAAGCTGCCCGTGGCTTCTGCAGGGCCGGTTCGATCCCCGGCTGCTCCCCGGCCACCAGAGGAGGGTCCCACATGGTGCGCAGACCTCTCCTGCCGCCCGCTGCTCCCCTCAGCAGTGTATTTTGGTCCTTCTGCCTGCTCTGCGACCCGCTCTGGCTCTGGTGAATTCTCTCACCCTCCCGTGCTTCTGACTGTACCCAGTGCATGTATAAACAAAACAAACAAACAAATAAATAAATAAATAAAAACATGCCTCTATTTAAAAAAAAAATAAATAAAAAATAAAAGAGGAAACTGGTGAGGGTAAGTGACTTTCTCTAAATACCCAAGAAGTAATGGGTAGGCTAGAATTCCCACTCAGAGCCCATAATTCACCCTCCTGTCCTCCCCTCACTGGGAATGATGTTTTCCTCGTTCCCTCATGACAGGCCTCCTGGCATGGACCACAGTTTCTGTTTTCAGGAGCCTGTCCTCCCTGCGTCTATGCAGTGAACACTCAGCTGCTCACGGAGCTGGAATCTGATTCCCTGTCAAATGTCTGTGCACAGAGGTGGGGACCCTCGTCTGGTCTCTCTGTGATAGGACAAGGGGACCTGAGACCTTGTTCAGGCTCCATGTGTCAGGCTCCTTTCCTGATATTTTAGGATGAGGATCCTTTCCAATGAGGTCAAGGTCTCTGCTTTGGAGGACCGTCAGGTAAGCCCAGGAGCATTTCTTTCTAGGGTATAGCCTGTGATGTGTGCACTTTCCCCTAAAGTCCTGAACAATTATATCTGTCCTCAGGCCCCTGCTGCTGAAAATGTACAATGTGACTCACTGGCACATGCTGAGACTCTGCACCTGGACCCCCTGAGAGGCCCCTGTGCCCCTGGGCACACACACCCCTGACACACTGCCCCTCCCAGTTGTGTGTAAAGAGGTGACTGAGACTGGACAGGGTCACGGGCCTCAGGCCTGTCCATCCTGTTCCCAGCTTAACACCCCACAAAGCCTTCCCCTTATGCCTACTCCCCTCTAGGTGCCGCTCAGAGTCTCCAGGGCCTGCTGGCTCCTCAGGGCCATTCCTCAACATTCCCTGCTGGGTCTCCATGTAGCGTGTGGCCAGTTGTTAGCGCCATCCTGGGAGAACGGTCTTTCCTAAACAACCTGTGCTTGGGAACTTGGCAAAGATCTCTCTATGAAGAAGGACAAGTCATCCAACTTCAGTGACATTTCCTGATGATCAGCCACCACCTAGATCAATTCCAAAATAATTTTTCATGAGATTTGTAGGATTGACCTTCTCTCTGAAAGGGATTTTGCACCACAGTAGAAGTAATTCTCAAGAACACTTGTCATTCCTTTCACTGATGCAGAATACAAATGTTGGGTGCTGACACCATGTTGAAATGTGTCATTGTACTGAATGTCTTGTCTTTGAGCAGGGATCAGCGTGGACACGGGTTACAACATTCCCTCATTGCTGGAGCCTCAGTACCCAGATTTGCGTGGGGAGCGGAGCTGTCCTTCCCCTCATGAGCTCTGCTTCATGGGACCTGCCACTCACCCTGGCACCTGTGAGAGCAGTTGCAGGGGTAAATACGCAGGGTTTTTCTCATTTAGAAGCTTCACCATTTTCTGCTCTCTCGTGCTGCATCGCTGTCGTGAGGATTCTGTTCTTCATATTTGTCCCTGTGCAGATGAGTCTTTCTGGGTCTCCACTGGGGAGTCTCTCCCTAAACTTGTTCTGCCGGCGTGGGTAGAGCTGTGTTCCTCTTTTCCTTTGAGCTCTTGGTTTGCTAAATACCAAGCTCTGTGTATTAGTATTTTTTTTTACCAAATTTGGAATATTTGATAAAATATTTGGTTGTTTCTCAAATATATTTTCTTTTCCAAATATTTATTGTAGCCTCCATTCCTTCCCCAAGTTCTCCCTAGTGCCATCGTTATACACATTTGGTACCTTAATGGTCTCTTGTACCTCATATAACTGGTTGTTTTTTCACTTTTCTCCTTTCTCTGAGCATCAAACAACATTTTAGGCTGTTATCACAAAGTTCAGTAATTTTTACATTGCATCAAGGAATTTTCTGCCAGTGTCTTCCATTGTATTATTACATCTCAGAAAGTATGTTTATAGCTAGAATGTCAATTGTGCTCAGATTTTAATGTGTCCTGTGTCTTACTTAGCATGTTCCCTCATCTGCTTCTCTCACAACAAGGGAACATTTTCAATATAATAGTCTCCATAACTAGTTATTTGACATCCAGATAATTTCACTGTCAGGATGGGCTCATTGAGGTTTGTATTATTAAGGGCAATATATTCCTAAATATTCACAGAAAATTTTTGATATATTACAAAATTTGTGCAATGTCCCATGCTAGATCCTGGAGACCAGTCTTTATGTCTTTTTTTTTTTTTTCTCACATTTTGGCTCTGTAAATTCACTAGACACAGTCAATCCTTCCTCTCAACATGCGTTTTCTTCTGAACCACCAGGAGCCTAAACTTTGGACAAATTTTCCTACTAGTGAGAAAAGAGCTCCTGACAGGCAACCAATGCCTTAATACGATCTGTCTCTTCTGACCAGGGAACAAACAAATATGACTGTGTGTGCCGTGTGTGTGCAGGTGTGTGTGTGTGTGTACCTGTGCATGTGCGTGTGCATGTACATGTGTGTGTGTGTGTGTGTGTGTGTGTGCTCCATACAAGAAGCTCCCTCTGATGGCTCAGGGAGGTTATTCCTCCTGCCCATCCTCTTCCTCCCTCACCCCTGTGCTCATCTGTGCTTTAGAATCTTTGACAATTCCAGCGCTGTCTCTGCAGTTCCTCGTGCTCTGCACTATCAGTCTTTCCATCTTGGTCCTCAATCCCCACAACTCTGTGGTCAAGGAAACACCTGGAGCTCCTTCCTGCAGTCCCACATCCACTCAGGACTCACCTCTGCAGAGAATGCCCGAGAGCTGGGGTGGGGCAAAGGACTTGGAACCCGGGTCACCTCCTCTTGCCTGTGTCTCCTCCTCCTGGGGCTGGAGGAGAGTGTGACCCAGATGGGGACAGGGTTTTTGTCTCACTTCCCCTTGGCCCCATGTCACTGTGGGCTGAGTATTACTGCTGTCTAGTGACAGGCAGTAATAATCAGCCTCATCCTCAGCCTGGGCCCCACTGATGGTCAGGGTGGCCGTGCTGCCTGAGGTGGAGCCTGAAAATCGGTCAGGGATCCCTGAAGGCCTGAGAACATTATCACCACTAACACCAAGGAGATACACAGGTGCCTGGCCGGCCTCCTGGTATGGATCACAGTTTCTGTATTCACGAGTCTGTCCTCCCTGCGTCTATGCAGTGAATACTCAGCTGCTCACAGTGCTGGAATCTGATTCCCTGTCAAATGTCTGTGCACAAAGGTGGGAACCCTCCTCTGGTCTCTCTGTGATAGGACAAGGGGACCTGAGACCTTGTTCAGGCTCCATGTGTCAGGCTCCTTTCCTGATATTTAAGGATGAGGATCCTTTCCAATGAGGTCAAGGTCTCTGCTTTGGAGGACCATCAGGTAAGCCCAGGAGCATTTCTTTCTAGGGTATCACCTGTGATGTGTGCACTTTCCCCTAAAGTCCTGTACAATTATATCTGTCCTCAGGCTCCTGCTGCTGAAAATGTACAATGTGACTCACCTGTTCATGCTGAGACGCTGCACCTGGACCCCTGAAGAGGCCCCTGTGCCCCTGGGCATAGACACCCCTGACACACTGCCCCTCCCAGTTGTGTGTAAAGAGGTGACTGAGACTGGACAGTCACGAACCTCAGGCCCGTCCATCCTGTTCCCAGCTTAACACCCACAAAGCCTTCCCCTGACGCCTACTCCCCTCTAGGTGCCTCTCAGAGTCTCCAGGGCCTGCTGGGTCCTCAGGGCCATTCCTCAACCTTCCCTGCTGGGTCTCTGTGTAGCGTGTGGCCAGTTGTTAGCACCATCCTGGGAGAACGGTCTTTCCTAAACAACCTGTCTTGGGAACTTGGCAAAGATCTCTCTATGAAGAAGGACAAGTCATCCGACTTCAGTGACATTTCCTGATTATCAGCCACCACCTAGATCTATTCCAAAATAATTTTTCATGAGATTTGTAGGATTGACCTTCTCTCTGAAAGGGATTCTGCACCACAGTAGAAGTAATTCTCAAGAACACTTGTCATTGCTTTCACTGATGAAAGGAATGGGTGCTGACACCATGTTGAAATGTGTCATTGTAGTGAATGTCTTGTCTTTGAGCAGGGATCAGCGTGGACACGTGTTACAACATTCCCTCATTGCTGGAGCCTCAGTACTGTGGTACTCAGTACCTCAGTACCCGGGAAGTGATCTGTCCTTCCCCACATGAGCCCTGCTTCATGGGACCTGCCACATCCCTGGCATCTGTGAGAGCAGCTGCAGGGACAGATGCTCAGAGTTTTTCTCATTTAGAAGCTTCACCGTTTTCTGCTCTGTCTCGCGCTGCATCCCTGTCATGAGGATTCTGTTCTCGTGTTTGTCCCTGTGCAGATGAGTCTTTCTGGGTCTCCACTGGGGAGTCTCTCCCTAAACTGGTCCTTCAAGCGTGGGTAGAGCTGTGTTCCTCTTTTATCTTTTAGCTCTTGGTTGCTAAATATCAAACTCTGTATATTAACAGAGTTATTTTATATTAAATAAAAATATGTTTTTTATAAAAATATATTATTATATATTAAATAAAAATATATTTTCTTTTTCCAAATATTTGTTCTAGCTTCTTTTCTTCCCTGGCTTTCTCCCTAGTGTCATCACCTACACATATTTGGACCCTGGATGTTCTCCTGCACCTCGGATAACTGATCATTTTCTCACTTTTTTCTTTTCTCTCAGTATCAAACAATGTGTTAGATGGTTTAAAGTTCAGTAAACTTTACATTTCCATCAGCAATTTTTTTGCCATTGTCTTCCATTGTATTATTACATCTCAGAAAGGATCTTGTGCTCATATTTTTTTCTTTCTTTCTTTTTTTTTTTTGTGGGACCCTTGCCGGCAAATGGGGAATGAACCAGTGCTTCAGAGTCTGCCGGCAGCCTCACAGCCTAGTGCTCAACCGCTGCCCCACCAGGGGAGGCCAAATTGTGCTCAGATTTTAATGTGTCCCGTGTCTTATTTAGCATGTTCGCTCATCTGCTTCTCTCACAACAAGGGAACATTTTCAATATAATAGTCTCCATAACTAGTTACATGACATCCAGAAAATTTCACCGTCAGGTTGGGCTCATTGAGGTTCATATTATTAGGGTTAATATATTCCTAAATCTCCACAGAAAATCTTTGATAAATGCCAAAATTTGTGCAATGTCCCATGCTAGATACTGGGCACCTGTATTTATATCTTTTTTTCTTAATTTACATTTTGATTCTGTGTGTGTGTGTGTGTGTGTGTGTGCTCCATACAAGAAGCTCCCTCTGAAGTCTCAGGGAGATTATTCTTCCTAACCATCCTCTTCCTCCCTCAGCCCTGTGCTCATCTGTGCTTTAGAATCTTTGCTCAACTCCAGAGCTGTCTCTGCAGTTCCCCATGCTCTGCCCTCTCAGTCTTTCCACCTTGGTCCTCAATCCCCACAACTCTGTGGTCAAGGAAACACCTGGAGCCCCTTCCTGCAGTCCCAAATCCACTCAGGACTCACCTCTGCAGAGAATGCCCGAGAGCTGGGGTGGGGCAAAGGACTTGGAACCGGGTCACCTCCTCTTGCCTGTGTCTCATCCTCCTGGGGCTGGAGGAGAGTGTGACCCAGATGGGGACGGGGTTTTTGTCTTACTTCCCCATGGACCCGTGTCACTGTGGACGATTGTAATTGCTGTCTAGTGACAGGCAGTAATAGTCAGCCTCATCCTCAGCCTGGGCCCCGCTGATGGTCAGGGTGGCCGTGCTCCCGGATTTGGAGCCTGAGAATCGGGCAGGGATCCCTGAAGACCTGTCACCATCAGTATCAACGAGCATCACAGGGGCCTGGCCAGGCTTCTGCTGGTGCCAGGTAGCAACAATGTTTATTCCTTGGCAGGTGATCGTGGCCGTCTGTCCCAAGGCCACAGAGACTGCCTGTGGTTGACTCAGCTCAGCAGTGACCACTGAACCTGCAAGAGGAGAGGAGAAGTAAGGTGAGTGTGAGGATGAGGGTCATTCCCAGAGGCCACAGCCCCTGCTGCATCCCCTGCGCTGAATTGAAGTTCAGCCCAGACAGATTCCTGGTTTCTGTGTGGGCTGATCCCTATGGCCATAACCTGTGCAGATAATGAGGAGGGGGAGCGGGAGAGGGCTCCAGGCCATGGTGCAGATGTCCCAGGGTCAGCTTCTAAGCCTGCAGCTGGGATGGGTGCTCAGGGCCTCTCTTATCCTTGGGTGGCATGCAAATCTACTTCCTACCTCCCTATGGCCTTGCTAGGGGTTCTGAGAACAGACAGAGCTCAGCTCATAGAAGACTGTGAAGTGCAATCTACTGCCTAGTCTGTACTAGAGATTCTAAGACCAGTGGACACAGCACACTCTCACACACACTCTCTCTCACTCACACACACAAATACATACACACACACTTCCATCTGTACCCTGGACCACCCTCTGATTTGGGACAACGACAACCCTTATCACTCTCTCTAGTGAGGAGAACACATGTGGAGTGGACTTTGCAGACTTGAGGAGGGAGCTGTGGTGACAGAGTTCACACTATGTGAGAGGCCCAATTCCATCCCCACACAGGGAACTCAGTCTGTAACTTCAGGCAATAGTACTTATTTATGTTTAAAGAGTGTACAGGAGCCATCACTGGAATGAAAGTGTAAGTAAAGGTTCTTTGATGACACCAGACATGTGATATATGAAAGGAAGATGAATACACTGAACTCATCAAAACTCCTATCTTTCGATTAATAAAACCTCCTCCACAGGATAAAAGAAACAAGTAACAGGTATGAAAAAAGATTAGCAAAGACACATCAGATGAACAGCTAGTGCAGAGAGGACACTAAAAAACTTGATCAGTGCACAGTGAAGATACAACCACTAGGAAAGGAGACTAAGTGGAACAAACACATGTGTGGAGGATGTAGGACAGCGGGAGCAGGAACAGGAGCTTGTCATGTTTTTTGGGAAATGCCAATGTAACCTGAGGAGAGGGTGTCCCCATGTGCTATCAGATTGGCTGATGTAGAAAAGAGGACCCCAAATACTGGTGGGGTGAGGAGAATCGGGGATCTCACACCTGACTGATGGTGTGAAATTAACCACAACGCTGGAAAGAGTTTGCAGGTCTCTGATGAAACAAAACCTGCATTTCCCACACAGGCCCGTGGTGGTTCTCTCATGCACTTACTTCAGATCCTGAGAAGTCATGTTCACAGAAGGTCGAATCACTGATAATCACGACACCTTTGTTCATAAGAGCATTTCCAAGTGCTGTCCAGAGAGAAAACAGATGCCAGGCCTGGTGTTGATTAACCAGATGTTGGTTCATGAACCATGGAATCCTACTCAGCAAAGAAAAGGAATTCTCTCTATTTTTTTTAATTTTATTTATTTATTATAATTATTATTTTTAAGATTTTTTATTTATTTATACAAGAACCAGAGTACAGGTGAGATGCAGGAGGGTGAGAGGATTCAGCAGAGACAGAGTGGGGATCAGAACAGGCACACTGAAGAAATACACTGTTGAGGGCAGCAGCCAACGTGACGGGAGAGGTCTGCTGTGCCATGTGAAGCCCTCACTGGCCAGCCGGGATCCAACTGGCACTGGAGAGGTTGCAGACAACAGCACTGCACTCAACCGCCTGTGCCACCAGGGAAGGCCTTCAATTTTAATATATATATATATATATATATATATTTTTTTTTTTTACATCATTGCTCTTTCTCCTCTCCAGTGTAATCCCCATAACATTCCCACAACCAAGTTACCCATGAAACGTCACCATAGTCTCCTGTGCTCTTCCCTTCCCAGTTTTCATCCTTCTCCCTCTGCCTCCCCAGCTGAATGTCTTTGATTTGTATTTTGCTGCTAGGTTTGTCTTTTTTCCCCCTGATCCCTTATTTGGTTTTCCTATTCCCTCCTATAAAGAAACCATCCGACATGTTTCTCTTTCCTTCTGACTTATCACGCTGAGCATGATCAAAAAGGAATGACCTCTTAAGGCAACAATAACTAATGGGCCTCCAGGGAGCTAGTGCTGAGTGACAATGCCAGTGCCAAGTCTACGGTAAATAGTCACACGGGCAGTCCGGCTTTCCAGGTCCAGAAGGAACAGGGAGCTGGTGGTCGCTTTGAAAGGACAAAAGGTTGGGGAGTTGGCACAGTCAAAGTTCATTAGGAGCAAAGCAGGACAAATTTGAAGCAGAAGCAGCAAAGCAAAGCTCCTGTTCTTGGGAGGGGACTCAAAAATGATTTGCCATTGGTGGGATCCCCGAGGCTGCCCTTATTGCTGGGGTGGTAGGTGTTGGATTTGTTCTTCCTTTGATGGAGCTTTGCTTTGAATATTTTGTGTTTCTCGGCTGCTGTTCCCTGGCCTGGATCTGTCCTGCTCTCAAGATGTGGGTGCTTCACCCCCTCCCCTGGATTCTGTCTCCCCATGTGCCTGAGCTGTGTCCTGACCTTCATTTCCTAACTCAGTGGAACTATGTTTTTCTAACCTATCCCCTCTGAAAAGACACTGTGAGATGAAAGAACCAGTCAGAAAGTAATGCCTGGGTTAGGACTGGAGGGTGCTGATGGGAGGGGGAGGGGTGTTCTTAAAAGTCAGCACGCGGGCCCCTTGGGCTAAGGGAACTGTTGGTATCTAGGCCCTAAGGGTGGAGCTAAGAACCCACTCTTACTCCCTTCTGGGACCCTGAAGGGTGGGAGGGTGTGGTTGTTGTAGAAATTTACCCCTCCCCTGGGGCTCCTCACTAAGATGGGGAACAGCTGTGGGGTAGAACAGGTGACTGAGGCTCCTAGGGTGAGCATCAGCATCTACCACATGCTCATCAAGTCAGAAAAGCATCCTGGCCTCCAAGATCTGTATTCATAGTCACTTCCTGGGGTGGGACCCCACATAGCCTTCAGGCCCCCACCTGGGGTCTGTCCTGGCTGGCTGAGATTGCAGGGACTTCTAGGAGACTGGTCTGGGGCTGAGCTGGACCATGAGAGAGATCAGAATCCAGCTATGTCAGGGGTGGGGGTCCCCAGACCCCCTCATCATCTTTCTCCTTCTGGCATCCTCCCGTGTACCCCAGGAGCACTTTGTCCCATCCTGGGCCTGTCGTTAGAATGTGCATGTGTGGCCTGTGTTGTTGGCTGTTTGTCCACTATTGGGTGCATGGAACTTTCCTTGTTAAACAAATGTCCCCTCGGAAGAGTGATCACAGCTTGGTCTCTTTTTCCACTTGGTGTTGGGTGTGTTGTGACAGCTCACGCACCACAGACAATGGCACTCTAGGATTTCATTACTGTTTTATGTAAGATGTGAAGCTTTTGAAATCCAGACCTGGCTAAGAACCCTGTTTAGGCTCCATGGTCTCTGAAGGCCACCAGGGTCATGGTCTTTGCACAGAGGGAGAGCTCTGGGGACTAAATGGTCAGGGATTTCCCAGGGCATATGGATCCTTAACTCAGCTAGAGACAGCTTGTGACCAGACTGTGACCAGAGAAGGGAGAATCCACTTCACTCTGGAGAGGGTCTCTTAACTGTGGCCACAGATCTCCATCCAGGGCCCAGGGTGTCCCGAGAAGTGGGCCTTCCTCTCAATATCCTGAGCAATGTAGGTATAGCCCGAGCTCACAGTCAGCCAGAGGAGGGAGAGGTGGTGTGGTGGGCAGTGGTGAGGGTGTCCCTGATACTCCAGCAGAGAGGGTCAGCTCCTTGGGCACAGCCTCGGTGGCTTCATTTCCCAGGTGATGCCTCCTGGTCCCAACAGTGTCCTGGCAGCACACTGTGAATCTCACCCTCAGAATATGGTCACTGCAGCCTGGGGGAAGGCCTGGCTGTGCTGAGTTCCTCTGAAGCTGTTCTGGTTCCCAGGCCCCAGGGCAGGTTGCTCCCTCACTGAGGCTCTTGGGCAGCCCAGATTTGTCCTGGGGCTCGGCTGCCCCTGTTGGTGGAGGAGAGCTCATCCCAGGAACCTCCTTGCCAGTCACTCCAGAGCCCCTGTCCAAGGAGAGAGTGTTGAACAGAGTCCAGTCCTCCCCTATGCCAGCTGTGATGCCCTGACCTCCTGGCAGAGCACAACAAGATAGAATAGGCGTCATAGGGGTGCAGGGCACATCAAATTTTTGAAGCACATCCCACAGCTTAAGTGCCCTAGCCTGGGTGATTTGTTCATTTGAAAAATTGAAAATTCTGGAACCTGAGTGAAGCTCTAGTAGTCCCTGCCTTCATGTCACCTCAGATTCTGGCGGAAGCCTCCACCCCACGGCAAGGGGAGGCTGATCATCACCAGGAGCTCCTGGTATTTCCTAACCTGAAACTCAAATGCACTCACCATGTCACTATTCATGAGTATTTCCCAGTGTTTTTATCACCATGTGTTTCTCAGAATTTGTGTTGAAGGGTTTCTACCTCAGCCTAGTCTGAACTGGCGCTAAGATTTTTGACTTTGTATTTGCTGTTGGTATATTCTTGGCAGCCCATTCTTCAGTACAGCTTTTCAATTCAATTGATAGTGTCTGCTCTTAACTGTGATGTTTTGATTATTTACAATGGAAGTGGGCATATACATATATATATTTTAAAAGATTTATTTATTGTTTATGCATACCAGTACTGGGGTACAGGCCAGAGATGTGGGGGATGAAAGTATTCACCAGAGACAGAGTGGTGAACACAACAGGCAGATTGACCGAAGTACACTGCTGAGGGGAACAGCAGGCGAGTCAGGAGAGGTCTGTGCGCCATGTGGGTAGCTCCCTGGTGGGGGATGGAACTCGAGCTGCAGTGGCTGTGGGTAGCTTCATAGGTTGGTCTTAACACCTTGTGCCACCAGGGAGGCCTGGGCATTAATATATTTTAAATGTATATTGGTATTTTAAACATGCCACAACATTATTTTCAATATACTATGGTATTTCATTTTCTCATCTGTTTTGTTTTTGAATTTTCCTTTGTCTGCTTCTTTTTGATTGAATTGTATTGTGATTGTATTGTGATTCCACTTTCCCTCCCCTTTTCTTATTAACTATAATCATCATATAATTATAATTCACAATTTAATTTATGTGATATTACATCCTGTCACATAGAGTGTACAGTCCATGTAAACATCATTTATTTTCACTCATTTTGCTATAATTATCTGCAATTTACTGTTATGTGCATTATAAATTTCAGCATACATGGTCAGCACATATTGTTTTAGACAGTAACATGTCTTTTTAAGAGTTTTCAGCAATAGCATCTTATCTATGCAGGTATATTTCTGATTCTTTTCATTCCTTCTTGAAGATTCAGATTCTCTCTGGTATGTTTCCTTCTGCCTGAGGAGGTTTTCTCCTATTGGTCAGCTGATGATTAACTCTGTGCTTTTGTTACTTAGAAAAAAAATAAACCTGGTGAGAATTAGAATCGTTTCTTCTTTCATCGTCTTAGGGATCATAACCACCATCCTCGCATCTGCATTATTTTCCTCATCTGCTTCATCCTGTGCTGTCCCGCTTATATATTTCTTTTTGCTCTTAGTACTTTTAACACCATCTCCTTCTCCTGTATCAAACAATTGATATTGTCTTTTGTGGCTTTAATTTTGCTCCCGGTGTCTTATCCTTGTCAGTTATTGAGCCTGGGGGATGCTTTGTTAGAATGTCAGGCACTGCCCTGTTTAAATGTAGCTTTTTGTTGGGGTATATTTGTTGTGTTCCTACTCCCAGGAGCAAATGGGAATAGTCATAATCATTTATTTAGTCTCTTTGTCTACAAACACGGTGGGCAATTTCAAGACCAGTTTGGTATCATTGATTTTTTTCTGTGTAATTATGGTCCATATTTCCATAATTCTCTAGAGGATGGTTTTGATTAGTGCCAGGTATTGTGAATGATTCCTTGTGTGCCACTGGAGATCTGTGTTCATTTCTAAGCATTTTAAAATATCTTTATTCTGTATATCACTGGAAACAGTTCAATATGTATGTGACAGAGAAAGTGCGTGCCTGTGCGTGACGTTGGCAGCTCCCTCTGTGTCTCAGGGCAGGCATCCCTGAAGCCCATCCTGTTCCTCCCTCACCCCTGTGCTCCCCAGTGCTCTTGGGAATCTGAGCACAGCCCCGAGGTCTCTCTCTGCACTTGCTCTTCTCTGTCCCCTCAGTCCTTCCACCTGGGCCCTCAATGCCCACAACTGCTGTGGTCACGAAAGCACATGGCAGCCTCGTCCTGTGGTCTCACTTCTCCTGATCTGCCCAGTGCTGATGCTGCCTGGGAGCTGGTGGGGGGGAGCCAGGGGACCTCAGATCTGAACCTGGAGCAGAGTTGCTCATGGCTGTGTCTCCATCCTCCTGGGGCTGGAGGAGAGTGTGACCAGAAGAGAAAGGGGTTTGTTTCTCATCTCTCCATGGCCCCATGTCACTGTGGGTTGATTACTATCCTCATCCCACACCTGACAGTAGTAGGCAACCTTGTCCACATCTGGGCCCCACTGATGGTCAGGGTGGCCAAGCTCCCAGAGCTGGAGCTTGAGAATTGGCCCCAGGGATACCTGAAGGCCTGGCATCTAAACTATCAATGAGCAGCACAGGTGCCTGGCTGGGCTTCTGATGGTACCAGCTAGCATAACTGTTTATTCCTTGGCAGGTGATCGTGACCATCTCTTCCAAGGCCACAGAGAGTGCTGCAGTTGACTCAGCTCAGCAGTGACCACTGAACCTGCAAGAGGAGAGGAGAAGAGAGGTGAATGTGAGGATGAGGGTCATTCTCAGAGGGCACAACCCCTGCTGCATCTCTTGTGCTGAGCTGAAGGCCAAGTCCAGCCTGCTCCCTGGTTTCTGTGTGGGCTGACCCCTAGGGCCAGCACTTGGGCAGATAATAAGCAGGGAGAGTAGGGGCGGGCTGCAAGCTGTGGTGAAGATGTCCCTGGAACTGTCTCTAAGCCTGCAGTTGGGATGTGCAATCAGGGCCTCTCTTATCCTCAGGTAGAATGCAAATCCACTTACTTCCTGTGGCCTGCTAGCGTCTGTTAAGGATAGAAAAGTACTCAGCTTCTAGAAGATGTGACATGAACCCCAGTCAGATTACCTGTACTAGAGACTCTAACCTGTCAGTGACTTGTGAGACAGTGCTTCCTGTGTATACAGCACACACACACACAGAGAGTTCATTTTGTGCCCTTGGTGTCCCTCTCTAGTGAGGACAACAACTCAGTCTGGGCTGGACTTGAAGCCAGAGTGTGGGGACCATGCCAACCTTGTGTGAGAGTCCAGATTCCATCACCACCCACAGAGCTGGCGAGACCCCTTCAGATGGGGCTTTTGTTTGCTTCTATTTTTGAGAAAAATGCAGAGAGAATTCATTAGACTCTAGTGCTAGGCAAGAATTCTCCATGGTAAACTGTGATTTGTAAAAGATAGTTTGATAACTTGCATCTCGTTAAAGGTAAAATCATTTCTTTTGCAGTCATTTAGAAAAGGATGATACTGCCAAAAACAGAAAATGGAAGGTGTCTGGAGAGCACACACTCAAGAAGCCACCGTTGTCCTGGAAAGGTCAAATATTCCAGAAGATGACACAGAGCTGGCAAATAGCACAGGAGGAGGTTCATGTTGGCTGTTATAGAAATGTAAATAAAACCACATTGTGACCCCTCCCTGCACCCCTCAGGAAGGTTGATGTGTAGAGGCACCGCACATGAGCTGGCCGGGAGGGCACCATCTGGATCCCTCAGGTGGGCTGGAGGAATGTGACATGATAACTCTCTGGCATGTCTATCAGTTTCTTCTTTTTTAAAAAAAATTATTTATTTTTACGTTGTTCATTTTTTATAATGTTTGATTTCTCCTATCAGATGTAATCCTCATAAAATTCTCCCCACACCAAATCACCCATGAATCATCACTACAGTCCCTTGTGCTCTTCCCTCCCTGGTTTGCACCCTCTACCTCCCGCTCCTGTTCATCAGTTTCTTTATAAATGTGGCTGGTAACGACCAGGCAACCCAGAAATTGAACTCGGCTATTTAGTTCATTAAAGGGAAAACATGTTCATAGATAAGACCCAGCCAACAATGTCCACCGCACTCTGTCCATAAGACACCACTGTTCTCCCTCCTGGGGTGGTGGTTAAACCAGTGATCCCTACAACAGAACCATGGGATATTGTAAGAAATAGAAAGGAATGAATTCTTAAAGCAACAATAATTTCAATGACTACAGAGGAATCATCTAAGGGAAATGCTGTTCCCAAATGCAGCATATTATAGGATTCATTGTTTAATTCCATATAGCATCATAAGAAAGTGAAAAAGGAGAACAAATCAGAGGATGTCAGGATTGAGGCACAGGAGGAGACCCAGGGGCAGGAGGGAGGAAGTTCTTATGAAAGGGAAATGGGGGATCCTCATGGTGATGCAGCTGTGTTAGGGCTTCATTGCTGGGGTGAGAATAGAGCTTGTCATTTGATAAAGTCACAGAGAATTGAACACACAAACACACACACACATCAATGAATATGAACAAAGCAGGACAATTTCTTTTTTTTTTTTTAATAGAGGCATGTTTTATTTATTTGTTTGTTTGTTTGCTTTGTTTATACATGCACTGGGTACAGTCAGAAGCACGGAAGGGTGAGAGAATTCACCAGAGCCAGAGCAGGGAGCAGAGCAGGCAGAAGGACCGAAGTACACTGCTGAGGGGAGCAGCGGGCGGCAGGAGAGTTCTGCGCGCCATGTGGGACCCTCCTCAGGTGGCCGGGGAGCAGCCGGGGATCGAACCTGCGCCACGGAGGCTGCAGGCAGCTTCGCAACCCAGCGCTCAACCTCTGCACTCACCGGGGAGGCACAAAGCAGGACAATTTCAACTTAAAAAATGAGCAAATACTTAAACAAACACTTTAATAAACAAAATACACAAACACTTGAATAGAATTCAACATCCTAAGGCACCATGAAAATGAATACTAGAAAAAATAACAAGATGTCAGTACAGATCTACTAGAAAGTTTTTCGAGAAAAAAAAATCTGAATATCTCAGCAAGCATGAGGATGCAAAACAGAGGCAAGTCTTATCAGTTAATGAAAGTGCAAAAACTGGAAGCCAATTTAGCAGTTTCTTGGAGGGTTAATCATTTACCTGCCACGTGACTCAGCAATTCCCTTCCTTGTACCTACCCCAGTGAAATAAAAACAAGGTCCACAGAAAACCTGCAAGTAAATGCTATAAATGATTTATTCCAAATGCCCAGGTTGAAACTAGACAGAGAACAAAGGCTAATTATGGGGACTGGTCAATAAACTGATGTTCATCCCTCTCTGGAAACTTCTCAGCATGGAGACAGAATGAACTATGGGTGCACACAGCAGCAGGAAAGAATTTCAGATGCTTTATGGTGAAGCAAAGGTGCAGAAAGTAAAGCTTGCGTAGGGATTCCCTTTTCTGTCTTTTTTGCTAAGACCCAACTCCGGGGACAGGCAGGGATCAGCACTGGCAGCGCTGGGGCAGAGGCGTGACCGCCCAGGGCCGGGGAAGGACAGAGAGGGCTTGTGCTGTTCTGCGTGAAGACTGTGGCCGCGCGACCCCTCCGCGCGCTGTGTCCAAACTCACAGACTGTTTAATATACAGGGAGGGTGTTTGTGTCTAGAAACGGTGGTTCAATAAGGAAAACAGAAAGTGTGGCAGGTGCAGTTTCCCAGGGGCATCGCTCACGGAGAGGGGGTGCAGGTGTCCAGAGGACAGAGAACAGCCCGAGTCAGGGAGGCGGCAGCATCAGGTCCCTCCTGGCAGTTTCCTGATTGTTAAGTGCGGTGCTCACCATCCAAATGCGATTTTACTCAGAAATTTTGAGTAAAATGATCAATGATCGAGTTTTCCTTTTCACACATGGAGCAAATGTTTCCTTCTCTCTGTCCTTCTCCCTGTTTCCTCAGCTCACAGTCCTGTGCAGCAAACACCAGGACAGCCTGGCCCTGAGCCTTGAACCACTCCTGACACTCAGGCTGCAGAGCCTGCATCAGGGCTGGAAGAGGGGAGATTCGGAACCTCTGATCAGGGGAAAACCTGTTAATAAATGCTGTAATGGTTTTATTTGAAATTGCCCAGAACTGGATAGAGAACAAAGGTTACTTATGGGGACGAGTGAACAGGTGCTGTGTGGTCAAGTGACCTCAATGATGACCCGTGTTCTCTGCTCCTGCTGTCTGGGGAGAAGGTCAGAACCTCAGAGTTGAAGGAGAAGAGTAAAATTCTTAGGGTGCTGCCATGAAATGGAGAGTAGCTCACCCTGACCCCTATGGGAAAGAGCCCTGGGGAAGGGGCTTTTTGACCTCACTTCCCCTTTGCGTCACTGTGGCATAACCATATGGCCCTATATTAAAGTCAGCACTACAGTGATATTCAGCCTCGTCCTCAGACTGGATGATGGAGCTGGTCAAGTAATGGTCAGCCCCTGAGCCAGAGCCTGAGGGCAATCAGGAATCCCCTCTCCTTTGTTGTGGCCTCCATCATTCCTAAGATACATGACATTCCCTGGGACCGTCGTGGCAGCTGTTGATACCATGCAATGGGGAAGGTACTGAACTTTTGTTCAGGGTGCAGGTGATCTTGGGTGAGGGTCCAGGGAGGCAGATGCAGAAGCGGGCTGGATCAGCACAGGCACAGCACAGAGACCTGGAAGAGAAAATGCAGGAACCATGCTGAATGACAATGGGGAGACAGTCCTTAGGTCTGTGCAGGCTGTGAAATACTGTGAAGGGGTAGCCCTGAGTGTCTGGGCTGCACTGATCTGTGGAGTCCATGAGGGGCAGGAGGTAGAAGGACACCCAGGCCATGGTGGAGGCTTCCAGGATCTCTGCCCTGAGGCTGCCCAGCTGCACTGGCCTCCCCAGGCTCCTGTCTTATCCTCTCTGCCTGCAGCTCCAGGAGGCGGGGCAGCCAATGCAAATCTCTCTCCAGTCCCAAGGTGTGTGTCTCAGTATTGTCTGAGCCCTGAGCCTAAAGTCTTCATGCTGGTGATTTCCTGAGGTCAGAAGAATGAACAGGTGTGGGTTTCACTGTGGAGTTGGTTTTACAGCAGAAGTGTCTTCAAAGGGAGTATCAGTCATGCCCAGTGCACTTGAACACAGCCCAGTGTCTGGACTAATTAGGTCTCCAAACCAGGACCACAGCGCCCCCTGGTGCCCAGGATGAATGTCATCCTGCATGTGCTGGCAGTCACCAGCATGACTGCTTCTGAGCCTGATGGAGACCAGGCCCTGGGTGAGTGTCACATGGGCCCCTCACCAGACACTAGGAATAACCCGCTGCAGTCTCTGCTCCCTTCTGCCTAATGAGGAAACAGCGAGAGGGTAAGTGATTTTCTCTAAATAACCAAGAAGTAACTAGTAAGGTAGAATTCCCACCTCAAGGCCCCATTATCCAGTCTCCTGCCCTCCCCTCACTAGGCGTCATGTTTTCCTCCTTCCCTCACCCAGGCCTCCTGGCCCATCCTGTCAGGACCCAGCTTCTGTATTCAGGAGTCTGCCCTCCCTGCATGTACGCAGTGAACACTCAGTTGCTCACCTGGCTTGAAACTGGTTCCCTGTTTATTGTGAGTCTTTCTGTGCACAGAGATGGGGACCATTGCCTCCTCCCTCTGTGGCAGAAAACACAGTATATCCAGAACAGGACAAGGGGATCTGGGACCTTAGCTAGTCTCCATGTGTCAGGTTCCTTTTCTGATATTTTAGGATGAGGATCCTTCCCAAGGAGGTCAAGGCCTTGACTTTTGGAAAATTGTCAGGTAGGCACAGGAGCATTTGTTCCAAGGTATAGTCTGTGAGGTGTGCGCTTTCCCCTAATGTCCTGAACAAATATATTTGTCCTCAGGCTCCTGCTGCTGAAAATATACAATGTAACTCACTGACACATGCTAAGATGCTGCACCTGGACCCCACGAGTGGTCCATGTGCCCCTGGGCATAGACACCCCTGATGAACTGCCCCTCCCAGTTGTGTGTAAAGAGGTGACTGAGACTGGACAGGGACACAGACCTCGGTCCATCCATCCTGCTCCCAGCCGGCACCGCACACAGACCCTCCCCTGATGCCTCCTCTCCTGCACTTGCCCCTCAGAGTCTTCCAAGGGGCTGCTGGCTCCATGTCCCTTCAGGGTCTCAGTGTAGCATGATGCCAGATATTAGCACCATCCTGGGAGATCAGACTTTCCTGAAGTGACCTGAGCATGGGAATTCGACTAAGATCTCTCTATGAAGAAGGACAAGTCATCAGACTTCAGAAACATATCCTGATCATCAGCCATGATCTAGATCAATTCCAAAATCGCCCTTCCCTGGTGGCGCAAGGGGTTTAACACTGAGTATGAAGAGATTCTAGGCTCTGCAGCACGAATTTGCTCCCCAGCGGCCGAGGAGCAATACACATGGCATGGCAGACCTCTTCAATCTCCCTCTGTTCCCCTCAGCAGTGCATTTCAGTCAGTCTGCATGTTGTGTTCCCCACTCTGTCTGGTGAATCCTCTCACCCTCCACATTTCTGGCCTGTACCCCAGCTATTGTATGCATAACTAAAAAAAACTTAAAAAATTACAAAGTAATTTTTCATGAGATTTACAGGATTAACCTTTCTGAAAGGGATTCTGCACTGCAATACAAATAATTCTCAAGAACACTTGTCACTGATGCAGAATACAAGTGTTGGGTGCTGACACCCATGATGAAAAGTGTCATTGTACTGGATGTCTTGTCTTTGAGCAGGGATCAGTGTGGACACGTGTTACAACACTCCCTCATTGCTGGAGCCTCAGCACCCAGACTTGCGTGGAGAGTGGAGCTGTCCTTCCCCTCATGAGCCCTGCTTCATGGGACCCGAAACTCCCCTGGTGCCTGTGAGAGCAACTGCAGGGACAAATGCTCAGGATTTTTCTCAATTAGAAGCTTCCACATTTTTCTGCTCTGTCTCGTGCTGCATCGCTGTTGTGAGGATTCTGTTCTCGTGTTTGTTCCTGTGCAGATGAGTCTTTCCGGGTCTCCACTGGGGAGTCTCTCCCTAAACTGTTCCTTCCAGCGTGGGTAGAGCTGTGTTCCTCTTTTCCCTTTGAGCTCTTGGTTTGCTAAACACCAAGCTCTGTGTATTAATAGTTTTTACCAAATTTGGAATATTTGGTAAAATATTTGGTGTTTTCTCAAGTATATTTTCTTTTTCCAAATATTTGTTCTAGCCTCCTTTCCTTCCCGATTTCTCCCTAGTGCCATCATTACACACATTTGGACAATGATGTTCTCCTGTACCTCAGATAACTGGTCGTTTTTTCACTTTTTTCTTTTCTCTCAGTATCAAACAATGTGTTAGATGGTTACATCATAAAGTTCAGTAATCTTTACATTTGCATCAGCAATTTTCTACCAATGTCTTCCATTGTATTGTTAAGTCACAGAAAGTATCATGTTTATTGCTAGAATGTCAGTTGTGCTCATATTTTAATGTGTCCCTTGGCTTATTTAGCATGTTCCCTCATCTGCTAAACTCAGAACAAGGGAACATTTTCATGATAATAATCTCCGTATCTAGATACATGACATCCAGAACATTTCACTGTCAGGATGGGTTCATAGAGGTTTGTATTATTAGGACCAATATATTCCTAAATGTTCACAGAAAATTTTTGATAAATGCCAAAATTTGTGCAGAGTCCCGTGCTAGATACTAAGACCTGTATATATGACTTTCTTTATTATTGTTTCTGTAAAATCCCTGGACACATTCAATCCTCTGAGGCACCAGATCAGCCTAAAGTTTGGACAAATTTCCCTATAGTGAGCAATGCTTCCTGACAGGCAACCAGTGCCTTACTAGGATCTGTCTCTTCTGACCAGGGAACAAGAAAATTTGACTATGTGTGACCCTGTGTGTGCCAGTGTGTGTGTGTGTGTGTGTGTGTGTGTGTGCATGTCCTCGTGTGTGTGCGCTCCTACAACAAGCTCCCTCTGATGTCTCAGGGAGGTTATTCCTCTTGGCCATCCTCTTCCTCCCTTACCCCTGTGCTCACCTGTGCTTTAGAATCTTTGACAACTCCAGATCTGTCTCTGCAGTTCCTCGGAATCTGCCCGTTCCGTCTTTTCATCTTGGTCCTCAATCCCCACAATTCTGTGGTCAAGGAAACACATGGAGCCCCTTCCTGCAGTCCCAAATCCACTCAGGCCTCACATCTGCAGAGAATGCCCAAGAGCTGGAGTGGGTCACCTCCTCTTGCCTGTGTCTCATCCTCCTGGGGCTGGAGGACAATGTGACCCAGATGGGGACGGGGTTTTTGTCTCACTTCCCCTTGGCCCCGTGTCACTGTGGGATGAGTATAACTGCTGTCTGCTGACTCACAGTAATAGTCAGCCTCATCCTCAGCCTGGGCCCCGCTGATGGTCAGGGTGGCCGTGCTGCCTGAGGTGGAGCCTGAGAATCGGTCAGGGATCCCTGAAGGCCTGTGAACATTATCACCACTAACAGCAATGAGATACACAGGGGCCTGGCCGGGCTTCTGCTGGTGCCAGATAGCAATAGTGTTTATTCCTTGGCAGGTGATCGTGGCTGTCTGTCCCAAGGCCACAGAGACTAACTGTGGTTGACTCAGCTCGGCCGTGACCATTGAACCTGCAAATGGAGAAAAGAAGAGAGGTGAGTGTAAGGATGAGGGTCATTCCCAGAGGGCACAGCCCCTCCTGCATCCTCTTGCTGAAATGAAGGTCAGGCCAGACTGATTGCTGGTTTCCATGTGGGCTCATCCCTAGGGCCATCACCTGTGCAGATAAAGAGGAGGGGGAGCAGGAGAGGGCTCCAGGCCATGGTGCAGATGTCGGAGGATCAGCTTCTAAGCCTGCAGCTGGGATGGGTGCTCAAGATCTCTCTTATCCTTGGGTGGCATGCAAATCTACTTCCTACCCCCTTGTGGCCAGCTAGGGGCTCTGAAGAACAGACAGAGCTCAGCTCATAGAAGACTGTGATGTACAACCTAGTGCCTGATCTATACTAGAGATTCTAAGACCCTTGTGTGGCTTGTGAGACAGTGCTTCCTGTGCACACAGCACAGGTTCACACACATGCACAAACAAGTACACACACACACACACACACACACACAACTTCCACCTATACCCTGGACCACGCCTCTGGTTTGGGAAAACCTTCTTCACTCTCTCTAGTGAGGAGAGCGCATGTGGGGTCAACTTTGCAGACTACAGGAGGGAGCTGTGGGGTCAGAGGATGAGAGGCCCAATTCCATCCCCACACAGTGAAGTGGATCATGTAACTTCAGGCAATAGCTCTTGTTTATGTTTAAAGAGTATACAGGAGACATGGCTGGAATAAAAGTATAAATAACGGAAACGTGATATATGAAAGGAAGATGAATACATTGTCCTCATCAAAACTCCTATCTTTTGTTTCATAAAACCTCCTCCACAGGATAAAAGAAACAAGTAGCAAGCAAGAGAAAAGATTACAAAGACATCTCCAATGACCAGCAAGTGCAGAGAGGATGCTAGGAAATGTGATCACACACAGTGAAGACACAACCACTGAGGACAGGAGACTGAGCGGGACCAACACATGTGTGAGGAGGATGTAGGACGGCGGCAGCAGGAGCAGGAGCTTGTCATGCATCTTCTGGAAATGCCAATGTGACCTGAGGAGAGGGTGTCCCTATGTGCTATCAGATAGGCAAAGTACAAAGTAGGGACCCAAATGGCAGTAGGGTGAGGAGAAGTGGTGCCTTCACACCTGAGGGATGGTGTGAAATTAACCAAACTGTGGAAAGAGTTTGTAGGTCACTGAAGAAGCAAAACCTGCATTTCCCCCACCTCTGGTCCTGGGTCACATCTCTAGGGCCCCATGGCTGACTTTCCCCACTTTAGCTGACACAGAAGGAAGGGGTGCACTTATTCCAGAAGGGGAGAGGACTAGAGAGGGTGAGTGAAGTTCACTAATTCACCTTTGGAGACTTGGTAAGAGCAGGACCTGGGAGGGCTAAGGTCAGAAATGACACTGTTCTGGGTGAACCAGAAGGAGCCTGGGCTGAGGGAGGGGAAATCCTGGCAAAGGGCCAAGTCTGGGGCCCACAAATGGAGACAGATTCTCCCTGACAGCTGCTCCCGCTGCCTGAGGGGGCGCTGCTGCTCGTGTCTTGGCAGCTCAGGCACATGGGCGCTGCTCCCACCTCTCTTTGGGGCTGGTCAGTAACCCCAGGAGAAAACAGTCCAGACTGATGGAGCTAGAATGGTCTTTTCATGATCTTTGTCCAGAATTTCCCTGACGATTGCTCAGGTCCTGGGGATGCAGTGCAGACAAGCTCTTCAATCTCCTTCTCATGCTTTAGTAGCTCTTAAGAAGACGAAGATGTAATAATCTGTCATCAGTGTGATGCCACCTGAGTCAAGGAAGACTCCACCATCCCTCTTGATCTCGGTCCCTACACATCCCACAGCTGCTCTGGGGCTTGTCAGCACAGTGCTTGGAGGAGAGATGGTTTTCTTCATAAAATGTGCACAGTTGACATTTGTACATTATCCGGGGCCCAGGCATAACGCCTCACCTGCACGAATAGACACAGCAGGTGCAGCCCCACTCAGGGCACTGAAGAGGCAATTCCTGGAGCGTCGGGAATGGGCCCACCTGACAGTCACCCAAGATGAGAGCGGGAAGGAGTCTTCATACTTTTGTACAATATCATCTGCACATGATGTGTTTTTATGGAATAAAATCAGGACTACAATCTTTTTGTGGTGAGAAACTTGTTTTTGAGTCACATGCATGTGACTTAAAATGAGTGTGCCTTTTGTGTTTACATGGCGTTGTTGAGATGCAGTTCCAATACACATGCACTGCGGCAAGTGGGCATGCAGAGTCAATGTATTGTGGTGTCCACAGAAATGTGCTAATTAACAATATTTCATCCAATTAACAATATTCCATTACTAAAAAGTACCCCACTCCTCATCTGTTGCTCTTGTCACCCAGCACCCCAGTTCTAAAATAATGCTGTACTTTGTTGTATCTCTACATTTCTCTACTCAGGATTCTGAAACGTATGAAATCCTATACCGCGGTCTTGTGAGTGACTCCTTCACTGCACAATGTGTTCTAGGTTCTTCCATGGAGTGGCATGTGGTGGGACTTCATTCCAGTTTATGGCTGAATAATAGTCTACATTGTGAACATACCAGGTCTGTTATCCTTTACCCAGGATGGACATTTGATTGTCTGCACCACACGTCTAACAGGCATGATAGTGTTGTTGTGGGGAGTCACCCTTCCCTTTCCCATTCATGCAGGTGCACAGGACACATGTCTTCTTATGATACCAAGTCTCCAGCCTGGGCTGAGTACTGATCATTATAGCGAATCCTGCCGCCTTTCATCAGTGCAGTCACTGATGAAACCTTCCCCAGGACCGGTTATCTTGGGGTTTCAGCTGTTGCAGTTGTCTGCATCCCCTTTCCTGCAAGATCATAGCTGAGAGCTATGATCTCACATTTTGCTGTGTGGGCTTGAGCTCAGATGATAACCTCAGTGCTGTGAGTTACTACATCTCTTTTGTGAACCCTCAGTGTGCGCTTCTCTGTTATTAAATCCCAAGGAAACTGACATGGTCACTCCAAGACCTCTGCTTTCTGGTGGCTGCAATTACTCCTTCCAGGACCCTCTGTCTCTGGCATCACCAGCCCCAGGGATGAACCCGCTCCCAGTGCTTCCCTCCCCTAAGTATCTCTGCCTCCTCCCAGGACACTGTCTTCAGTGCCTAGGCAGCAAACAATCCTTTGACGCCTGAGACCTCTGTCCCCCTGCCTGCTCCTTCTGGCGTCACAGTGGGGAGTGATGTCCATGGTGTCCAGGTTTCTGTCCTGTCCCACAGAACATTCTCCCATTTCAATGGAAGTTATCAGTATGACTGTGAAGAGTCATCACACCTTTCTTGGGACCTGCGCACTATGTCACTCCCTCAAAATGAGTCTCCATATGATAAAGGTGTCAGGAGAGGTGACCTTTGCTGAGGAATAGCAGGAGGAACAGGGTTCTGTGAGATAATTAAGTAAAGCATCTCCATCAGAATAGCTTGTGAAATGCCTACCTGGGGATGGGAATTTGAAGCCAAAAGGACAGGATAATTTTGTGTTATAAAGGTGAGCTCGCCTGTCCACACTGCTCATAGTCACCTTCCCAGGACAAGAGCTGCCTGTGGTCTCCTACTGCTCCAGCCCCTGTCATCATCTTGACCATGAGAATTGTGTCTAATTTGTGCTTGGCGCCCTGGCCTGGACTTGGCTGTGGCAGCTCCCTCACTAATTGGTCACCATCTAATAGGACAGGCAATGACCTTCATCTGCCTCCCCTGCACATTCATGTTATCACTTCTACAGTCTGTCTGCACACAAGGCTACTGTGTGTCACTTTATTCCAAAATATAACCCATAAGCCCTGGGTGTGCGCAGATGCTGTATTGTAGGACAGTGTAGACATATGTCCCTGCACTACTGTGACCCCTCCCCTTCAATGGAATTATGGAGGGGGCCCATTACTAGAGGGTTCCATTGGTGATCTAGTTTAGGACAAAGAAACTGTAAATCCTCAGTCAGAACAAGTGGTCATTGGGTGAAGAGGGTAGAAGAGGGTCTTTGAGCTCCATGACTCTGCTATCCTGGGTCAGCAGTCACTGCCCAGACTGAACCCCAATGTACATGAAGGTCTGCTCCTCTGTATCCCCTCCACCCCTCCACAGACACAGGCCTCCAATTTTATCCTGCCCATGTGGGAGTCATCCAGGCCTCAGGAATCAGCTAGACTTTCCACCTCAGGATATGCCATTGTGGGGCCATGCCCAATCACATCTGATCAAGCCCACCTCAGGCCTAAAGACCAGGGTCACTTAGTCCTTATATCTGCTGTGGAGAATCTGCGAGTCCCATAATCTGCTTCCCACCAACCAATTGCAGTTGAGGTGGGTCCCCCATAGGCTGACATGTGGTGGGGTCCATTTCTCCCACATCAGTGTCCACTCTCCCCCATCCCTGCTGCTGGAGTCTCAGAAGGTGTCCTGGACAGTTCCTAGAAAGTCCTGTGGGCAGATGTGAAGCCATTGGATGCACCAACAGCTGAGAATCTACCACTTTAGGCTTCCAGGAGCTCTGACCTGAGGCTGCCCAGCTGCACTGCACTGGCCTCTCCATGCTTCTGTGTAATTCTCTCTGCCTGTAGTGCAATGAGGCAGGGCAGCCAATGCAAATCTCTCTGCATTCCCCAGGGTTTGTGTCTCTGTCTTGTCTGAGTACTGAGCCAAAGGACCTCAAGCTGCTGATTTCCTGAGGTCAGAAGAAGAATCAGGTGTGGGACATTGTGGAAGTTGGTGTTACAGCAGAAGTGTCTTCACAGGAGCATCAGTCATGCCAGTGCACTTGAGCACAGCCCAGTGTCTGGACTGCTTTGTGGCCCCAAGCCAGGACCACAGCGCCCCCTGGTGCCCAGGATGAATGTCATCCTGCATGTGCTGACAGTCACCAGCATGACTGCTTCTGACCCTGATGGAGACCAGGCCCTGGGTGAGTGTGACATGGGCCCCTCACCAGACACTCAGAATAACCCTCTGCTCCCGTCTACTAGAAGAGGAAACTGATGAGGGTAAATGACTTTCTTTACATACCCAAGAAGTAATGGGTAGGCTAGAATTCCCACTCAGAGCCCATAATTCACCACCCTGCCCTCCCCTCACTGGAAATGATATTTTCCTCATTTCCTCATGCCAGGCCTCCTGGCATGGGCCGCAATTTCTGTATTCAGGAGTCTGTCCTCTCTGTGTCTATGCAGTGAACACTCAGCTGCTCACGGAGCTGGAATTTGATTCCCTGTCAAATGTCTGTGCACAGAGGTGGGGACCCTCGTCTGCTCTCTCTGTGACAGGACAAGGGGATCTGAGACCTTGGTCAGGCTCCACGTGACAGGCTCCTTTCCTGATATTAAGGATGAGGATCCTTTCCAACGAGGTCAAGGTCTCTGCCTTGGAGGACAGTCAGGTAAGCCCAGGAGCATTTCTTTCTAGGGTATAGCCTTTGATGTGTGCACTTTCCCCTAAAGTCCTGAACAACTATATATGTCCTCAGGTCCCTGCTGCTGAAAAAGTACAATGTGACTCACATGTTCATTCTGAGATGCTGCCCCTGGACCCCTTAAGGAGCCTCTGTGCCCCTGGGCATAGAAACCCCTGACACACTGCCCCTCCCAGTTGTGTGTAAAGAGGTGACTGAGACTGGACAGAGTTACGGGCCTTTGGCCTATTCATCCTGTTCCCAGCTTAACACCCCACAAAGCCTTACCCTGATGCCTACTTCCCTCTAGGTGCCTCTCAGTATCTCCAGGACTTGCTGGCTCCTCAGGGCCAGTCCTCAACCTTCCCTGCTGGGTCTCCGTGCAGCATGTGGCCTGTTGTTAGCACCGTTTTGGCAGAACGGACTATCCTAAACAACCTGCACTTGGAAACTTGGCAAAGATCTCTCTATGAAGAAGGACAAGTCATCCGACTTCAGTGACATTTCCTGATAATCAGCCAACACCTAGATCTATTCCAAAATAATTTTTCATGAGATTTGTAGGATTGACCTTTTCTCTGAAAGGGATTCTGCACCACAATAGAAGTAATTCTCAAGAACACTTGTCATTCCTTTCAATGATGAAAGGAATGGGTGCTGACACCATGCTGAAATGTGTCATTGCACTGAATGTCTTGTCTTTGAGCAGGGATCAGCGTGGACACGTGTTGCAACATTCCTTCATTGCTGGAGCCTCAGTACACTGCTTTGCATGGAGAGTGGAGCTGTCCTTCCCCACATGAGCCCTGCTGCATGGGACCCACCACTCCCCTGGGTCCTGTGAGAACAGCTGCAGGGACAGATGGTGAGGGTTTTTCTCATTGAGAAGCTCCGCCATTTTCTGCTCTGTCTCGTGCTGCATCGCTGTCATGAGGATTCTGTTCTCGCATTTGTCCCTGTGCAGATGAGTCTTTCCGGGTCTCCCCTGGGGAGTCTCTCCCTAAACTGTTCCTTCCAGCGTGGGTAGAGCTGTGTTCCTCTTTTCCCTTTTAGCTCTTGGTTGCTAAATATCAAACTCTGTATATTAACAGGGTTATTTTATGTTAAATAAAAATATGGTTTTTATAAAAATGCATTATTTTATATTAAATCAAAATATATTTTCTTTTTCCAAATATTTGTTCTAGCCTCTATTCTTCCCCGGCTTTCTCCCTAGTGTCATCACCTACACATTTGGACCCTTGATGTTCTCTTGTACCTTGGATAACTGGTCATTTTCTCACTTTTTTCTTTTCTCTCAGTATCAAACAATGTGTTAGATGGTTACATCATAAAGTTCAGTAATCTTTACATTTGCATCAGCAATTTTTCGCCATTGTCTTCCATTGTGTTATTACATCTCAGAAAGGATCATGTTTATTGCTACAATGTCAATTGTGCTCATTTTTTTTTTTTTTGTGGTAACTTCTCCGGCGACTGGGGAAATGAACCGGCGCTGCAGAGGCTGCGGGCAGCCTCGCAACCCAGCGCTCAACTGCTGCGCCACCAGGGGAGGCACAATAGTGCTCATATTTTAATGCGTCCCGTGTCTTATATAGCATGTTCACTCATCTGCTTCTCTCACAACAAGGGAACATTTTCAATATAATAGTCTCCATAGCTAGTTACATGACCTCCAGAAAATTTCACTGTCAGGATGGGCTCATTGAGGTTCATATTATTAGGGCTAATATATTTCTAAATCTTCACAGAAAATCTTTGATAAATGCCAAATTTGTGCAATGTCCCATGCTAGATACTGGGCACTTGTATTTATATGTTTTTCTTAATTTACATTTTGGTTCTGTAAATTCTCCAGACACATTCAAGCCTTGCCCTCAATTTGCTTTTTTACTCCCTTCTGAGGCACCAGATCAGCCTAAAGTTTGAACAAATTTTCCTACTAGTGAGCAAAGTGCTCCTGACAGGCAACCAATGCCTTAATAGGATCTGTCTCTTCTGACCAGAAAACAAACAAATATGACCTTGTGTGCCTATTTGTGTGCAGGTGTTTGTGTGTGTGTGCCTATGTGTGTGGTGCAGATGTGTGTGTGTGCAGGTGGGTGTGCATGTGCCTGTGTGTGTGTATGTGCACACCCACGTGTGTGTGTGTGTGTGCGCGTGTGCTCCATACAAGAAGCTCCCTCTGAAGTCTCAGGGGGTTATTCCTCCTGCCCATCCTCTTCCTCCCTCACCCCTGTGCTCATCTGTGCTTTAGAATCTTTGCTCAACTCTAGAGCTGTCTCTGCAGGTCCTCGTGCTCTGCCCTCTCAGTCTTTCCACCTTGGTCCTCAATCCCCACAACTCTGTGGTCAAGGAAACACCTGGAGCCCCTTCCTGCAGTCCCAAATCCACTCAGGACTCACATCTGCAGAGAATGCCTGAGAGCTGGGGTGGGGCAAAGGACTTGGGACCCGGGTCACCTCCACTTGTCTGTGTCTCATCCTCCTGGGGCTGGAGGAGAGTGTGACCCAGATGGGGACGGGGTTTTTGTCTCACTTCCCCTTGTATTAGTTATGTTCCTACTCTCAGAAACAAATGAAATAGTCATAATCATTTATTTAGTCTCTTTTTCTACAAATACAGTGGGCAATTTCAAGACAAGTTTGGGATCATTGATATTTTCTGTATAATTATGGTCCATATTTCCATAATTCTCAAGGGGATGGTTTTGATTATTGCCAGGTATTGTGAATGATTCCTTGTGTGCCACTGGAGATCTGTGTTCATTTGAAAGCATTTTAAAATATCTTTATTCTGTATATCACTGGAAACAGTTCAATATGTATGTGACAGAGAAAGTGCGTGCCTGTGAGTGACGTGGGCAGATCCCTCTGTGTCTCAGGGCAGGCATCCCTGCAGCCCATCCTGTTCCTCCCTCACCCCTGTGCTCCCCAGTGCTCTTGAGAATCTGAGCACAGTCCTGAAATCTCTCTCTGGACTTGCTCTTCTTTGTCCCCTCAGTCCTTCCACCTGGGCCCTCAATGCCCACAACTGCCATGGTTAAGAAAGCAAATGACAGTGTCCTATGGTCTCACGTCTCCTGATCTGCCCAGTGCTGATGCAGCCTTGGAGCTAGAGGAGGGGGAGCCAGGGGACCTCAGATCTGAACTCGGGACAGAGCTGCTCATGGTTGTGTCTCCATCCTCTTGGGGCTCTAGGAGTGTGTGACCAGAAGAGGAAGGGGTTTGTGTCTCGCTTCTCCATGGCCCCAGGTCACTGTGAGTTGATTGCTTTCCTCATCCCACACCTGACAGTAGTAGGTAACCTGTCCACGTCTGGGCCCTGCTGATTGTCAAGGTTGCCGTGCTCCCAGAGCTGGTGGTTGAGAATTGACCCCAGGGAAACCTGAAGGCCTGGCATCTAAACTATCAATGAGCAGCACAGGTGCCTGGCCAGGCTTCTGCTGGTACCAGCTAGCAAAACTGTTTATTCCTTGGCAGGTGATCATGACCATCTCTCCTAAGGCCACAGATACTGCCCGTGGTTAACTCAGCTCAGCAGTGACCACTGAACTTGCAAGAGGAGAGGAGAAGAGAGGTGAGTGTGAGGATGAGGGTCATTCCCAGAGGGCACAGCCCCTGCTGCATGTCTTACGCTGAGCTGAAGGCCAAGCCCAGCCTGCTCCCTGGTTTCTGTGTGGATGACCCTAGGGCCAGCACCTGGGCAGATAATAAGCAGGGAGAGCAGGAGCGGGCTGCAGGCTGTGGTGAGTGTCCCGGGATCTGTCTTTGAGCCTGCATTCGGGATGTGCAATCAGGGACTCTCTTATCCTCAGGTAGAACGCAAATCCACTTACTTCTGTGGCCTGCTAGCGTCTCTTAAGGATAGAAAAGTACTCAGCTTATAGAAGATGTGACATGAACCCCAGTCAGATTACCTATACAGGAGACTTTAACCTGTCAGTGACTTGTGAATCAGTGCTTCCTGTGTCCACAGCACACACACACACACACACATACATACAACACACACACACACTCACAGTTCATTTTGTGCCCTTGGTGTCCCTCTCTAGTGAGAACAACACACTCGGGCTGGGCTGGGTTTGAAGCCAGAGTGTGGGGACCATGGTCAACCGTGTGTGAGAGTCCAGATTCCATCACCATCCACAAAGCTGGCGAGACACCGTCAGACGGGGCTTTCGTTTGCTTCTATTTTTGAGAAAAATGCAGAGAGAATTCATTACACTCTAGTGCTAGGCAAGAATTCTCCATGGTAAACTGTGATTTGTAAAAGATAGTTTGATAAATTGCATCTCATTAAAGGTAAAATCATTCTTTTGCAATCGTTTAGAAGAGGATGATACCACCAAAAACAGAAGATGGACGGTGTCTGGAGAGCACACACTCAAGAAGCCACCGTTGCCAGGAAAGGTCCAATATTCCAGAAGAGGACACAGAGCTGGCAATCAGCACAGGAGGAGGTTCATGTTGGCTGTTATGGAAATGTAAATAAAACCACAGTGGGACCCCGCCATGCACCCCTCAGGAAGGCTGATGTGTAGAGGGACCACACAAGAGCTGGCCGGGAGGGCACCATCTGGATCCCTCAGGTGGGCTGGAGGAATGTGACATGATAACTCTCTGGCATGTCTATCGGTTTCTTCTTTTTAAAAAATTATATTCATTTATTTATTTTTACGTTGTTCATTTTTTATGTTTGATTTCTCCAATCAGCCTGGTGTATACTAGAGATTCTAAGACCTGGACACAGCTCTCTCTCTCTCTCTTTCTCACTCTCTCTCTCTTTCACACACACACACATACACACATCCATCTGTACCCTGTACCACCCTCTGCTTTGGGACAACCCTCATCACTCTCTCTAGTAAGGAGAACACACGTGGGGTGGACTTCACCGACTTGAGGAGGGAGCTGTGGGGACAGGAGTCACACTATGTGAGAGGCCCAATTCCATCAGCACGCAGGGAACTGGGTCATGTAACCTCAGGCAATAGCTCTTGTTTATGTTTAAGAACATACAGGAAGCATCACTGGAATGAAAGAGTAAGTTGCAGTCCTTTGATGACACCAGACACGTGATGTATGAAAGGAAGATGAATACACTGACCTCATCAAAACCCCTATCTTTTGATTTATAAAACCTCCTCCACAGGATAAAAGAAACAAGTAACAGGCAAGAGAACAGACTAGCAAAGACATGTCTGATGAACAGCTAGTGCAGAGAGGACACTAAGAAATGTGATCACTGAACAGTGAGGATACAACCACTGAGGAAAGGAGACTGAGTGGAACCAACACTTGTGTGCGGAGGATGCAGGATGGCGGGAGCGGGAGCAAGAGCTTGTCATCCGTCATCTGGAAAACACCATTGTAACCTGAGGAGAAGGTGTCCCCATGTGCCATCAGATTGGCTGATGTAGAAAAGAGGACCCCAAATACTGGCAGGGTGAGGAGAACTGGGCCTTACACCTGACTGATGGGGTGAAATTAACCACAAAACTGGAGACACCTGCATTTCCCACACAGGCACTTGGTGGTTCTCTCAGGTACTTAGTTCAGATCCTGAGAAGTCACATTTGCAGAAGGTCTAATCACTGATAATCATGACACCTTTGTGCACAAGAGCTTCTCCAGGTGCTGTCCCGAGAGAAAGCAGATGCCAGCCTGGTGTCGGTTACCAGATTCTGTTTCATGAACCATGGAATCCTACTCAGCAAAGAAAAGGAAGATCTCTTCTTTTCTTCAATTTTTAATCTAAACTTTTTGAACATCATTGTTCATTCTCCCCTCAGGTGTAATCCCCAGAACATTCCCACCACCAAGTGACCCATGACCGTCACCATCGTTTCCTGTGCTCTTCCCACCCCTGTTTTGATCCCTATCCCGCACCCTCCCCAGCTGAATGTCTGTCATTTGTATTTTGCTGCTAGTTTTGTCTTTTCCCCCCTGATCCCTGGTTTGGTTTTCCTATGCCCTCCTGTAAGAGAAACCATCCGACATCTTTCTCCTCTTTCTGACTTATCGCACTGAGCATGATCAAAAAGGAAGGACCTCTTAAGGCAACAATAACTAAGAGGCTCCAGGGAGCTAGTGCTGAGTGACAAAGCCAGTGCCAAGGCTGCACTCAATAGTCACACGGGTGGTCTGACTTCCCCAGTTCCAGAAGGAACAGGGAGCTGGTGGTCGCTTTGAACGGACAAAAGGCCGGGGAGTTTGCACAGTCAAAGTTCATTAGGAGCAAAGCAGGACAACTTTGAAGCAGAAGCAGCAAAGCAAAGCTCCTGTTCCTGGGAGGGGACTCGAATATGAGTTGTCATTGGCAGGATCCCCAAGGCTGCCTTACTGCTGGGATGGTAGTTGCTGGATTTGTTCTTCCTTTGATGGGGCTTTGTTTTGAATTTTTTGTGTTTCTCAGCTGCTGTTCCCTGGCCTGGATCTGTCCTGCTCTCTAGAGGTGGGTGCTGCACCCCCTTCCCTGGACTCTGTCTCCCCATGTCCCTGAGCTGTGTCCTGACCTTCATTTCCTAACTCAGTGGGACTCTTTTTTCCTAACCTATCCCCTCTGAAAAGACACTGTGAGATGAAAGAACAGTCAGAAAGTAATGCCTGGGTTAGGACTGGAGGGCGCTGGCAGGAGGGGGAGGCGTGTTCTTAAAGGTCAGCACGCGGCCCCTTGGGCTAAGGGAACTGTTGGTATCCAGGCCCTAAGGGTGGATCTAGGAACCCACTCTTATTCCCTTCTGGGACCCTGGAGGGTGGGAGAGTGTGGTTGTTGTAGAAATTTACCCCTCCCCTGGGGTCCTCACTAAGATGGGGAACAGCTGTGGGGTAGAACAGGTGACAGAGGCTCCTGGAGTGAGCATCAGCATCTACCACATACTGGTCATGTCAGAAAGGCAGCTTGGCCTCCAAGGTCTGTAATCACAGTCACCTCCTGGGGTGGGACCCCACATAGCCTTCAGGCCCCACCTGGGGTCTGTCCTGGCTGGCTGAGACTGCAGGGTCTTCCAGGAGACTGGGCTGGGGCCGAGCTGGACCATGACAGAAATCAGAATCCAGCGTTCCTGGGTGTTGGGGTCCCCAGCACCCTCATTCTTTCTCTTCCTGTCATCCTCTTGTGTACCCCAGGCGCACATGCTCCCATCGGGGCCTGTGGTTAAGAATATGTGTGTGTGGCTTCTGTCGTTGGCTGTTTGTCCATTACTGAGTGCATGGTAGTTTCCTTGTTAAACAACCATCCCCTTTGGAAGAGTGATCACAGCTTGGTCTCATTTTCCAAGTGGTGTTGGGTCCTTGTTGTGACAGCCCCGACACCATTGACCTTGACACTCTAGGATTTCACTACTCTTTTGTATAAGATGTGAGGCTTTAGAAATCCAGAGCTGGCTAAGAAACCCTGTTTTGGCTCCACGTGATCTGAAGATTCCCAGGGTCATGGTCTTTGCACAGAGGGAGAGCTCTGGGAACTGAATGGACAGGGGTTCCCCAGGGCATGTGGATTCTTAATTCAATGACCAGGGACAGCCCGTGACCAGACTGTGACCAGAGAAGGGAGAATTACTTCATGCTGCAGAGGGTCTCTTATGTGGGCACCGATCGCCTTCCAGGGCCCTGGGTGTCCCGAGAAGTGTGCCTGCCCCTCCTGAGCAAAGTAGGTGCAGCCTGAGCTCACAGTCAGCCTGGAGGACGGAGAGGCAGGAACAGTGGTGAGGGTGCCCCTGGTGTGCCAGCAGAGAGGGTCAGCTCCCTGGGCACAAGCTCTATGGCTCATTTCCCAGGTGATGCCCCCTGGATCCTGGTCCCATCAGTGTCCTGCAGCGCACTATGATTCTGACCCTCAAAATATGGTCACTGCAGCCTGGGGGAAGATCTGGCTGTGCTGAGTTCCTCTGAAGCTGTTCTGGTTCCCAGACCCCAGGGCAGGTTGGTCCCACTGAGGCTCCTGGGCAGCCCAGCTTTGTTCTGGGGCTCCTGCCTGAAGCTCTGCTGCCCCCTGCTGGTGGAGGACAGCTCATGCCAGGAAGCTCCTTGCCAGCCCCAGAGTCCCTGTCCAAGGAGAGAGTGTTGAACAGAGTTCAGCCCTCCCCTGTGCCAGCTGTGATCCCCTGGCCTCCTGGCAGATTTCAGCAAGATAGAATATGGGGCACGGGGGGGGCAGGCCATGTCAGTTTTTTGAAGCACATCCCACTTGTCAAGTGCCCTAGCTGGGGTGATTTGTTCATTTGCAAATTTGCTGTCTGGAACCTGAGTGATGCTGTAGGCACCCCTGCCTTCATGTCAGCTCAGATTCAGGAAGAAGCCTCCCCCCTCGGCATGGAGAGGCTGATCATTACCAGGGCCACTGGTGCTTCCTGACCCGAAACTCAGTTGCACTCACCCTTCGTGATTATTCACCAGGGTTTTTATCACCATAAATTTCCCAGAGTTCATGTTGAAGCGTTTCTCCCTCAGCCTCGCCTGAACTGCCGCTTATTTTTGTCTTTGTATTTACTGTTGATATATTCTCGCAGCCCATACTTCGGTATAGCTTTTCAATTCAATTGATAGCCTCTGCTCTTAATTGTGATATTTGATTATTTACAATGAAAGTGGATGTTAACAGATTTTCAATACACCGTGTTTTTTTTAAACGTGTCATATTATTTCAAAAATTTTCTCATCTTTTTTTGCTTTTTCCTTTATATGCTTCCATGTAATTGAATTGTATTATGATTCCAATTTATCTGTGTCCTGTTTTGCTTGTTACTGTAATCATCTTATAATTGTAATTTACTTTTTGATTTATATGATATTACATCATGTTACATATTGCGTACGGTCCATGTAACCATCATTTACTTTCACTCATTTTGCTACAATTACCCAGCAATTTATTGTTATGTGCATTACAAATTCTAACATACATGGTCAGTGCCTATTGCTTTACACAGTAACATGCCTTTTTTTTATAGAGGCATGTTTTATTTATTTGTTTGTTTGTTTGTTTGTTTGTTTTTATACAAGCACTGGATACAGTCAGAAGCGCGGGAGGGTGAGAGAATTCACCAGAGCCAGAGCAGGGAGCAGAACAGGCAGAAGGACCCAAGTACACTGCTGAGGGGAGCAGCGGGTGGCAGGAGAGGTCTGCGCGCCATGCGGGACCCTCCTCTGGTGGCCGGGGAGCATCCGGGGATCGAACCAGTGCCGCAGAGGCCGCGGGCAGCTTTGCAACCCAGCGCTCAACCGCTGCGCCACCGGGGAGGCCCAGTAACATGCCTTTTTAATAGATTTCAACAATAGCATCTTATCTATGTAGTTGAAGTCCAGATTCTTTTCATTCTTTTTTGAAGATCCCTCCTACCCTTTGCAAACCCTTGCCCATCTCTCACTCTCTTTCCCTTCGTATGAATATCCCTGTTGCCAAAGAGCAGCACGGTTGTCTCTCAGACATGAGTCTGCTGCCTTCTCATTTGGTGATCAATTAAACCACTTTCCCTTTCCTCAAATTCTGTTTCCATTTATTGGCTGAGGGATTGTAGGCGGTGTTTAGTATCAATCACCCCATAGGCCGGAGGGAGGACACAGATGCTGTATTGTCAAAGTGACCTCAAAGATGACCCGTGTCCTCTCTGTCCTGCTGTCTGGGGAGAAGGGTTGAAGAGAAACACAGGGTTGAAGGAGAAGAGTAAAATTCTTAGGGTTTCGCATTAAAATGAGGAGTAGCTCACCCTGTCCATGTGGGGTAGAGCCCTGGTGGAGGGAGGTTTTGACCTCACTTTCCTTTTCTGTCACTGTGGCTTCACCATTTTGCCCTGTATTAAAGTCAGCACTACAGTGATATTCAGCTTCGTCGTCAGACTGGACGTTGGAGATGGTCAAGTAGTGGTCAGCCCCTGAGCAGGAGCCTGAGAAGCGATCAGGAATCCCCTCTCCTTGGCTGTGGCCTCCATCATTCCTAAGACACATCACATTCCCTGGGACCCTCCCGGGCAGCTGTTGATACCACGCAATGGAGGAGGTACTGAACTCTCTGTCCAGGGTTTAGATGCGCTTGGCTGATGTTCCCAGGGAGGCAGATACACAGGGGGCTGGGGCAGCACAGGCACAGCACAGAGACCTGCTACAGAAAATGCAATGAAGGGTGAATGACAATGGGGAGACAGCCCTAAGGACTGTGCAGGGTAGGACATACAGTGAAGGGGAACCCCTGAGTGTCTGGGCTACTCTGACCTCTGGAGACCTTGGGAGGCAGGAGGTAGAAGGACACCCAGGCCTTGGTGGAGGCTTCCAGGAGCTCTGCCCTGAGGCTGCCCAGCTGCACTGGCCTCCCCAGGCTCCTGTCTTATTCTTTCTGCCTGCAGCTCCAGGAGGTGGGGCAGCCAATGCAAATCTCTCTCCATCCCCAGGGTGTGTGTCTTAGTCTTATGTGAGCCCTGAGCCTAAGGGCTTCATGCTGGTGATTTCCTGAAGGAAGAAGGAACAGGTGTGGGTTTCGTTGGGCAGTTGGTTTTACAGCAGAAGTGTCTTCAAAGGGAACATCCGTCATGCCCAGTGCAGTTGAGCACAGCCCAGTGTCTGGACTAATTAGGTCTCCAAACCAGGACCACAGCGCCCCCTGATGCCCAGGATGAATGTCATCCTGCATGTGCTGACAGTCACCAGCATGACTGCTTCTGACCCTGGTGGAGACCAGGCCCTGGGTGAGTGTGACGTGGGCCCCTCACCAGACACTCACAAGAACACACTGCAGCCTCTGCTCCTGTCGACTAAATGAGGAAACAGGGAGAGGGTAAGTAATTTTCTCTAAATAAACAAGAAGTAATGGGTAGGCTAGAATTCCCACCTCAGAGCCCATAATTCACCTTCCTGCCCTCCCCTCACTGGGCATCATGTTTTCCTTCTTCCCTCATCCCAGAGCTCCTGGACCCTCCTGTCAGGACCCAGCTTCTGTATTCACGCGTCTGTCCTCCCTGCATCTATGCAGTGAACACTCAGATGCTCACTGTGATGGAATCTGATTCCCTGTCAAATGTGAGTCTGTCTGTGCACAGAGGTGGGGACCCTCATCTGCTCCCTCTGTGGCAGAAAACACCAATTCTGTGGGACAGGACAAGGGACCTGAGACCTGGCTGGGCTCCATGTGTCAGGCTCCTTTCCTGATATTTCAGCATGAGGATCCTTCCCAAGGAGGTCAATGCCTTGGCTTTTGGAGAACTGTCAGGTAGGCACAGGAGCATTTGTTCTAAGGTATAGTCTGTGATGTGTGCACTTTCCCCTAATGTCCTGAAGAAATGTATTTGTCCTCAGGCTCCTGCTGATGAAAATGTACAATGTGACTCACTAGCACATGCTGAGACATTGTGCCTGGACCCCCTGAGAGGCTCCTGTGCCCCTGGGCATAGACACCCCTGATGAGCTGCCCCTCCCAGTTGTGTGTAAAGAGGTGACTGAGACTGGACAGGGCCACAGCCTCAGGCCCATCCATCCTGCTCCCAGCCGTGCACCCCACTCAGCCTCTCCCCTGATGCCTCCTCCCCTCCCCGAGCCCCTAGAGTCTCCCAGGTGCTGCTCGCTCTCCAGGGCCAGGCATCACCTGTCCCTTCTGGGTCTCAGTGCAGCGTGACACCAGATGTTAGCACCATCCTGGGACATCGGACTTTCCTGAAGTGACCTGAGCTTGAGAATTCAACTAAGATCTTTCCATGGAGAAGGGCAAGTCATCAGACTTCAGAAACATTTCCTGATGATCATCCACCATCTAGATCAATTCCAAAATCAGGCCTCCCTGGTGGCACATATTTAAGCACTGCATATGAAGAGATTCGCAAGCTCTGCAGCACGAATTTGCTCCCCAGCCGGCCCGGGAGCAATACACATGGCGTGGCAGACCTCTTCGATCTTGCCCGCTGCTCCCCTCAGCGTGTATTTCAGTCAGTCTGCATGCTTTGTTCCCTATTCTGTCTCTAGTGAATCCTCTCACCCTCCACCTCTCTGGCCTGTACCCCAATTCTTGTATACATAAATAAATAAACTTTAAAAAATTACAAAATAATTTTTCATGAGATTTACAGATTGACCTTCTCTCTGAAAGGGATTCTGCACCACAATAGAAGTAATTCACAAGAACACTGGTCATTCCTTTTGCTGATGCAGAATACAAGGGCTGGGTGCTGACACCGATGTTGAGGGCACAACCCCTGCTGCATCCCCTGTGCTGAGCTGAAAGCCAAGCCCAGGGTGCTTCCTGGTGTCTGTGTGGGCTGATCCCTAAGGCAGCACCTGTGCAGATAATGAGGAGGGGGAGCAGAAGAGGGCTCCATGCCATGGTGCAGATGTCACAGGATCAGCCTCTAAGCCTGAAGCTGGGATGGGTGCTCAGGGCCTCTTTTATCCTCGGGTGGCATGCAAATCTACTCCCAACCTCCTTGTGCCCTGCTAGGTCCTCTGGAGAACAGAGAGAGCTCAGCAAAGAGAAGACTATGAAGTGGACCCTAGTGCCTGGTCTGTACTAGAGATTCTAAGGCCTATCTGTGGCTTGTGAGACGGTGTTTCCTGTGCACACAGCACATGCTCACACACACACACACATGCACACATACACACACTTCCATCTGTACCCTGGACTGCGCCTCTGGTTTGGGACAACCTTCATCACTCTCTCTAGTGTGGAAAACACACACGATGGAGTTTGCAGACTACAAGAGGGAGCTGTGGGGACAGAGGGTGAGAGGTCCAATTTCATCCACACACAGGGAACTGGGTCATGTAACTTTAGGCAATAGCTCTTGTTTATGTTTAAAGAATGTACAGGAGACTTGGCTGGAATGAGTGTGTAAGTAACGGTCTTTGATGACACCAGTAGCATGATGTATGAAAGGAAGATGAATACACTGACCTCATCAAAACTCCCATCTTTCGATTTATAAAACCTCCTCCACGGATAAAAGAAACAAGGAACAAGCAAGAACTGATTAGGAAAGACAGATCCAATGAACAGCGAGTGCAGAGAGAATACTAAGAAATGTGATCACACAGTGAAGATACAACCACTGAGGAAAGAAGACTGAGCAGGACAGATACTTGTGTGAGGAGCATGTAGGATGGTAGGTGCAGGAGCAGGAGCTTGTCATGTGTCTTCTGGAAATGCCAATGTAAACTGAGGAGAGGGTGTCGCCACGTGACCTTAGATAGGCAAAGTAGAAAGTAGGGACCCCAAATGCTAGTGGGGTGAGGTGAAGTGGGGCCTTCACGCCTGAGGGATGGTGTGAAATTAACCGAACTCTGGAAAGAGTTTGCAGGTCTCAAGCAAAACCTGCATTTCCCCCACCTCTGGTCCTGGGTCACATCTCTAGGGCCCCATGGCTGACTTTCCCCACTTTAGCTGATACAGAAGGAAGGGGTGCACTTATTCCAGAAGGGAAGAGGACTAGAGAGGGTGAGTGATGTTCTCACATTCACCTTTGGAGAATTGGAAAGAGCAGGACCTGGGAGGGCCACAATCAGAAATAACACTGTTCTGGGTGAACCAGAAAGAGCCTGGGCTGAGGGAGGGGAAATCCTGGCAAAGGGCCAAGTCTGGGGCCCACAAATGGAGACAGCTTCTCCCTGACAGCTGCTCCCGCTGCCTGAGGGGGCGCTGCTGCGCCGTGTCTGGGGTCTGGGGAGCTCAGGCATGTGGATGCTGCTCCCACCTCTTTGGGGCTGATCAGCAACCCCAGGAGAAAACAGTCCAGACTGATGGAGCTAGAGTGGTCTCTTCATGATCTTTGTCTGGAATTTCCCTGATGATTGCTCAGGTCCTGGGGATGCAGTGCAGACAATCTCTCCAATCTCCTGCTCATGCTTTAGTAGTTGATAAGAGATGAAGATGTAATAATCTGTCATCAGTGTGGATGCCACTTGGAGTCATGGAAGATTCCACTGCCCTCCATTATCTCGGTCCCTACAAATCCCACAGCAGCTCTAGAGTATGTCAGCACAGTACTTGGGGGAAGATCTGGTTTTTCTTTATAAAATGTGCACGGTTGATTTTCGTATATTATCTGGGGGACCGGAGATGACGCCTCACCTGCAGGACCAGACACAGAATGTGCAGCCCACTCCCAGCTTTGAAGAGGCATTTCCTGGAGCATCAGGAATGGTCCTGCCTGATCTCACCCAAGGTCACAGCCGGGAGGGAGTCTTCACACTTTGGTACAACATCATCTGCTCACAATGTGTTTTTATGGAATAAAATAAGGACTATAATTTATCTATGGTGAAAAACTTGTTGTTGAGTTACACACATGTGACTTAAAATGAGTGTGCCCTTTGGCATTTACATCACATTTTTGAGATGTAGTTCCAACACATTGGACGGCTGCAAGTGCACATGTAAAGTCAATGCATTGTGGTGTCCAAAGAAATGGGCTAATTGACAATATTTCAGCTCATTAACAATATTTCTTTAACAAGCACCCCAACCCTCATCTCTGCTCTTGCCTCCAAACACTCCAGTTCTAAAAAAAAAAAAAAATACTGTATTTTGCCGTATCTATACATTTCTCTATTCAGCATTCTGAAAAGAATGAAATCCTATACTATGTGGTCTTGTGAGTGACTCCTTCACTGCACAATGTGTTCTAGGTTCTTCCATGTAGTGGCATGTGGTGGGACTTCATTCCAGTTTATGGCTGAATAATAGTCTACATAATGACATATTAGGTCTGTTATCCTGTACCCAGGATGGACATTTGATTGTCTGCACCACACGTCTAACAGGCAAGACAGTGTTGCTGTGGGGAGTCACCCTTCCCTTTCCCATTCATGCAGGTGCACTGGACACAGGTCTTGTCATGATGCTAAATCTCCCGCCTGGGCTGAGTACTGATCATTACAGCGAACCCTGGTCCTTTAATCACTGCAGTCACTGCAAGGTTGCCCTCTGGGCTGGTTATCTTGGGGTTTCAGCTGTCACAAGTATCTGTATTCCCCTTCCTGCAAGATCATAGCTGAGTGCAGGTAAAAACATTTTACTGTGTGGGCTTGAGCTCAGGTGATAAGCTTGAGCTCTTCATAAGCTCTTGATAAGCTTGAGCTCTCAGTGCTGTGAGAGACTGCATCTTTTTGTGAACCCCCAGTGTCTGCTTCTCTGTTATTAAAGCCCAAGGAAACTGACCCAGTCACTCCAAGATCTCTGCTCTCAGGTGTCTTGCAGTCACTCCTTCCAGAACCCTCTGTTTCTGGCATCAGCGGCCCCAGGGATGAACCTGCTGCCATGTGCTTCCCTCCCCTAAGGGTCTGAGACTCCTCTCAGGAGACTGTCTCCAGCTCCCAGGCAGCAAAACGTCCTTTGGTGCCTGAGACCTCTGTTCCCCTCCCTGCTCCTTCTGGGGTCGCAATGGGGAGTGATATCCATGGTCTCCAGGTTTCTGTCCTGTCCCACAGAACATTCTCCCATTTCCGTGGGAGTTATCAGCGTGACTGTGAACTACTTTCTTGGGAACTGCGCATAGTGTCACTCCCTCAAAATGAGTCTCCATACAATAATCCTGTCAGCGAGGTGACCTGTGCTGAGGGATAACGGGAGGACAGGGTTCTGTGAGAATATTAAGTAAAGCATCTGCCACAGAATAGCTTATAAAAGACTTGCCTGGGAATGGGGCTTTGATACAGAACAGAGAGGATAATGTTGTTAAACAGGTGAGCTCACCAATACTACACACTGCTCAGCAGTCACCTTCCCAGGACAAGAGCTGCCTGTGGTCTACTACTGACCCAGCCCCTGTCATAACCTTGACCAGGAGGATGTGTCTAATTTGCATTTGGTCCCTCTGACTTGGACTTGGCTGTGGCAGCTCCCTCACTAATTGGACATCATCTAACAGGACAGGCAATGACCTTCATCTGCCTCCCCTCTACATTCATGTCATCACTTCTACAGTCTGTCTGTCTGCATATAATGCGACTGTGTCACTTTATTCCAAAATATTACCCATAAGCCCTGGGTGTGTGTGGATGTTGTGTTCGCATATATCCCTACAGTGCTGTGACTCCTCTGCAATGGTAGGATGGAGGAGACCCCCTACTAGAGGGTCCACTGGTGATTTTGTTTAGGACAAAGTAACTAAATCCTCAGTCAGAACAACTGGTCATTGGGGTGGAGGTGTGGTGGAAGAGGGTCTGAGAGCTCCATGACTCTACAGTCCTGGGTCAGCAGTCACTGCCAGGAGTGAACCCTGATGTTCATCAAGGTCCTACTCCTCTGCAACCCCTCCACTCCTTCCCAGACACCAGCCCCCACTTCTATCCTACCCATGGGGGAGTCATCCAAGCCCCAGGAATCAGTTGGACTTTCCCCCTCAAGATGTGTCATTGTGGGATCAGGCCCAATCACCTCTGACCAAGCCCACATTAGGCCTAAAGACCAGGATAACTATGTCTGCTGTGGAGAATCAGCAAGTCCAGTAATCCCCTCCCTACCAATTAATTGCAGTTGAGGTGGGTCCCCCACAAGGCTTACACATGGTGGGGTCCAATTTCTCCCACATCACAGTCTACTCTCCCCCAATGAGGCATTTTTGTCAGTTCCTAGAAAGTCGTGTGGGCAGATTTGGAGCCATTTGATGCACCAACAGCTGAGAATCTACCATATTAGAGACCCCAATGTGTTCCCTATTTGTCCTGATGAAGACTTCCTCACAGGCACCTCCATACCCAACTGGACTCCAGTCTGGTGCCTCCATGGTGCCCAGGACTCTCAGATCACCCTCCCCTGGGATCAAATGTTTTCTGCTGAACCTCAAATATGAGAAGTGGTAGGACACTCCCTGCCTACAATTCCCTGGAACACTGAGACTGCAGACTCTTCTCCTACTCAAGCTGTGGGCACAGGGCTGTGACCCTTGGGGACATGGTCATTGAAAGGTCCATGCAGAGGCCAGGGATGAGGGACCCCACTTAGAAAAAAACAAGATGGCCCTGAACTAGTTCCGCTGATACCACCCAATGGAAACTGAAGCAATAAACAGGAGAAAAACCACTCAGCTCCATGTGAAATAATTTTGATCCGCCTAAACCTGTTTCCTACCCTGCCAACCCAGCTTTCCTACCTAACCTCTTCTCACTCTATAAGAACAACCCTGTCCATGACAATGGGCACAACTTCACTGCGGTCTGTGAACCATGCCCGGGGGCGCAATAAAGTTTCTGCCTGTTAGAAACTGGCCTGGCTCTCCTCTTTGCCATGCCAATCCGGTCAGTCATTACCTGGCATCTCCCAAGGTGTGGATCCTTCCTGCCTCTACCAGCATCATGATGCAGGTCCAAATGACTGGTGTCTCAGAAAAAAAAAAAAGTTTGTCATTCCCATATACCTTGCCATTTTCCTCTTGCTTGACAACTTATCTTCTTGCATTCCAAGGAATACAGCAGGTAAAAGAGCAAACTGGCACTCACCTTCTCTGTGCCAACCCCTTCCTCCCCTTTGCAGACCCTTGCCCATTATGCCCCCTTTTCTTTCCTTTGTGTGACTATCCCTGCACTCTGCCAAAGAGCAGCACGGTTGTCTCTCAGACATGAGTCTGCTGCCTTCTCATTTGGTGATCAATTAAACCACTTTCCCTTTCCTCAAACTCTGTTTCCATTTATTGGCTGAGGGACACTGAGGCAGTGTTCAGTAGCAATCAATCCAGAGGCCTGAGGGAGGACACGGATGCTGTGTTGTCAAAGTGACCTCAATGATGACCCGTGTCCCTCTCCGTCCTGCTGTCTGGGGAGAAGGTCAGGACCAAAGGGTTGAAGTAGAAAAGTAAAATTCTTAGGGTTCTGCAGTGAAATGGTGAGTAGCTCACACTAACCATGTGAGGAAGAGCCTTGGGGGAGGGAGGTTTTGGCCTCGCTTCCCCTTTGTGTCACTGTGGCATCACCATATGGCCCTGTATTAAAGTCAGCACTACAGTGATATTCGGCCTCGTCCTCAGAGTGGATGTTGGAGATGGTCAAGCAGCGGTCAGCCCCTGATCAGGAGCCTGAGAAGTGATCAGGAATCCCCTCTCCTTTGCCATGGCTTCCATCATTCCTAAGATACATCACATTCTGTGGTATCCTCCCTGGCAGCTGTTGATACCAGACAATGGGCAAGGTACTGAAATCTCTGTTCTGGATGCAGGTGAGTTTCACTGAGGGTTCCAGGGAGGCAGATGCAGGAGGAGGCTGGTGAGCTCAGGCACAGCACAGATACTTGGAACAGAAAATGCAAGAACCATGCTGAATGACAATGGGGAAACAGCCCTACAGACTGTGCAGGGTGGGAAATACAGTGAAGGGGCCCCTGAGTGTCTGGGCTGCTCTGATGTGTGGATACCATGAGGGGCAGGAGGTAGAAGGACACCCAGGCCATGGTGGAGGCTTCCAGGAGCTCTGCCCTGAGGCTGTCCAGCTGCACTGACCTCTCCATGCTTCTGTGTTATTCTCTTTGTCTGTAGTGCAATGAGGCGGGGCAGCCAATGCAAACCTCTCTCCAGTCCCCAGGTTGTGTGACTCTGTCTTGTCTTGGTCCTGAGCCGAAGGACGTCAAGCTGCTGATTTCCTGAGGTCAGAAGAAGGACCAGGTGTGGGGCATTGTGGGAGTTGGTTTTACAGCAGAAGTGTCTTCAAAGGGAGCATCAGTCATGCCCAGTGCACTTGAGCACAGCCCAGTGTCTGGACTGGTTTGTGGCCCCAACCCAGGATCACAGCGCCCCCTGGTGCCAGGATGAATGTCATCCTGCATGTGCTGACAGTCACCAGCATGACTGCTTCTGACTCTGATGGAGACCAGGCCCTGGGTGAGTGTGACATTGGCCCCTCACCAGACACTCGGAATAACCCTCTGCTCCCGTCTACTAAAAGAGGAAACTGGTGAGTGTAAGTGACTTTCTCTAAATACCCAAGAAGTGATGGGTAGGCTAGAACTCCCACTCAGAGCCCATAATACATACCCTTGCCCTCCCCTCACTGGGCATCATGTTTTCTTGGTTCCCTCATCCCAGGCCTCCTGGTCCCACCTGTCAGGACCCAGCTTCTGTATTCAGAAGTCTGTCGTCCTTGTGTCTATGCAGTGAACACTCAGATGTTCACGGTGCTGGAAACGGATTCCCTGTCAAATATCTGTGCACAGAGGTGGGGACCCTTGTCTTCTTTCTCTCTGATAGGACAAGGGGACCAGAGACCTTGCTCAGGCTCCATGTGTCACACTCCTTTCCTGGTATTTTAGGATGAGGATCCTTTCCAATGAGGTCAAGGTCTCTGCATTGGAGAACTGTCAGGTAAGCCCAGGAACAATTCTCTAGGGTATAGCCTGCGATGTGTACATTTTCCCCTAATGTCCTGAACAAATGTATTTGTCCTCAGGCTCCTGTTGCTCAAAAAGTACAATGTGACTCACTGACACATGCTGAGATGCTGCACCTGGACCCCTTGAGAGGACCCTGTGCCACTGGGCATAGACACCCCTATCACGCTGTCCCTCTCAGTTGTGTGGAAAGAGGTAACAGAGACTGGACAGGCCACGGCCTCAGGCACGTCCATCCTGCTACCAGCTGAGCACCCCACACAGCCCCTCTCCTGATGCCTCTTCCCTGTAGGTGTCCCTCAGAGACTCCAGGGGCTGCTGGCTCCTCAGGGCCAGTCCTCAACCTTCCCTTCTGGGTCTCAGTGCAGTGTGTGGCCAGTTGTTAGCATTTCTTGGCAGAATGGACTTTCCTAAACAACCTGCACTTGGGAACTTGGCAAAGATCTCTCTATGATGAAGGACAAGATATCTGACTTCAGTGACATTTCGTCATGATCAGCCACCATCTAGATCAATTCCAAAATAATTTTTCATGAGATTTACAGGATTGACCTTCTCTTGAATGGGATTCTGCACCACAACAGAAGTAATTCACAAGAACACTTGTCATTCCTTTCACTGATGCAGAATACAAGTGTTGGGTAATGACACCATGTTGAAATGTGTCATTGTACTGAATGTCTTGTATTTGAGCAGGGATCAGCGTGGACACGTGTTCCCTCATTGCTGGAGCCTCATCACCCGGATTTGCGTGGAGAGTGGAGCTGTCCTTCCCCACATGAGCCCTGCTTCATGGGACCCGCCACTCCCCTGGCATCTGTGAGAGCAGCTGCAGGGACAGGTGCTCCGGGGTTTTTTCATGTAGAAGCTTCGCCATTTTCTGCCCGTTGCATGCTGCGTCGCTGTCGTGAGGATTCTGTTCTCATGTTTGCTCCTGTGCAGATGAGTCTTTCTGGGTCTCCACTGGGGTGTCTCTCCCTGAACTGTTCCTTCCGGCATGGGTAGAGCTGTGTTCCTCTTTTCCCTTTAGCTCTTGGTTTGCTAAATACCAAGCTCTGCATATTAATAGTTTTTACCAAATTTGGAATATTTGGTGGAATATTTGTCTTTTATAAAATACATTTTCTTTTTGCAAACACTGTTCTAGCCTCTATTCCTTCCCCGGCTTGCTCCCTAGTGTCATCACTTACACACATTTGGTCCCTTGATGGTCTCCTGTACCTCAGATAACTTGTCATTTTTTCATTTCTTTCTTTTCTCTCAGTATCAAACAAGGGCTTAGACAGTTACATCATAAAGTTCAGTAATCTTTACATTTGCATCAGCAATTTTCTGCCAATGTCTTCCATTGTACTGTTAAATCTCAGAGAGTATCATGTTTATGGCTAGAATGTCAATTGTGCTCATATTTTAATGTGTCCCTTGTCTTATTTAGCAAGTTCACTCAACTGCCGCACTCACAACAGGGGAACATTTTAGTGATAATAGTCTCCGTATCTAGATACATGACATCCAGAAAATTTCACTGTCAGGATGAGCTCATTGAGGTTTGAGTTATTAGGATAATTTATTCCCAAATCTTGACAGAAAATTTTTGATAAATGCCGACATTTGTGCAATGTCCCGTGCTAGATACTGGAGACCTGTCTTTACATCTTTTTTTCCCCCTTACATTTTGATTCTGTAAATTCCCTGGGCACATTCAATCCTTGCTCTCAACTTGCTTTTTTACTCCCTTCCAAAGCACCAGAGCAGCCTGAAGTTTGGACAAATTTTTTTCTACTAGTGAGCAAAGTGCTCCTGACAGGAAATGAATGCCTTAATAGGATCTGTCTCTTCTGACCAGGGAACAAGCAAATATGACTGTGTGCCTGTGTGTGGACAGGTGTGTGCGTGTGGGCGAGTGTGCCTGTGTGTGTGGTGCAGGTGTGTGTGTGTGCAGGTGTGTGTGTGCATGTGGGAGTGTGTGTGTGCACGAGCATGTGTGTGTGTGGGTGGATGCTCCAGGCAAGAAACTCCATCTGATCTCAGGGAGCTTATTGCTCCTGCTCATCCTGTTCCTCCACACCCTGTGCTCATCTGTGCTTTAGAATATTTACTCAACTCCAGAGCTGTCTCTGCAGTTCCTCGTGTTCTGCCCTCTCAGTCTTTCCACCTTGGTCCTCAATCCAAACAACTCCTGTGGTAAGGAAACACCTGGAACCCCTTCCTGCAGTCCAAAATCCACTCGGGACTCACATATGCAGACAATGCCTGAGAGCTGGAGTGGGGCAAAGGACTTGGGACCCGAGTCACCTCCTCCTGGGGCTGGAGGAGTGTGACCCAGACGAGGAAGGGGTTTTTGTCTCACTTCCCCATGGGCTCATGTCACTGTGGAGCATTGTAACTGCTGTCTGCTAACAGGCAGTAATAGTCAGCCTCATCGTCAGCCTGGGCCCCGCTGATGGTCAGGGTGGCCGTGCTCCCGGATTTGGAGCCTGAGAATCGGGCAGGGATCCCTGAAGGCCTGTCACCATCAGTATCAACGAGCAACACAGGGGCCTGGCCAGGCTTCTGCTGGTACCAGCTAGCATAATCATCTATTCCTTGGCAGGTGATCGTGGCCGTCTGTCCCAAGGCCACAGAGACTGACTGTGGTTGACTCAGCTCAGCAGTGACCACTGAACCTGCAAGAGGAGAGGAGAAGAGAGGTGAGTGTGAGGATGAGGGTCATTCCCAGAGGGCACAGCCCCTGCTGCATCCCCTGTGCTGTGCTGAAGTTCAGGCCAGGCTGCTCCCTGTTTTCCATGTGGGCTGATCCCTAGGGCCAGCACCTGTGCAGATAATGAGGAGGGGGAGCAGGAGAGGGCTCCAGGCCATGGTGCAGATGTAGCAGGATCAGCTTCTAAGCCTGCAGCTGGGATGGGTGCTCAGGGCCTCTCTTATCCTCGGGTGGCATGCAAATCTACTTCCTACCTCCCTGTGGCCTTGCTAGGGGTTCTGAAGAACAGACCAAGCACACCTCATAGAAGACTGAGAAGTGCAACCCAGTGCCTGGTCTGTACTACAGATTCTACAGATTCTAAGATCTGTGGACACAGCCCTCTCTCTCACTCTCTCTCTCTCTCTCTCTTTCTCTCTCTCTCTCTCTCACACACACACACACACACACACACTTCCATCTGTACCCTGGACAACCCTCTGGTTTGGGACAACCGTCATCACTCTCTCTGGTGAGGAGAACACACGTGGTGTGGACTTTGCAGACTTGAGGAGGGAGCGTGGGAAGAGAGGTCACAATATGTGAGTGGCCCAATTCCATCCCCACACAGCGTGATATATGAAAGGAAGATGAATACACCTCATCAAAATTTTTATGAATTTTGACCTCATCAAAATTCTTATCTTTTGATTAATAAAACCTCCTCCACAGGATAAAAGAAACAAGTAACAGGCATGAGAAAACATTAGTAAAGACATTTCCGATGAACAGCTAGTGCAGAGAGGATACTAAGAAACATGTCACTGAACAGTGAAGACACAACCACTAGGAAAGGAGAAAAGTGGAACCAACACTTGTGTGTGGAGGATGTAGGACGGCGGGAGCAGGAACAGGTACTTGGCATGTGTTTTGGGAAATGCCAATGTAAGCAGAGGAGAGGGTGTCCCTATGAGCCGTCAGATTGGCTGATGTAGAAAAGAGGACCCCTAATACTGGCGGAGTGAGGAGATCGGGGCCCTCACGCCTGACTGATGGGGTGAAATTTACCACAACGCTGGAAAGAGTTTGCAGGTGTCTGAAGAAACAAAACCTTCATTTCCCACACAGGCCCGTGGTGTTTCTCTCAGGCACTTACTTCAGATCCTGAGAAGTCATGTTCACAGAAGGTCGAATCACTGATAATCACGACACCTTTGTGCATAAGAGCATTTCCAAGTGCTGTCCAGAGAGAAAACAGATGCCAGGCCTGGTGTTGATTAACCAGATGTCGGTTCATGAACCATGGAATCCTACTCAGCAAAGAAAAGGAAATCTCTCTCTATATTTTTAAAATGTTTTATTATTACTATTATTATTTAAAGATATATTTATTTTTTTAATACAAGAACCGGGGTACAGGGCAGATGTGCAAGAGGGTGAGATACTTCACCAGAGACAGAGCAGGGACCAGAACAGGCACACTGACGAAATACACTGCTGAGGGGCGCACCGGGCCAGACAGGAGAGGTCTGCTGTGCCATGTGGGACCCTCATTGGCCAATCGGGTTGGAACCAGCACTGCAGAGGCTGCAGACAGCTTCACAGCGCTGCACTCAACCGCCTGCGCCACCAGGAGATGCCCTTGATTTTAATATATATATTTTTTACAATGTTGTTCATTTTCCTCTCCTGCGTAATCCCCATAAGATTCCCGCCACTAAGTCACCCATGATCGTCACCATAGTCTCCTGTGCTTTCCCTCTCCTGTTTTGATCCTTCTCCATCACCCTCCCCAGCTGAATGTCTCTGATTTGTATTTTGCTGCTAGTTTTCTTTTTTCCCCCGATCCCTGGTTTGGTTTTCCTATTTCCTCCTATAAGAGACACCATCCGGGCTTGCCCGGTGGCGTAACGGTTGAGGGCTGGGTTGCAAAGCTGCCCGCGGCCTCTGCAGCACTGGTTCGATCCCTGGCTGCTCCCCGGCCACTGGAGGAGGGTCCCACATGGCGCGCAGACCTCTCCTGCCGCCTGCTGCTCCCCTCAGCAGTGTACTTCGGTCCTTCTGCAACAGGGTGGTCCCCAGGAAAGGGGGAGGTTCCCTGCCCCACCCAAGGGAGGGTGGAGCTGAGCAGGAAGAGGAGAAGCTGCAGAAGAGACTGAGGAAGGAAGCAGGATGGAGCCAGGAGACCTGGAGGAGGCGCATGGAGCCTAGAGACACGTGAAGAAACTGCGCTTGTCTTTTGGTCGTGGACTGGGTGACACAGATGTGGGTGAGACCCGTGGGGAGGTGACAATGGCAGCTTTTATCTTGATGTTGATTTTGCTCTTTTCCTTCCGGGCTTGTCTGGTTGTTTGTGACCCTTTTCTGTGGGTCCCCACTGGAAGATGCTTTAGACTTGTAGCAGGCTTTGGGGCCTTGTTCTGGGCCGATCCCATATGGATGGACTTTTACCCACGAGGGGATGGGTAACTTTGGGTGCTTCATTTAGAAACTAGACTCTTTGCCTTACCTGTATTGTTTCCTAGTTTTATTAAAGTTCCTTCCCATTAAAGTCTCCTATGTTTTGTGTTGATGCGGCGGATGGCAGAACCCATTTAGAATAGGCAGGTTTGCAGGGCTTGGGCTACCCCTCTCCCTGTCCCACAACACTTCTGCCTGCTCTACTCCCCGCTCTGGCTCTGGTGAATTCTCTCACCCTCCTGCGCTTCTGACTGTACCCAGTGCATGTACAAACAAACAAACAAACAAATAAATAAATAAATACATGCCTCTTTAAAAAAAAAATATTTAAAAAGACACCATCCGACATTCTTCTCTTTCCTTCTGACTTATCACACTGAGCATGATCAAAAAGGAGTGACCTCTTAAGGCAACAATAATTAAGAGGCTCCAGGGAGCTAGTGCTGAGTGACAATGCCAGTGCCACGGCTGCACTCAATAGTCACACGGGCAGGCTGGCTTCCCCAGTTCCAGAGGAACAGGGAGTTCGTGGTCGATTGGAAAGGACAAAAGGCCCGGGAGTTTGCACAGTCAAAGTTCATTGGGAGCAAAGCAGGACAAATCTTTGAAGCAGAAGCAGCAAAGCAAAGCTCCTGTTCGTGGGAAGGGACTCAAAAATGAGTTGCCATTGGTGGGATCCCCGAGGCTGCCTTTACTGCTGGGGTGGTAGGTGTTGGATTTGTTCTTCCTTTGATGGGGCTTTGTTTTGAATTTTTTGTGTTTCTCCGCTGCTGTTCCCTGGCCTGGATCTGTCCTGCTCTCTAGATGTGGGTGCTGCACCCCCTTCCCTGGACTGTCTCCCCATGTCCCTGAGCTGTGTCCTGACCTTCATTTCCTAACTCAGTGGGACTGTTTTCTCTCTACCTATCCCCTCTGAAAAGACACTGTGAGATGAAAGAACCAGTCAGAAAGTAATGCCTGGGTTAGGACTGGAGGGTGCTGATGGGAGGGGTAGGGGTGTTCTTAAAAGTCAGCACATGGGCCCCTTGGGCTAAGGGAACTGTTGGTATCTAGGCCCTAAGGGTGGATCTAAGAACCCACTCTTAATGCCTTCTGGGACACTTGGGGGTGGCAGGGTGTGGTTGTTGTAGAAATTTACCCCTCCCCTGGGGCTCCTCACTAAGATGGGGAACAGCTGTGGGGTAGATCAGGTGACTGAGGTTCCTGGGGGGAGCGTCAGCATCTACCACATGCCCATCATGTCAGAAAGGCAGCCTGGCCTCCAAGGTCTATAATCACAGTCACCTCCTGGGGTGGGACCCCACATAGCCTTCAGGCCCCCACCTGGGGTCTGTCCTGGCTGGCTGAGACTGCAGGGTCTTCCAGGAGACTGGGCTGGGCTGAGCTGGACCATGAGAGAGATCAGAATCCAGTGATCTAGGGGATAGGGGTCCCCAGACCCAGTCATCTTCTTTCTCCTGTCGTCCTCCCCGTGTACCCCAGGTGCACTTCGTGCCATCCTGGGCCTGTGGTTAGAATGTGCGTGTGTGGCCTGTGTCATTGGCTGTTTTTTCATTACTGAGTACATGGAAGTTTCCTTGTTAAACAACCATCCCCTCTGGAAGAGTGATCACAGCTTGGTCTCTTTTTACACCTGGTGTTGGGTCTGTGTTGTGACGGCTCACACATCACTAAAAATGACACCTAGGATTTCACTACTGTTTTATATAAGATGTGAGGCTTTTGAAATCCAGGCCTGGCTAAGAAACTCTGTTTAGGCTCCATGGTCTCTGAAGGCCACCAGGGTCATGGTCTTTGCACAGAGAGAGAGCTCAGGGGACTGAATGGTCAGGGGTTCCCCAGGGCGCCTGGATCCTGAACTCAATGACCAAGGACAACCCGTGACCTGACTGTGGCCAGAGAAGGGAGAATCCACTTCACTCTGGAGAGGGTCTGTTTACTGAGGCCTCAGAACTCCATCCAGGGCCCAGGGTGTCCTGAGAGTGGGCCTGCCCCTCCTGATATCCTGAGCAATGTAGGTATAGCCTGAGCTCAGTCAGCCTAGAGGACGGAGAGGTGGGGTGGAGAGAAGTGGTGAGGGTGTCCCTGATATGCCAGAAGAGAAGGGCAGCTCCCTGGGCACAGGCTCTATGACTGTATTTCCCAGGTGATGCCCCCGGTACCCTGGTCCCATCAGTGTCCTGGCAGCACACTGTGATTCTCACCCTCAGAATATGGTCACTGCTCTGGGGGAAGGCCTGGCTGTACTGAGTTCCTCTGAAGCTGCTCTGGTTCCCAGGCCCCAGGGCAGTTGTTCTCCCACTGAGACTCCTGGTCAGCCCACTTTGTCTTGGGGCTCCTGCCTGCAGCTCTGCTGCCCCCTGCTGGTGGAGGAGAGCTCATCCCAGGAACCTCCTTGCCAGTCACCCCAGAGCCCCTGTCCAAGGAGAGAGTGTTGAACAGAGTCCAGCCCTCCCCGTGCCAGCTCTGATGCCCTGACATCCTGGCAAAGTGCAGCAAGATAGAATAGGGGTCATAGAGGTGCAGGGCACATCAAATTTTTGAAGCACATCTCACAGCTTAAGTGCCCTAGCCTGGGTGATTTGTTCATTTGCAAAACTGAAAACTCTGGAAACTGAGTGATGCTCGAGTAGTCCCTGCCTTCATGTCACCTCAGATTCTGGCAGGCATCCCTGTCCAGTCCCCCTCACCCCTGTGCTCCCCAGCGCTCTTGGGAATCTGAGCACAGCCCCAAGGTCTCTCTCTGCACTTGCTCTTCTCTGTCCCCTCAGTCCTTCCACCTGGGCCCTCATGCCCACAACTGCTGTGGTCACGAAAGCACATGGCAGCCTCGTCCGGTGGGCTCACTTCTCCTGATCTGCCCAATGCTGATGCTGCCTGGGAGCTGGTAGAGGGGGAGCCAGGGGACCTCAGATCTGGACCCGGAGCAGAGTTGCTAATGGCTGTGTCTCCATCCTCCTGGGGCTGGAGGAGAGTGTGACCCAGATGAGGAAGGGGTTTGTGTCTAACTTCTCTATGGCCCCGTGTCACTGTGGGTTGATTTCTATCCTCATCCCACACCTGACACTAGTAGTCAGCCTATCCTCTTCTGGGCCCTGCCTATGGTCAGGGTGGCCGTGCTCCCAGAGCTGGGGCCTGAGAATTGGGCAGGGATACCTGAAGCCCTAGCATCTAAACTATCAATGAGCAGCACAGATACCTGGCCGGGCTTCTGTTGGAACCACTGAGCAATAGTGTTTATTGCTTGGCAGGTGATTGTGGCCATCTGTCCCAAGGCCACAGGGACTGTCTATGGTTGACTCAGCTCAGCAGTGACCACTGAACCTGCAAGAGGATAGGGGAAAAGAGGTGAGTGTGAGGATGAGGGTCATTCCCAGAGGGCACAGCCCCTGCTGCATCTCTTGTGCTGCGCTGAAGGCCAAGCCAGGCCTACTCCCTGGTTTGTGTGTAGGTTGATCCCTAGGGCCAGCACCTGGGCAGATAATAAGCAGGGAGAGCAGGGACGGGCTGCAGGCTATGGTGGAGATGTCGCTGGAACTGTCTCTGAGCCTGAAGTTGGGATGTGTAATCAGGGCCTCTCTTCATTTTTTATAATGTTTGATGTCTCCTATCAGGTATAATCCTCATAAAATTCCCCCCACACCAAATCACTCATGAACCATCACCTTCTCCCCCCTGTGTCTATGCAGTGAACACTCAGATGCTCACGGTGCTGGAATCTGATTCCCTGTCAAATGTGAGTCTGTCTGTGCATAGAAGTGGGGACCCTCGTTTGCTCCCTCTGTGGCAGAAAACACAGGTGCTGTGTGGTGGGACTGCAGGGAACAGGGATGCTTGGTCAGGCTCTGCGTGTTTGGCTCCTTTCTTGACATTTTAGGATGAGGATTTGCCCTCCAATGAGGTCAAGATCTTGACTTTTGGAGAAATATCAGGTAGGCACAGGAGCATTTCTTTTTAAAGGATAGTCTGTGATGTGTGCACTTTCCCCTAATGTCCTGAACAAATGTATTTGTCCTCAGGCTCCTACTGCTGAAAATGTACAATGTGACTCACTGACACATGCTGGACGCTGCACCTGGACCCCCTGAGAGGCACTGGTGCCCCTGGCACAAACACACCTGATGAGCTGCCCCTCCCAGTTGTGTATAAAGAGGTGACTGAGACTGGACAGGGCCATGGGCCTTAGGCCGGTCCATCCTGTTCCCTGCTTGGCACAACCCACAGCCCCTCCCCTGATGCCTCCTCCCCTCATATGCCCTTCAGAGTCTCCAGAGGCTGCTGGCTACTCAGGGCCAGTCCTCGGCTGTCACTTCTGTGCAGCGTGTGGCCAGTTGTTAGCAACATTCTAGGAGAACAGACTTTCGTAAAGTGACCTGCGCTTGGGAACTTGGCAAAGATCTCTCTGTGGAGAAGGACAGTCATCTGACTTCAGTAACATTTCCTGATGATCAGCCAAATCCAGATCAATTCCTAAATAATTTTTCATGAGATTTATAGGATTGACCTTCTCTCTGAAAGGGATTCTGCACCACAATAGAAGTAATTCACAAGAACACTTGTCATTCCTTTTACTGATACATAAGACAAGTGTTGGGTGCTGACACCCATTTTGAAATTTGTCATTGTAGTGAATGTCTTGTCTTTAAGAACAGTATTAGTATGGTCACATGTTACATCAATTCCCTCATTCCTGGGAGACATTTTGGGGGCCTGCTGCCCTAAAGGGCTCCGGCGTTTTCTGAGAGTACCTGTTTACTCTGCAGACGGAGATCCAGGAGGCTAGAATTTCTGCAAACAGAACTTCTTCCCGGAATTGACTCCTATTTTCTGAGGACCAACTGGCTTATGTGCATGATCCCTACTAACTATAAAAACTTCATCCAGAAGTAACTTACTGATTTATATAAGCATAAACAGAATTGCATGCTGTTTTCTTGTTCCCATGTTCATACCTTTAAGAAATGCTTGGGCTGCGAGAGTGAAAGGAAGAGTTGCTCTGGGATGACTCTCTCCCCAGCCTCCCCTGCTGCAAATTCATTTACACCTGGAATCTTCATTCACAGCTGAGAACTCCTCATTGGCTGTCTGCTGCCTGACCTCCCTATCCTGATTTTTGTGGTGAGTGGAGCTGTCCTTCCCACATAAGCCCTGCTTCATGGGACCTGCCACTCCCCTGGCTCCTGTGAGAGCAGCTGCAGGGACAGATGCTCAGGGTTTGTCTCATTTAGAAGCTTCACCATTTTCTGCTGTCTCTTGTTTGCATTGTTTTCATGATTTCTGTTCTTGATGTTTGTTCCTGTGCAGATGAGTCTTTCTGGGTCTCCACTGGGGAGTCTCTCCCTAAATTGTTCCTTCCGGCGTGGGTAGAGCTGTGTTCCTCTTTTCCCTTTTAGCTCTTGGTTTGCTGAATCTCAAGCTCTGTACGTTAATAGCTTTTACCAAATTTGGAATATCTTTGGTCATTTCTCTTTTCCAAATACTTGTTCACCCTCCATTCCCTCCCAGCTTTCTCCCGAGTGTCATCACTTACACATTTGGAACCTTGATACTGTCCTGCAGCTCAAATACCTGTCATTTCTCACTCTTTTTCTCTCAGTATCAAAGAATGTTTCTGATTATTCCATCATAAAGGTCAGTCATCTTTACATTTGCATTATAATATTCTGACAATGTCCTCAGTCATATATTGAAATCTCACAGAGTATCACGTATTTCTAGAATGTCAATTGTGCTCATATTTTAATGTGTCCCGTGTCTTATTTGCATGTTCACTCATCTGCTACTCTCAGAACAGTGAAATATTTTCATGATAATAGTCTCCATGTCTAGATACATGACTTCCAGAAAATTTCACCTTCAGGATGGGCTCATTGAGTTTTGTATTATTAGGGCAAATATATTCCTGATTTTCATGGGCAATTTTGTGCAATGTCCCTTGTTATATACTCGAGACCTGTATTTATCTCTATGGTATATTTTTTTTATACATTTTATTTCTGTAAATTTATTGGACACACTCAATCCTCACTTCTCAATTTGCTTTTTTACTCTCTTTAAGAGTCACTGGATCAGCATAAAGTTTGGGCAAATTTTCCCAAACTGAGCCAAGCACTCCTGCCAGGCAACCAATGCCTTAATAGCCTCTGACTCTTCTGACGAGGGAAAAAGCATATATGAATGTGTGTGCCTATGGCTGTGTGTGTGAATGGTGTGTGTGTGTGTGTGTGTGTGTGTGTGTGTGTGTAATTCATGCAAGAAGCTCCCTGTGATGAATCAGGGTGGTTATTCCTCCTGCCCATCCTTTTTCTCCATCACGCCTGTGCTTGTCACTGCGCTTAGAATCTTTGCTCAACTCCAGAGCTGTCTCTGCAGTTCCTCCTGCTCTGCCCTCTCACTCTTTCCACCTTGGTCCTCAATCTCCACCACTACGGTGGTCAAGGAAACACAACAGAGCCCATTCCTGCAGTCCTAATCCATTCGGGACTTACATCTGCAAAGAATGTCCAAGAAGTGGTGGAGGGGCAAAAGAGCTGGGTCTTGGGTCAGGACGCTCTTGCCCTGTGTCTCCATCCTCCTGGGCTGGAGGAGAGAGTGACCCAGATGGGGACGGGGTTTATGTCTCACTTCCCCATGGCCTCATGTCATTGTGGAGCATTATAACTGCTGTCTGCTGACAGGCAGTAATAGTCAGCCTCATCCTCAGCCTGGGCCCCGCTGATGGTCAGGGTGGCCGTGCTCCCCGAGCTGGAGCCTGAGAATCGGGCAGGGATCCCTGAAGGCCTGTTATCAAAAATATCAACGAGAATCAAAGGGGCCTGGCCAGGCTTCTGCTGGTACCAGCTAGCATAATTGTTTATTCCTTGACACGTGATCTTGGCTGTCTGTCCCAAGGCCACAGAGACTGCCTGTGGTTGACTCAGCTCAGCAGTGACCACTGAACCTGCAAGAGGAGAGGAGAAGAGAGGTGAGTGTGAGGATGAGGGTCATTCCCAGAGGGCACAGCCCCTGCTGCATCCCCTGTGCTGAGCTGAAGTTTAGGCCACGCTGCTCCCTGGTGTCTATGTAGGCTGATTCCTGTGGGCCATCACCTGTGCAGATAGTGAGGAGGGGGAGCAGGAGAGGGCTCCAGGCCATGGTGCAGATGTCGCAGGATCAGCTTCTAAGCCTGCAGCTGGGATGAGTGCTCAGGACCTCTCTTATTCTCGGGTGGCATGCAAATCTACTTCCTACCTCCCTGAGGCCTTGCCAGGGGCTCTGAAGAAAAGAGCTCAGCTCATAGAAGACTGTGAAGTACAACCTAGAGCCTGGTCTGTACTAGAGATTCTAAGACCTGTGGACACAGCACTCTCTCCCTCTCTCTCTGTTTCTCTCTCTCTCTCTCTCTCTCTCTCTCTCTCACACACACACACACACACACACACACACACACACACACACACACTTCTATCTGTACCCATCTGTACCCTGGACCACTTCCATCTGTACCCTGGACCACCCTCTGGTTTGGGACAACCCTCATCACTCTCTCTATTGAGGAGAACACATGTGGGGTGGACTTTGCACACTTGAGGAGGGAGCTGTGGGGACAGGGGTCACACTATGTAAGAGGCCCAATTCCATCAGCACACAGGGAACTGGGTCATTTAACCTCAGGGAATAGCTCTTGTTTATGTTTAAGAACATGCAGGAATGAGAGTAAGTTGCGGTACTAGGATGACACCAGAATCATGATGTATGAAAGGAAAATGAAATAAACTGACCTCATCAAAACTCCTATCTTTTGTTTTTTTTTTTTTTTTTATAGAGGCATGCTTTATTTATTTGTTTTGCTGGTTTGTTTGTTTGTTTTGTTTATACATGCACTGGGTACAGTCAGAAGCGCGGGAGGGCGAGAGAATTCACCAGAGCCAGAGCGGGGAGCAGAGCAGGCAGAAGGACCGAAGCACACTGCTGAGGGGAGCAGCGGGCGGCAGGAGAGGTCTGCGCGCCATGTGGGACCCTCCTCTGGTGGCCGGGGAGCAGCCGGGGATCGAACCGGCGCCGCAGAGGCGCGCGCAGCTTCGCAACCCAGCGCTCAACCGCCTGCGCCACCGGGGAGGCCCAAAACTCCTATCTTTTGATTTATAAAACCTCCTCTGCAGGATAAAAGAAACAAGTCCCAGGCAAGAGAACAAGTTAGCAAAGACATATCTGATGAACAGCTAGTGCAGAGAGAATGCTAAGAAATGTGATCACACACAGTGAAGATACATCCACTTATGAAAGGATACTAAGTGGAACCAACACTTGTGTGAGGAGGATCTAGGGCGGCGGGAGATAGGCGCAGGAGCTTGTCATCTGTTATATGGAAAACACCATTGTAACCTGAGGAGAGGGTGTCCCCATGTGCCCTCAGATTGGCTGATGTAGAAAAGAGGACCCCAAATACTGGTAGGGTGACTGATGGGGTGAAATTAACCACAACTCTGGAAAGAGTTTGTAGATGTCTGAATAAAGAAAACCTGCATTTTCCCACAGAGGCTCATGGTGGTTCTTTCAGGCACTTACTTCAGATCCTGAGAAGTCATGTTCACAGAAGGTCTAATCACTAATAATCATGACACCTTTGTGCATAAGAGCTTCTCCAAGTGCTGTCCAGAGAGAAAACAGATGCCAGGCCTGGTGTTGATTAACCAGATGTTAATTATTGAACCATGGAATCCTACTCAGCAAAGAAAAGGAGGGTTTTTTTTTTCAATTTTTAATCTAAAATTTTTTTTGCATCATTGTTCATTCTCCTCTGGCAAGGGCCATGCTACTCATGTTATCTGAGAAATGTCCAGGCATGGGGCAGATTCTTGAAAAGTCAGGAATCTTGTAGCTGAATTCTGCTAGATTTTTTTTATTTGTTTATGGCTAACTTTTCTGTATGTGGCAATTGTTACACATTTAAACATTAAACTGCAAATACTGTAATTCTAAATAACCAATTTGATGGCAAAAGGCACTGCATGATACAAATAATAAATTTTTAAATAATTAGTAATTCTGTGTCAAAATGCAGTAATTCAACATTAGCTTTGCATTAATAAGTGAAAATCTTCCAGGAACAAAAGACTGTAAACTTCCCTTGGCCAAGTCTTTGATATGGATATGTGGCCTTCTAAAGCAAGGGCCATATGAAGAAGGAAATTCTTTTACTTTGAAGTTAGAGATAGCAGTTGTGCTGTAGGTGAGAGTCATGCTCTAAGTATAAGGAAATTCCTGATATCCAGGAGGCTCCATAGCCGACTCCTGCTGGATCTTTCCTGTTTGTTTAAGGCTGATTCCCCTGGATTTGACAATTGTCATGGCAGTTGTTAAAGTATGCACTCAAGAATAAGTCAACAACAATTTTGTGACTCGTTGAGCTAATAACCATCGTAGAATAAACACTGCCCATTGGAAATAGTCAATGTTACAACAACTGATATGTCACGTATCAACTATTCTGGGAACCAAAATCTATAACCATCTCTAGCCCTGCCTCAGATGAAATATTTGTAGTTCCTTAGAACAACAATCAGCGGAGGTGGCACAGCGGTTGAGCGCTGGACTGCAAAACTGCCCACAGCCTCTGCAGCACCAGTTCAATCCCCGGCCACCGGCGAGGGTCCCACATGGTGCTCAGACCTCTCCTGCGCTGCTCCCCTCAGAAGTGTACTTGGTCAGTCTGCCTGTTCTGCTCCCCGCTATGGCTCTGGTGAATTCTCTCACCCTCCCATGCTTCTGACTGTACGCAGTGCTTGCATAAATAAATAAATAAATAAATAAATAAATAAATAAATAAATAAATAAATAAATAAATCTTAAAAAAAATACCCATAACAATGGGCAAACTTAGAGAGAATGGAATTTTCCCTTGATCTTAAAGTTAGATATGGAAACTAGGCTGACGAGATAAGCAGAGGAGTAATAGGTAGAAAAACTCTTTTGTTAGATTAGGAGAAGTCCTCTCTTAATTGAGAGTTGGGTTTAGGGAAAAGTCAGTGTGGCTTGCCCAATAGTGATGCCCTCTGGCCCTTTGTTCTTAACATTGAATCAATATTTTATTAAAACAATATTAGATGATGATTTCTATATGAAAGCCTTCTGTTTTGCTTTAATCATATCATTACATGTTAGTCTTAAGTTTATAGGATAGTTAGAAAAAAAATCCCTTTGTCTTCCTTCCCCCAGATAACTTCATCCCTTAATTTTCTTAGCCCTTAGTTAAGCATTCACCATGGTAAACATAGAAATGTTAGCTATAGTCACATAAGTTTTTGCTAGTAATAAGATAATTGTTTGGATGTTTAAGATAAATGACTATTCTAAGAACACTTTTGTTTAGCAACTGTGCCATCTTTTTTTAATTTAAATATTTTATTTTATATAATTCTGAGACAGGGCAAGCTAGGGTTATTAGGCAGTTTTAGGGACAGTGCAGGAGGGGACCTCTGAAGAATTTAGGGAGGCTTCAGAGATAAGGACAACCAAAGAAATATAACCAATTCCATTAGGAAAACAAACACCCCAGGACCACGAATAATATTAATACTGTTAATGCTAGTCCTGGTTTCCTTCAGGTGGTAAAGGGAGCGGAGATGGGAGAAATGGAGAGTGGTTTAATTTATGGACACATTAGAAGGGCAGCTGTTTAACTTCAATGCAGGGATGCCCATCCAGAAGACTGGGCCATAAATTTAAAGATGCAACTAATGGGGAAAGAGAAAGCTGTTAGATAAGGAATGTGAAGATCCCCACTCAGTTGCAAATTAAGTGAGACAGCCGAAAAACTAACCAATCACAGAGAGACTGGTGGAAACTTTAGAATAATGAAGGGAAAAATGTATATATTCCCTGAGACATGACTCCACTTTGGCTTCCTTGCCCCTCCCAGGCCTGGTTCCCTGGCCTGGGAGTCCCACTTTATTTCTGCTCTTTCCTCCTCAATAAACTTTTTCTTCTAAACAAACCTGACCTGCCTCTTCTTGCTTGCCTGAGCGTCTGCGAAGTTCCTGCTGCGGCTTCATGAGACACCAACCCGTGGGGGTCTAGTGACTGGGGCTCAGTGCTGCCCTGCAGCCTGGGATCCGTTCCTGGCTGAGAGACTAGGCCTGACAATTCCGGTATCAATTCTTACATCTTTTTTCATCTTTGCACAATGTAAGCATTTTCATTTTGGTTATATTCCCCTACAATTGCATCCCACCCTTATTTTGACTCTAGTCCTTCCTTTCCCTGTCCCTCCCCCCTTACCCCGTAGTGTGTCTCTGGTTTATAGTTGCTTGTTGATTTTGATTTTACTTTCTATTGATTAATCTTTTCCCTGTCTGTTATTTAGGTTTTCTAAATTCCTGCTATGAGTGAGATCATCCGGTTATTTTTATTTAGCAGCACTATTTACAATAGCTAAGCTATGGAAACGACCCAAATGCCCAAAAATAGATGACTGGATCAAGAAGATGTGGTACACATACACAATGGAATATTACTCAGCATTCAAAAAAGATAAACACATGCAGTTGGCAGCAACATGGATGGAGCTAGAAGGAATCATGCTCAGCGAAATAAGTCAGAAAGAAAACTGTGCATTCTTTAAAACAAAGAATAATAATTGTCAAGGCCTCTGCAGGAAGGCAAATAGCCCCCTGGATGTTCTTGAGAAAGATGTAATGATTGTTATCTTCCTGCCCTAATGCATATGTTCATGTACTCCCACGGTTTGCTTGTAATGTATAAATAAAGAGCTGCTGAGACCCTTGGCAGGAGATAACTTGCACCAGGAACAAGTGTTAGCATCTCCTCATTCCTTTCCCCCTCACCCCCTCAGATACGTCTACGTCATCTCATCCTTACAGGAACCCTGACACAACAGTTTGCCTGAGCTGGCTTCCGGCAGGCCTCTCAGTTGTAATCCCCATAACATTCCCACCACTAAGTCCCCATGAACTGTCACCATAGTCTCTTGTGCTCTTCATTCCCCTGTTTTTATCTCTCTCCCTCACCCTCCCCAGTTGAAGGACTCTGATTTATATATTGCCTCCTAGTTTTGTCTTTTTTCTCCTGATCCCTTGTTTGGTTTCCCTATTCCCTCCTATAAGAGAAACCATCCGACATTTTTATCTCTTCTTCTGACTTATCACACTGAGCATAATCAAAAAGGAATGACCTCCTAAGGCAACAATAACTCAGAGGCCTCCAGGGAGCTAGTGCCGAGTAACAATGCCAGTCCCAAGGCTACCCTCAATAGTCACACGGGCAGTCTGGCTTCCCCAGTTCTGTTAGGGGAAAGGATGTCCTGAGCTAATCTCATACAGGCTTTGTGGACCCCACCCCCACTCCAGACTAAAGCCATCAAGACATTGGGAAAGACAAATCCCATCACACCAAGGGGAGGGTGGCTGGGACCTGAGGGTGGAGTTGGGCAGCCAGGTTGGATATAAAAACCAAACACGTGGGCCTTGCTCTCTCTCTGGCTCGCGATCGCTCGCCTCCTGGCTTCACCGCTCCTGGCTGGCGGCCAACTCTGAGAGCGCCATTTTGGGATTCCTGATCGGCAGATCTGGTAGGACTCATTTAAAACTTTGTCTCCCACTTTTCTCCAGAGCTGTACATTTCCTCATTTCCCCTTCCCTTGTAAATAAACCTTTTATTAACCTTTCAGGTGTGCCTGCAGTAGAGCATTGATAAGTCCTTTTAAGCGCGCAGGTGAGGACCCACAGTCAGGCACCCGTTTTGTATCGGGGTTGCTCTACAACAGTTCCAGAAGGAACAGGGAGCTCGTGGTCACTTTGAAAGGAGGAGAAAAGGCCGGGGAGTTTGCCTACTCAAAGTTCATTAGGCGCAAAGCAGGACAAATCTTTGTTTGAAGCAGAAGCAGCAAAGCAAATCTCCTGTTCCTGGGAGGGGACTCGGAAATGAGTTGCCATTGGTGGGATTGCAGAGGCTGCCTTTACCTTACTGCTGGGGTGGTAGGTGTTGGATTTGTTCTTCCTTTGATGGGGTTTTGCTTTGAATTTTTTGTGTTTCTTACCTGCTGTTCCCTGGCCTGGATCTGCCCTGCTCTCTAGATGTGGGTGCTGCACCCCTTTAGCTGGACTCTGTCTCCCATGTCCCTGAGCTGTCTCCTGACCTTCATTTCCTAACTCAGTGGGACTCTTTTTTCCTAACCTATCCCCTCTGAAAAGACACTGTGAGATGAAAGAACAGTCAGAAAGTAATGCCTGGGTTAGGACTGGAGGGCGCTGGCGGGAGGGGGAGGTGTGTTCTTAAAGGTCAGCAGGCGGGCCCCTGGGCTAAAGGAACTGTTGATATCTAGGCCCTAAGGGTGGAGCTAAGAACCCACTCCTAATGCCTTCTGGGACCCTAGGGGATGGGAGGGTGTGGTTGTTGTAAAAATTTACCCCTCCCCTGGGGCTCCTCACTAAGATGGGAACAGCTGTGGGGTAGATAAGGTGACTGAGGCTCCTGGGGGGAGCGTCAGCATCTACCACATGCTGGTCATGTCAGAAAGGCAGCCTGGCCTCCAAGGTCTGTAATCACAGTCACCTCCTGGGGTGGGACCCACATAGACTTCAGGCCCCACCTGGGGTCTGTCCTGGCTGGCTGAGACTGCAGGGTCTTCCAGGAGACTGGGCTGGGGTTGAGCTGGACCATGAGAGAGATCAGAATCCAGCAATGTCGGGGGTAGGGGTGCCCAGGCCCCCTCATCTTCTATCTCCTCCTGTCATCCTCCCATGTACTCCAGGGGCACTTTGTCCCATCGGGGCCTATGGTTAGAATGTGTGTGTGTGGTCTGTGTTGTTGGCGGTTTGTCCATTACTGAGTGCATGGAAATTTCTTTGTTAAACAACCGTCCCTTTCGAAGAGTGATTACAGCTTTGTCTCTTTTCCAAGTGGTGTTGGGTCCTTGTTGTGACAGCCCCAACACCATTGAACTCGGCACTCTTGGATTTCACTACTGTTTTATATAAGATGTGAAGCTTTTGAAATCTAGACCTGGCTAAGAAACCCTGTTTAGGCTCCATGGTCTCTGAAGGCCATCAGGGTCATGGTCTTTGCACAGAGGGAGAGCTCAAGGGGACTAAATGGTCAGGGTTCACCAGGGTGTGGAGATCCTTAATTCAATGACCAGGGACAGCCTGTGACCAGACTGTGATCAGAGAAGGGAGAATCACTTCACTCTGGAGGTGGTCTCTTAACTGTGGGCACAAATCTCCACCCAGGGCCCAGGGTGTCCCGAGAAGCGGGCCTGCCTCTTCTGAGCAAAGTAGGTGCAGCCTGAGCTCACAGTCAGCCTGGAGGACAGAGAGTCAGGAACAGTGGTGAGGGTGCCCCTGGTGTGCCAGCGCAGAGGGTCAGATCCCTGGGCACAGGCTCTATGGCTGCATTTCCCAGGTGATGCCCCCTGGATCCTGGTCCCATCAGTGTCCTGGCAGCACTCTGTGATTCTCACCCTCAGAATATGGTCACTGCAGCCTGGGGGAAGACCTGGCTGTGCTGAGTTCCTCTGAAGCTGTTCTGGTTCCCAGGCCCCAGGGCAGGTTGGTCCCACTGAGGCTCCTGGGCAGCCCAGCTTTGTCCTGCAGCTACTGCCTGCAGCTCTGCTGCCCCCTGCTGGTGGAGGAGAGCTCATCGCAGGAGCCTCCTTGCCAGTCACCCCAGAGTCCCTGTCCAAGGAGAGAGTGTTGAACAGAGTCCAACCCTCCCCTCTGCCAGCTGTGATCCCCTGGCCTCCTGGCAGAGCGCAGCAAGATAGAATATGGGGCACAGGGGGACAGGCCATGTCTATTTTTTGAAGCACATCCCACTGGTCAAGTGCTCTAGCTGGGGTGATTTTTTCATTTGCAAATTTGAAGTCTGGAACCTGAGTGATGCTCTAGGGGCCCCTGCCTTCATGTCAACTCAGATTCAGGAAGAAGCCTCCCCCCTTGGCAAAGGGAAGCTGGTCATTATCAGGGGTCACTGGTGCGTCCTGAGCTGAAACTCAGTTGCACTCACCCCTCATGATTATTGACCAGGGTTTTTATCACTACAAATTTCCCAGAGTTCATGTTGAAGGGTTTCTACCTCAGCCTGGTCTGAACTGCTGCTTACATTTTTGTCTTTGTATTTACTGTTGATATATTCTCGCAGCCCAAACTTCAGTATAGCTTTTCAATTCAATTGATAGCCTCTGCTCTTAATTGTGATATTTTGATTATTTATAATGAAAGTGGGCATTAATATATTTTCAATACACCATGTTTTTTAAACATGTCATGACATTATTTTAAACATTTTCTCATCTTTTTTTTTTTTTGCTTTTTCCTTTATATGCTTCCATGTAATTGAATATTATGATTGTTAGGGGGAAAAGGCTGTCCTAAAGCTAATCCCATATAGGCTTTGTGGACTCCACCCCCACCCCAGGCCAAAGCCAAAGACACTGGGAACTCCAAATCCCATCACCACCAAAGGGAAGGTGGCTGGGACCTGAGGGTGGGGTTAAGCAAACAGGTTGATATAAAGGCAGACACGTGGGCTTTAGGGGTCCCCCATTTTTGGCTCTCCACCAGCTAGCAGTGTCCGGCCAGCTCTGAGAGTGACTTTGGGTTCCCAGTTGGCTGATTGGGTAGGACACATTAAAGACTTTATTTCCCTATTTTCTCCCTGAGTTGTACATTTTCCTTATTTCCTTTTCCCTTGTAAATAAACCGTTTATTAACCTTTTGTGTGTGTCTGTAGTGGAGTATTAATAAGTCCCTTTTAAGCATGCGGGTGAAGACCCACAGCCAGGCAACCGGTTCAAAATCGGGGCTGCTCTATAACATTATGATTCCAGTTTATCTCTGCCCTGTTTTTACTTATTAACTGTAATCATCTTATAATGTGGTTTACAATTTAATTTATATGATATTACATCATGTCACATTGAGTGTATGGTCCATGTAACTAACCATTATTTATTTTCACTCATTTTGCTACTGTTATCCAGCAGTTTACTGTTATGTGCATTATAAAATCCAACATCCATGGTCAGTGCCTATTATTTCAGATGGTAACATGTCTTTTCAATAGATTTCAGCAATAGCATCTTATCTATGTAGTTGTAGTCCTGATTCTTTCATCCCTTCTTGAAGATTCAGATTCTCTGGTATGATTCCTTCTGCCTGAGGGGGTTTACTATTTCTCTCCTTGGTCAGCTGATGATTAACTCTGTCCTTTCGTTACATTAGAAAAAATAAACCTGGTGAAAATGAGGATCATTTCTTCTTTTATCTTCTTAAGGATCTTAACCAACATCCTCTCATTTGAATTTTTCCTCATCTGCATTATCTTCATGCTGTCCCTCTTATATATTGTCTCTTCTCTCTTTGTACTTTCAACAGTCTCTTTCTCACTGTCTTAAACAATTGATATTGTTCTTTCATGGTTTTCCTTTTTCCTCTCTGTGTCTTATCCTTGTCAGTTACTGAATTTGGAGGAATGGTTGCTTGGAATGTCAAGTATTGCCCTGTTTAATTGTAGCTCTTAGTTGGGGTTTATTTGTAAGTTCCTACTCTCAGGAACAAATGGGAATCATCAAAATCATGTATTTAGTCTCCTTATCTGCAAATTCAGTGGGTAATTTCAAGACCAGTTTGGGATCATTGATTTTTTTTTTTGATAATGTGGGCTCTTAGTTTCTTAATTCTTTAGAGGATAGTTATGATTTATGCCAGATATTGTCAATGATTCCTTGTGTGGTACTGGAGCTTTGTGTTCATGTCTAAGCATTTTAAAAAGGATTTATTCTGTAAATTACTGGACACAGTTCAATATGTGTGTGACAGAGAGAGCATGTGTGCATGTGTGCATGTGTGAGTGTATGTGTGTATGTGTGATGTAGGCAGCTCCCTCATGTCTCAGGGCAGTCATTCCTCAGGGCATCCTGTTCCTCCCACACCCCTGTGCTCCCCAGTGCTCTAGGGAATCTCAGTCCAGCACTCACTCTTCTCTGTCCACTCTCCTTCCACCTGGGCCCTCAATGCCCACACTATTGTGGTCAAGAAAGCACAGGACAGCCTCGTCCTGTGGTCTCACCTCTCCTGATCTGCCCAGTGCTGGTGCTGCCCTGGGAGCTGGCAGAGGGGGAGCCATGGGACCTCAGATCTGGGACCTGGGTCAGAGCTACTCATGACTGTGTCTCCATCCCCCTGGGGCTGGAGGAGAGTGTGACCCAGATGAGGAGGGGGTTTGTGTCTCACTTCCCCATGGTTCTGTGTCACTGTGGGACGAGAACAACTGCGGTCTAGTAACTGACAGTAATAGAACGCCTCATCCTCAGCCCTGGCCCCAATGATGGTCAGGGTGGCCTTGTTCCCATAGCTGGAGACTGAGAATCGGGCAGGAACCCTTGGGCTCCAGGTCCTATCATCTATGATCCACACAGGGGTCTGGCCTGCCTTCTGCTGGTGCCAGCTAAAAAAAGATTTCCTCCTTGGCAGGTGATTATGGCCATCGGTCCCAAGGCCACCGAGACTGCCTGTGGTTGACTCAGCCCAGCAGTGACCACTGAGCCGCAAGAGGAGAGGAGAAGAGAGGTGAGTGTGAGGATGAGGGTCATTCCCAGAGGGCATAGCTCGTGCTATATCCCTTTTGCTGAGCTGAAGGCCAGGCCCAGCCTGTTCCCTGATTTCTTTATGAGCTGATCACTGAGGGCCAGCACCTGTGCAGATAATGTGGCGGGGGAGCAGGAGAGGACTCCAAGCCATGGTGCAGCTGTCCCAGGATCTGCTTCTGAGCCTGCAGTTGGGATAGGAGCTCAGGGCCTCTCTTACCCTTTGGTTGCAGGCAAATCACTTCCTTCCTATGGCCTGCTAGGGGCTCTCTGAAAATCAGAAAAGAAATCAGCTTATAGGAGACTGTGAAATGAACCCCTGTCACATTACCTGTGCTGTGATTCTAAGATTGTGGCTTCTGAGATAGTGCTTCCTTGTACACAGCGCGCATGCACACACACCTACACACACTTCATTTTGTGCCCTTGGTTTCTCTCTCTATTGAGAGAACACACTCAGGCTGGGCTGGGATTAAAGCCAGAGCTGGGGGGACTGTGGTCATGCTGTGTGAGAGGCCGGATTCCATCACCACACACAAAACTGGTGTGATCCCGTCAAACAGTGCTTTGGTTTATTTTTATTTTAAGAGAAAATTCAGAGAGAAGATAATCAGGTTCTAGTGGTAGTCAAGAATTCTTCATGGTAAACTATGATTTACCATGATAAATTGAATTTTATTAAAGGTAAAATTATTTCTTTTGGATTTGTTTCAAAAGAGGATGAAATTGCCAATAACAGAAAGGGCAAGTGTGTGGATTGCACATATTCAAGAAGCCAGTGTTGTGCTGAAAGACAAGATCAAGCATTTCAGAAGATGACACAGAGACGGCAAACAGCACAGGAGGAGGTTCATGTTGGGTGTTATAAAAATGCCAATAAAGCCACAGTGAGACCCCACCCTGCACCCCTCAGGAAGGCTGATGTGATAGAGGGACCACACAAGAGCTGGCCGGGAGGGCACCATCTGGATCCGTCATGTGGTTGGAGGAATGTGATATGTTAATAATCTGGCATGTCAATCAGTTTCTTCTTTTTTTTTTTAAGATTTAATTATTTTATTTTACACAAGAACCGGGGTACAGGCCAGATGCGTGGGAGGGTGACAAGATTCACCAGAGACAGAGCAGGAATAGAACAGGCAGACTGACAAAATACACTGCTGAGGGGAGCAGTGGGCATGACAGGAGAGATGTGCTGTGCCATGTGGGACCCTCGCTGGCTGGCCAGGATCGAACTGGCACTACAGAAGCTGTGGACAGCTTCACTTGCGGCTCTCAACTGCCTGCACCACCAGAGGAGGCCCAGTTTCTTCTTTTTTAAAATATTTTCATTTGCGGGGCCTCCCTGTTGGCACAGCAGTTGAGCACTCAGTTGCGAAGCTGCCCGCAGCCTCTGCAGTGCCATTTCGATCCCTGGTCACTGGGTGAGGGTCCCACATGGTGCACAGACCTCTCCTGCTGCCCGCTGCTCCCCTCAGCAGTGTACTTCGTCAGTCTGCCTGTTCTGTTCTCAGATCTGGCTCTGGTGAGTTCTCTTACCCTCTCACGCTTCTGACTGTACCCAGTGCTTGTATAAATAAATGATATATTATATATATTTATTAGCTTGTGTGTGCATGTTTTTTTAATCATATTCATTTATTATTTATTTATAATCATTGTTCATTTTTGTACAATGCTTGATTTCTCTTCTCACATTTAATCCCCTAAAATTCCCACCACCAAGTCACCAGTGATCTGGTTACGGAGCAGCCCCGATATCAAACGGGTTCCTGGCTGTGGGTCCTCACCCGCGCGCTTAAAAGGGACTTATTAATACTCCACTACAGGCACACACAAAAGGTTAATAAAAGGGTTATTGACAAGGGAAAGGGAAATGAGGAAATGTACAACTCAGGGAGAAAATAGGGAAATAAAGTCTTTAATGCGTCCAACCCGATCCGCCGACCTGGAAACCCAATGGCATTCTCAGAGCTGGCCAAGCGCTGGGAGCTGGTGGAGAGCCAAAAAGGGAACCTCCCAAAGACCATGTGTCTGGTTTTTATACCAAACCTGGCTGCTTAACCCTGCCCTCAGGATCCAGCAACCTTCCCTTTGATGTTCATGGGATTTGTCTTTCCCAATGTCCTGATGGCTTTGGTCTGGACTGGGGGTGGAGTCCACAAAGCCTGTATGGAATTAGCTTTCCCCCTAACAATCCAACACCACAGTCTCTCCTGCTCTTCCCTCTCTGGTTTGGACCCTCTCCCTGGCACTCTTCTTCATCAGCTTCTTAATAAATGTGACTGGCAATTACCAGGCACCCCATTTAGTTCATAAAAGGGAAACATGTTCACAGCAAAGACCTATACAGCAATGTCCACAGCACTCTGCCCATGAGACACCCCAGTTGTCCCTCATGGGGTGGTGGTTAGACAAGCATTCCTACAACAGAGACATGGAATATTAAATTACAAAGCCATGGAAAGGAATGAATTATTATTACAATAATTATGGTGATATTACAACAATCATCTAAGAGAAATGCCATTTCCAAATGTAGCATATTATCTGATTCAATTGTTTATTTCTATATATAATTATAAAAAAATTGGAAATGGAGAAAAATCAGAGGATGTTAGGGCTCAGAGGCACAGGAAGGGACCCATAGGTAGAAGTGGATGTTCTAATGAAAGGGCAACAGGGTGGATGCTCATGGTGATGAGGCTGTGGGGTCACTACTGGGGGGAAACATGAGCCTGTCAAGTGATAACATCACAGAGAACTGAACACACCCACATCAATGAATACAAGCAAACCAGGTCAATTTCTACTTCAAAACTGAGCAAATGCTTAAACAAACACCTTGCCAATCAAGATGCACAGATAACAAGCACTTGAATAGATATCACAAGTCAGTATAACTGTGAATGTTCAAACATAATGAGGTGTCATGACAGGCTGTAGGGGCAGGACTGGACACAGTGCAGGTTTCCTCATCCCATGCAGACCGGGTAAAGGAGGAGTCAGAGTCCTCAGTGGTTTTTTTGCAGGTCTTTTATTGGGGTTCACCAGGCATATGGCAGGCAGGGGTGCTGGGGGGCCAGGAGGCTGGCAGTCCTCCCAGCCCCCAGCAAATCCTCACTCCCTCTGGGCTCTCTGGCGTTCTCTGCTTCTGCTGCTCCTCTGCTTCTCTCTTGGCTTCTCTTTCAGCTTCTGCTGCTGCTGGCGTCCCCCTGACGCCGTCCTTAAAAGCACAGTCTTAGCCCAGGTGAATCCCATCTACCTATGCCCACACCCAATTCCAGGTGCCCGCCATCAGGCATGCATTCAGGACCTCAAGGATCCATCATCTATCCTGATGGCAGGAGAGCAGAAAAGCCTGACATTTTTCCTTACCCTACACAGGCCTAGGAGAATGGTTTTAGAGAAAATAAAAACCTGAAAGTTTCTAGCATGACTGAGAATGTGGCCGGGGGCCATGCTACTCATGTCCTCTGACAAAAGTCCGGGCTGGGGGCAGATCCCTGAAGTCAGGAATCTCGTTAGCTAACTCCTAGATTCTTCCCATTTGTTTATGGCTGGCTTCTACTGAATGTGGCAATTGTTAATACATGCATTTAGAAGTAAAACTGCAAATGTGGCATGACAAAATACTAAATAACTAATTTGGCAACAATGTCACTGCGTAATATAAATAGTACATTTTGACACAATTAGTATTTTTCTGCTGAAGGCAGTGATTCAGAATTTGGCTTCATTGTAACAAGTGATATGCTACACTTACACTGTTCTGGAAACTAAAGGCTGTAAACATTCCTCGCCAAGTCCTTGATGTACAATTGTGGTCTTTTAAGACAGAGACCCTCTGGAGAGGAATTTTAAAGTTCGAGATAGCAGTTAAAGTTAGAAACAGCAGTTAATTGTCAACATAATCAGGGAAGTAACAGGTGAAAATAGAGCCTTGAGAAAGTAAAATGAGTTTCCCTTTTTTTTTTTTTTTCTTTTGAAGCTTGGGGTTAGGTAAGGGTTAGTGCAACTTACGCGGCCTGGGATTCTTTGGGTTTTTAATTTTTTTCTACTTTTATTAAATTAAAATAGATTAGTTATAGGATAAGAAGTTTTTTTTATTTTAGCAGTAATTGGACTTGATTACCAATATATAAGGTAATTATGTTTTTTAATGTTTAAGATTTAGGAATTTGATAAATTTTAATTACTTATTAATTCAGCAGTTATAAAGAAATTAAGTATTAATCATACAAGTTTTTTGCTGTTTTGCTGTTTTTTAGCATTAACAAAATGATTACTGGGCAGTAAAAAATAAATAACTGTTAGTGGACATTTTTTGTGGTAACTGTATTTACCTTTAGAACTAAGTGAAATGGCTGTTATCACCTCAGCTAGGGGTAAAAGATTCCCAGGATAGTGTGGCCAGTCTTGAAAAAAATGCCTCAATTGTTAGTCCTTTTTTTTTTTTTTTTCCTTACTTAAAAGCACTTGCTGATGTACTCCCAGGCCTTGCTAGCTCAAGATGTACAAATAAAAACTGCTGAGACCCTCAGCAGGAGACACTTGCACCATGAACAAGTGTTAGTGTCTCCTCATTCCCTCCCCCTCACCCCCTCAGATTCGTCCACGCCATCTCATCATTATAGGAACACCTGACATGACAGTTTGCCTGAGCTGGCCTCCAGCAGAATGCAGAACAGCTGCAAGTCTTATCAGTGGCTGGTGATAATGAAAGTGCAAAACCAGATTCCACACTGGAAGCCAATTTGACAGTTTCTTGGGGAGTTAATCATTTATTTGCCACGTGACTCAGCAATTCCCTTCCTTGTACTTACCCGAGTGAAATAAAAACAATGTTCACCAAAAGCCTGTAAATAAATATTATAAAGGGGGCCTCCCGGTGACACAGGCTGGTGAGTGCATGACTGTGAAGCTGTCCACAGCCTCTGCAGTGCAGATTCTATCCTGGCCTGCTGGGGAGATACCCACATGGCGCAGCAGACCTCTCCTCTCTCCTCTCCTCCTCCACTGCTCTACTCAAGAGTACATTTCAGTCAGCTGTGTGTTCTGTTCCTGGCTCTGTCTCTGGTGAATCCTCTCACCCTCCCGCACATCTGGCCTGTACCCCAGTTCTTAAATAAACAAATAAATAAATAAATCTTAAAAAAGTAAATGTTATAAAAGTTTTATTTGAAATTGCCCAGATTGAAACTGGACAGAGAACAAAGGCTAATTATGGGGAATGGTCAATAAACTGAGGCTCATCCCTCTTAGGAAACTTCTCAGCATGGAGATGGAATGAATTATCGGTGTAAACCGCAACATAAATGAATTTCAGATGTTTTATGCTGAATGAAAGCAGAAATAAAAGCTCCCATAGGGATTCCATTTTCTGAATTTTTGCTAAGACCCAACTCCGGGGACAGGCAGGGATCAGCACTCGCAGCGCTGGGGCAGAGGCGTGACCGCCAGGGCCGGGGAAGGACAGAGAGGGCTTGTGCTGTTCTGCGTGGAGACTGTGGAGACATCTCCAATGACCAGCAAGTGCAGAGAGGATTCTAGGAAATGTGATCACACACAGTGAAGACCCAACCACTGAGGAAAGGAGACTGAGTGGGACCAAAACATGTGTGAGGAGGATGTAGGATGGTGGGAGCAGGAGCAGAAGTTTCTCATGCATCTTCTGGAAATGCCAATGAGACCTGTGGAGATGGTGTCCCCATGTGCTGTCAGATAGGCAAAGTAGAAAACGGGACTCCAAATGGCAGCAGGGTGAGGAGAAGTGGGGAGTTCATGCCTGATTGATGGTGTGGAATTAACCAAAGTGTAGAAAGAGCTTGCAGGTCACTGAAGAAGCAAAACCTGCATTTCCCCCACCTCTGGTCCTGGGTCGCATCTCTAGGGCCCCATGGGTGACTTTCCCCACTTCAGCTGACACAGAAGGAAGGGGTGCACTTATTGGAGAAGGGAAGAGGACTAGAGAGGGTGAGTGAAGTTCTCACGTTCACCTTTGGAGAATTGGGAAGAGCAGGGCCTGGGAGGGCCAAGGTCAGAAATGACACTGTTCTGGGTGAACCAGAAAGAGCCTGGGCTGAGGGAGGGGAATCCTGGCAAAGGACCAAGTCTGGGGCCCACAAATGGAGACAGCTTCTCCCTGACAGTTGCTCTCGCTGCCTGAGGGGGCGCTGCTGTGCTGTGTCTTGGCAGCTCAGGCACATGGGCGCTGCTCCCACCTCTCTTTGGGGCTGGTCAGTCACCCCAGGAGAAAACAGTCCAGACTGATGGAGCTAGAGTGGTCTCTTCATGATCTTTGTCCTGGAATTTCCCTGATGTTGCTCAGGTCCTGGGGATGCAGTGCAGACAAGCTCTTCAATCTCCTGCTCATGCTTTAGTAGTTGATAAGAGATGAAGATATAATAATCTGTCATCAGTGTGGATGCACCTGAGTCATGGAAGACTCCACTGCCCCTCCTTGATCTCGTTCCCTACACATCCCACAGCTGCTCTTGGGCTTGTCAGCACAGTGATTGGATGAAGAGATGGTTTTCTTTATAAAATGTGCACAGTTGATATTGTACTGTATCCGAGGGCCCAGGGACAACACCTCACCTGCATGAACAGACACAGCGGGTGCAGCCCCACTCAGGGCTCTGAAGAGGCGTTTCTGGAGCGTCGGGAATGAACCCACCTGACAGTCACCCAAGATGAGAGCGGGAAGGATTCTGCACACTTTTGTACAACATCATCTGCACACAATGTGATTTTATGGAATAAAATCAGGACTATAATTTATCTCTGGTGAGAAACTTATTTTTGAGTCACACGCATGTGACTTAAAATGAGTGTGCCTTTGTGTTTACATCGCGTTGTTGAGATGCAGTTCCCACACACATGCACTGCAGCAAGTGGACATGCAGAGTCAATGAATTGTGGTGTCCACAGAAATGTGCTAATTAACAATATTTCATCCAATTAACAATATTCCATTACCAAAAAGCACTCCAGCCCTCATCTCTTGCTCTTGCCACCCAGCACCCAGTTCTAAAATAATGCTGTATTTTTTCTGTATCTATACCTTTCTCTACTCAGGATTCTGAAACAGATGGAATCATATACTATGTGGTCTTGTGAGTGACTCCTTCACTGCACAATGTGTTCTAGGATCTTCCATGTAGTGGCATGTGGCAGGACTTCATTCCAGTTTATGGCTGAATAACAGTCTACATTGTGAACATACCAGGTCTGTTATCCTTTACCCAGGATGGACATTTGATTGTCTGCACCACACGTGTAACAGGCATGATAGTGTTGTTGTGGGGAGTCACCCTTCCCTTTCCCATTCATGCAGGTGCACAGGACACATGTCTTCTTATGATGCTAAGTCTCCCGCCTGGGCTGAGTACTGACCATTATAGCGAACACTGCCGCCTTTCATCAGTGCAGTCACTCCAAGTCAGTGCCCTTGGCTGGTTATCTTGGGATTTCAGCTGTTGCAGATGTCTGCATCCCCCTTCCTGCAAGATCATAGCTGAGTGCAGGTAAAAACTTTTTGCAGTGTGAGCTTGAGCTCAGATGATAACCTCAGTGCTGTGAGTTACTATGTCTCTTTTGTGAACCCCCAGTGTGTGCTTCTCTGTTAGTTAAGCCCAAGAAAACTGACATGGTCACTCCAAGATCTCCGCTCTCAGGTGGCTGCAGTCACTACTTCCAGAACCCTCTGTCTGGCATCACCAGCCCCAGGGATGAACCTGATGCCATGTGCTCCCTCTCCTAAGGGTCTGACCCTCCTCCCCGGAAACTGTCTCCAGTACCCAAGCAGCAAACCATACTTAGGTGCCGGATACCCTCTGTCCACCTGCCTGCTCCTTCTTGGTTACAGTAGGAAGTGATGTCCAGGGTCTCCAGGTTCCTGTCCTGTCCCACAGAACATTCTCCCATTTCCGTGGGAGTTATCAGCATGACTGTGAAGAGTCATCAATACTTCCTTGGGAACTGCACACAATCTCACTCCCTCAAAATGAGTCTCCACATGATAAATGTATCAGGAGAGGTGACCTTGCTGAGGGATAGTGGGGGGAGAGGGACTTTGAAGCAGAACAGAGAGGATAATTTCATTTTAAAGAAGTGAGCTCGCCTGTCCTCACTGCTCAGCAATCACCTTTCCAGGACAAGAGCTGCCTGTGATCTCCTGCTGCCCCGGCCCCTGTCATAACCTTGACAAAGAGAATTGTGTCTAATTTGCACTTGTTTGGTCTGACCTGGACTTGGCTGTGGCAGCTCCCTCACTAACTGGTCACCATCTAACAGGACAGGCAATGACCTTCATCTGCCCCCTCTGTACATTCATGTCATCACTTCTATAGTCTGTCTGTCTGCACACAAGGCTACTGTGTAACTTTATTCTAAAATATAACCCATAAGCCCTGGGTGTGTGTGCATGCTGTGTTGTGGGAGGGTGTAGAAATATGTCCCTGCAGTGCTGTGACCCTACAATGGAAGGATGGAGGGGACCCATACCAGAGGGTTCCATTGGTGATCTTGTTTAGGACAAAAAAACTGTAAATCCTCAGTCAGAAAAAGTGGTCATTGGGGTGGGGAGGGTGGAAGAGGGTCTGAGAGCTCCATGACTCTGCAGTCCTGGGTCAGCAGTCACTGCAGTCTGAACCCTGATGTACATCAAGATCCTGTTCCTCTGCATCCCTCCACCCCTCCCCAGACACCAGCCCCCAATTCTATCCTGCCCATGTGGGAGTCATTCAGGCCCCAGGAATCAGCTAGACTTTCCCCCTTAGGATGTGCCACTGTGGGGCCAGGCCCAATCACAAGTGATCAAGCCCACCACAGCCCTAAAGACCAGGGTCACTTAGTCTTATGTCTGCTGTGGAGAATCTGAGAGTCCCATAATCTGCTCCCCACCAACCAATTGCAGTTGAGGTGGGTCCCCCACAGGCTGACATGTGGTGGGGTCCATTTCTCCCCACATCAATGTCCACTCTCCCCCATCCCTGCTGCTGGGCTCCCAGAAGGTGTCCTCGTCAGTTCCTAGAAAGTCCTGTGGGCAGATGTGAAGCCATGATGCACCAATAGCTGAGAATCTACCATATTAGAGAACCCAGTGTGCCCCCTATTGGTCCTGATGAAGACTTCCTCAAGGCCCCTCGATACCAAACTGGCCCTAAGTCTGGAGCTTCCATGATGCTCAGAACTCTCAGTCCAGCCTCCCCAGGTATCAAATGTTTTCTGCTGAACCTCATTAATGAAAAGTGGTAGGACCCTCCTGCATATATTTCCCTGAAACTCTGAGACTCCAGACTCTGCTCCTACTCAAGCTGTGGGCACAGGGCTGTGACCCTTGGGGACATGGTCCTTGAAAGGTCGATGCAGGGTCCAGGAATGAGGAAGCCCACATAGAAAAAAACATAAAAAAAAAAAACATGATGGCCTTGAGCCAGTATCACTGATTCCATCAAACCAAAACCGAAGCAATAATCGGAGAAACAAAACTGGGCTCCACGAAAAACTACTTTGTTCCACCTAAACCTGTTTCCTGCCCTGCCAGCCCAGTTTTCCTGCTTAACTAACCTCTCCTTACCCTATAAGAACAACCATCCTTTGACAACGGGTGGTCTACACTGACCCCCCCTCTCTGGGTCCCTGAAACTCTGGGATGGCATAATGTAGTTTCTGCCTGTTAGAAAGTGGCCTGACTCTCCTGTTTACCATGCCAGCCCTTAAAGTCATCACCTGGCATCTCTGAGGGTGTGGATCCTTCCTGTCTTTCCCAGCATCATGGTGCAGTTACAAATGACCGGTTTCTCAGATCAGCATGAACAAGTCTGTGTTTTCCATATTTCTTGCAATTCTCCCCTTGTTTGACAATCTGTCTTCTTGCATTCCAAGGAATAAAGCAGGTAAAAGAGCAAGCTGTGCCCACCTGTCTCTGTGCCGACCCCGTCCCCCTCCCCTTTGCAGACCCTTGCCCATCTGCCCCCCTTTTTTTCCCTTTGTGTGACTATCCCTGCACTCGCCAAAGAGCAGCACGGTTGTCTCTCAGTCATGAGTCTGCTGCCTTCTCATTTGGTGATCAATTAAACCACTTTCCCTTTCCCAAACTCTGTTGCCATTTATGGGCTGAGGGACACGAGGCAGCATTCAGTATCGATCACCCCACAGGCCTGAGGGAGGACACAGATGCTGTGTTGTCAAAGTGACCTCAATGATGACCCGTGCCCCTCTCCATCCTACTGTCTGGGGAGAAGGTCAGGACCACAGGGTTGAAGGAGAAGAGTAAAATTCTTAGGGTCCTGCAGTGAAATGGGGAGTAGCTCACCCTGACCCTGTGGGGAAGAGCCCTGGGGGAGGGAGGTTTTGGCCTCACTTCCCCTTTGTGTCACTGTGGCGTCACCCTATGGCCCTGTATTAAAGTCAGCACTACAGTGATATTCAGCCTCGTCAGACTGGATGTTGGAGATGGTCAAGTACGGTCAGCCCCTGAGCCAGAGCCTGAGAAGCGATCAGGAATCCCCTCTCCTTTGCTGTGGCCTCCATCATTCCTAAGATACATCACATTCCCTGGGACCCTCGTGGCAGCTGTTGATACCATGCAATGGGGAAGGTACTGAACTCTCTGTTCAGGGTGCAGGTGAGCTTGGCTGAGGGTCCAGGGAGGCAGATGCAGAAGGGGGCTGGTCAGCACAGGCACAGCACAGAGACCTGGAGAGAAAATGCAAGAATCATGCTGAATGACAATGGGGAGAGCCCTAAGGACTGTGCACAATGGGAAATTCTGTGCAGGGTGTGAAATACTGAATTTCTGGGCTGTTCTGACTTGTGGAGACCATGAGGTACAGGAGGTAGAAGGACACTCAGGCCATGGAGGCTTCCAGAGGCTGTGCCCTGAGGCTGCCCAGCTGCACTGGCCTGCCCAGCTACTATGTCATTCTCTCTGCCTTAGCTAAGGAGGTGGGCAGAGAATGCAAATCTCTTCTCCCTGAGCCTAAATGCCTCAAGCTGGTGATTTCTGAAGGTTAGAAGAAGGCCCATGTGCAGGTTTTATTGTGAAAGTTGGTTTTATAGCTGAGTGTATTCAAGGGAGCATCAGTCATGCCAGTGCACTTGAGCACAGCTGAGTGATGGGACTGGTTTGTGGCCCCAAGCCAGGACCACAGTGTCCCCTGGTGCCCAGGATGAATGTCATCCTGCATGTGCTGACAGTCACCAGCATGACTGCTTCTGAGCCTGATGGACACCAGGCCCTGGGTGAGTGTGACATGGGCCCCTCACCAGACACCCAGAATAACCCACTGCAGCCTCTTCTCCCTTCTGCTAAATGAGGAACAGGGTGAAGCAAGAGACTTTCTCTAAATACGGGAAGCAATGGGTAGGCTAGAATTCCCACCTCAGGGCCTGCTCTCCCCTCACTGGGCATCATGTTTTCCTCCTTCCCTCATCCCAGGCCTCCTGGCCCGTCCTGTCAGGACCCAGCTTCTGTATTCAGGTGTCCCCTGCGACGATGCAGTGAACACTGAGATGATCATGGTGCTGGAATCTGATTCCCTGTCAAATGTGAGTCTGTCTGTGCACAGGCATGGGAACCCTCATCAGCTCCTCTGTGGCAGAAAACACAGATTCTGTGGGACAGAAAAGGGGACCTGAGACTTTGGCTAGGCTCCATGTGTCAGGTTCCTTGCCTGATATCTTAGGATGAAGATCCTTCCCAATGTGTCAAGGCCTTGGCTTTTGGAGAATTGTCAGGTAGGCATGGGTGCATTTGTTCTAAGGTATAGCCAGTGACGTGTGTACTGTCCCCTAATGTCCTGAACATTGCTGGGAACCTCAGTCCCCAGATTTGCGCGGGGAGTGGAGCTGTCCTTCCCCACATGAGCCCTGCTTCATGGGCTCCATCACTCCCCTGGCACCTATGAGAGCAGCTGCAGGGACAGATGCTCAGGATTTTTCTTATTTGGAAGCGTCACCATTTTCTGCTCTGTCTCGTGCTGCATCACTGTCGTGAGGATTCTGTTCTCGTGTTTGTCCCTGTGCAGATGAGTCTTTCTGGGTCTCCACTGGGGAGTCTCTCCCTAAATTTTTCCTGCTGGCATGGGTAGAGCTGTGTTCCTCTGTTCCCTTTAGCTCTGGGTTGCTAAACACCAAGCTCTGTATATTAATAGTTTTACCAAATTTGAATATTTGGTAAAATATTTTGTGTTTTCTCAAGTATATTTTCTTTTCCAAATATTTGTTCCTAGCCTCCATTCCTTCCCCGATTTCTCCCTACTGTCATCGTTACACACATTTGGACAATGATGTTACCCTGTACCTCAGATAACTGGTCGTTTTTTCACTTTTTCTTTTCTCTCAGTATCAAACAATGTGTCAGATGGTTACATCATAAAGTTCAGTAATCTTTACATTTGCATCAGCAATTTTCTGCCAATGTCTTCCATTGTATTGTTAAATCTCAGAAAGTATCATGTTTATTGGTAGAATGTCAATTATGCTCATATTTTAAAGTGTCATTTGTCTTATTTAGCATGTTCCTTCATCTGCTACAGTCAGAACAAGGGAACATTGTCATGATAATAGTCTCCGTATCTGATACATGACATCCAGAACATTTCACTGTCAGGATGGGCTCATTGAGGTTTGTATTATTAGGACCAATATATTCCTAAATTTTCACAGAAAATTTTTGATAAATGCCAAAATTTGTGCAATGTCCCGTGTTAGATACTAAGACCTGTATATATGACTTTCTTTTTTGTAGGTTCTGTAAATTCCCTGGATACATTCAATCCTTGCTCTCAACTTGCTTTTTCACTCCCTTCTGAGGCAGCAGATCAGCCTAAAGTTTGGACAAATGTCCCTACTAGTGAGCAAAGTGCTCCTGACAGGCAACCAATGCCTTATATAGGATCTGTCTCTTCTGACCAGGAAACAAGCAAATTTGACTCTGTGTGACTGTGTGTGTGCCAGTGTGTGTGTGTGTGTGTGTGTGTGTGTGTGTGTGTGTGATGTCTAATGTGTGTGCGCTCCCACAAGAAGCTCCCACTGATGTCTCATGGAAGTTATTCCTCCTGGTCATCCTCTTCTTCCTCCCTCACCCCTGTGCTCACCTGTGCTTTAGACTCTTCTCAACTCCAGAGCTGTCTCTGCAGTTCCTTGTTCTCTGCCCGTTCAGTCTTTTCATCTTGGTCCTCAATCCCCACAACACTTTGGTCAAGGAAACACCTGGAGGACCATCCTGCAGTCCCAAATCCACTCAGGACTCACATCTGCAGAGAATGCCCGAGAGCTGGGGTGGGGCAAAGGACTTGGGACCCGGTCACCTCCTTTTGCCTGTGTCTCGTCCTCCTGGGCTGGAGGAGAGTGTGACCCAGATGGGGATGGCATTTTTGTCTTACTTCCCCTTGGCCCCGATGTCACTGTGGGATGAGTATTACTGCTGTCTACTGACAGACAGTAATAGTCAGCCTCATCCTCAGTCTGCCCCACTAATGGTCAGGGTGGCTGTGCTGCCTGAGGTGGAGCCTGAGAATCGGTCAGGGATCCCTGAAGGTCTGTGAACTTTAGGCCACTAACAGCAATGAGATACACAGGGCCTGGCCCGGCTTCTGCTGGTGCCACTCAGCACCAGTGTTTATTCCTTGGCAGGTGATCGTGGCCGTCTGTCCCAAGGCCACAGAGACTGACTGTGGTTGACTCAGCTCAGCAGTGACCACTGAACCTGCAAGAGGAGAGGAGAAGAGAGGTGAGTGTGAGGATGAGGGTCACCCAGAGGGCAGAGCCCCTGCGCGTCCCCTGTGCTGAACTGAAGGTCAGGCCAGACTGATTCCTGTTGTCTGTGTGGGTTGATCCCTAGGACCAGCACCTGTGCAGATAATGAGGAGGGGGAGCAGGAGAGGGCTCCAGGCCATGGTTCAGATGTCGCAGGATCAGCTTCTAAAATGCAGCTGGGATGGGTGCTCAAGGTCTCTCTTATCCTCACGTGGCATGCAAATCTACTTCCTACATCCTTGTGGCCTTGCTAGGGCCTTTGAAGAACAGACAGAGCTCAGCTCATAGAAGACTGTGAAGTACAACCTAGTGCCTGTTCTGTACTAGAGATTCTAAGACCTTGTGTGGCTTGTGAGACATTGCCTCCTGTGCACACAGCACAGGTTCACACACACGCACAAACAAGTGCACACACACACATACTTCTACTTGTT